>NC_134407.1:94844079-95164913 GCF_038048845.1 Mixophyes fleayi | reverse complement strand
ATCTAAAACGTGATCAAATATTTCTCACAGCTCATACATGGCAGGAACCTTCTTGACATAACTGGCAAATTTTCAGATTCCAAGCCTACAGACTCTTTTGCCCTGGAACAGTCTTAACAGAATCTACTGGAGATTGCCTTTCGGAACTAAGGGCTGTTGGGGTGTACGCATCCTTTAACAGAGCAAGAGATGGGGACAGGAACTCACCTTCCTGATGTGGCTGACTTTTTAACCCCTTCAACTGCTGCAGATGCAAGTTGGTAATATTCACAGTCTGCACCATCTTTTGGAGAACACTACTAACTTTCCGATTTCTTATGACTAAGTCCTCTGTTATAATATTGGATAGTTCTAGATCACTTAGTTCCTTCTTTTTCTGAAATACAAGTGTCATGATCAAGCCTCTGCCAGTTATCCTTAACAATTTGTATTTTGCTGATGTTTTCAGACAATTCCTCTTTAACCTGCTTCACATTGTCTTTTTATATATTTAGTATTATACTGAAGGTCTTTTTGAACTTTGTACGGTTCAGGTCTCAGCACCCAGCTTATCATGCTGAACCTTTAACTCTGCATAATGAATCATGAATCACCTTCCAATATTTTTAAACTGGGTTCTGATCTTAATTTTCTCCAATGTCTTACATCTTCATCAAGCAACTTCTTTTAAGCCTGTTGCATCCCACATTTCTCACTAAGTTCTGAGTTAGATTCTTGTAATGGCAATAAATTTGTTTCAAGTTTCTGTATCTTAGCTTGAAGTTGCTGTAGGTCATGATCCAGTTTATCTTTATGTTGGGCCATTGTTTTTGCGGTTACCTGAATTGTTTCATGCTCTGTATTCATAATATCTTGAAGCTTGTTTATTTCTCTCCCCATGTGCTCTATACACTGCAGGTATCTTAAATATTCCAGTTGCTTAACTTAAAATCTTGCTTCAGCAATATCTTATTCTCATCTCACAAATCTGAGAATTTCTATGACTAATTCCTGAGACTTTCCTTCCTCACTGAAAAAGATATTGAGTGCTCTCTACTTCAAAGACAAAATTGACACTATACACATTGATATATGTTCTCGTCAGACTTGCCTCCCACCACCTGCCCTCTCTATGACTCACTCTACCACTCTTGGCTCCTACCCACCTGTTACTATGCCTGAGATCCTCTTTCGTCTCTCCTCCTTTTCTTCTATAACCTGTTCTCTCTATCCTGCCCCCTCCAAGTTTTTCCGCTCCCTCTCTTCCAATGCCTGTTGTCACCTTGCTCACCTCTTTAACCTCCCTCTCTACACTGGTATCTTCCACTCGGCCTTCAAGCATGCTCTCATGTCTTCTGTTCTCAAGAAACCTTCCCTTGACCCATCCTCTCTCTTCAACTATTGCCATATATCTCTGCTTCCCTTTGCTTTTAAAATTCTCGAACGACTTGTCTCAATTGTCTGACCCACTTTCTCTCTTCCCACTCTTTTCTTGACCCTCTCCAGTCTGGCTTCTGCCCCCTTAACTCAACTAAAACTGCCCTTACTAAAGTAATAAATTACTTACTCTCAGCTAAGTCTAATGGTCACTTCTCCCTTCTCGTGCTTCTTAACCTCTCTGCTGCTTTGACACCGTTGATCATTCTCTTCTTCTCACCATCCTTCACTCCCTAGGCCTTCGCTTCACGAAAAAGCTCTCTCCCGATTTGCCTCCTACCTCTCTGGCCGCTCTCTTAGTGTGTCTGTTTCTTCTCCCCCCTCTTCACCTTTCTATTGGAGTCCCTCAAGGCTCTGTCCTTGGCCCTCTGCTCTTCTTTCTCTACACCACCTCTCTTGAACTAATTCAATCATTTGACTTCCAATACCACCTCTATGCTGATGACACGCAAATCTATCTTTCCTCCCCTGACCTCTCTCCCTCTGTCCTCCTAACCCAAGTATCTAGCTGTCTCTCTGCTGTAACTACCTGGATGTCACAGCGCTTCCTATAACTCAACATCTCCAAATCCGAGCTCATCATCTTTCCTCCTGCCAATGTTGCTTTCCCTCCCAATATCTCCCTCTTGTTTGACAAGACAACTCTCTCTCCTGACTCAGCCCTCAGCTTTACCCCTCACATCCAGTCCCTCACCAGATACTGCCACTTATGTCTCCGTAATATTACAAAAATCCATTTCTTCCTCTCTCAGGAAGCAACCAAAATCCTGGTCCATTCACACATTTCTCGTCTTGACTATTGCAACCTACTTCTCACTGGTCTCCCTCGCTCTCACACTTCTGATCTTTAAACCATACAGAAGGCTACAGCTAGGCTCATCTTCCTCTCCCACCGCACCTTTACCGCTTCTCCTCTGTGTAAATCTCTTCATTGGCTCTCTGTCCATTTCAGAATCCAGTTCAAGCTCCTTACCCTCACTTACAATGCACTTACCAACACATCTTTTACCTTGTCTCAAGGTACATATCTACTCGGCCACTCTGCTCTGCCTCTGACCTCCGCCTTAATTCACCTCTCATTACCTCCTCCCATGCTCGCCTCCAAGACTTTTGCCGTGCTGCCCCTAATCTTTGGAACGCCCTACCCCATCTCACTTGACTCTCCCCCAACCTTCAATCCTTCAAACGCTCACTCAAATCTCAACTTTTCAAGCTCCTCTATCCTAACACCTTCTAACTATTCTATCCATCACCTCCTCTTCCTCGTCTGCCATCTAAATTTTATTCCCAGTTGGTGCTACTGTCTCTCACCACCCCTCCATTTAGAATGTAAGCCCTCGCAGGCAGGATCCTCTCAACCTATTGTCCCACGTCTGTGTGGTATTATAATTCCCAGCATGTGTCACAGAAAACTTTCTTTTTAACTCTCCTTGCTTTTTCTGTAACCTTCCCCAAAACAGGTTGGGGGAAGGTTACAGAAAACAGGGTTAGAGGAGATACCAGAAAACAGGGCGGAGAGGTGGCAGGAGAAAACTGGGAGAGAGGTGGCAGGAGAAAACTGGAAGAGAGGTGGCAGGAGAAAACTGGGGGTAAAAGGGCTTGTGAAAACTGGGGGGTGAGAGAGCTGGTGAAAACTGGCGGGTGAGGGGACGGTGAAAACTGGGGGGACAGTGGGCTGGAGAAAACAGGGGGAGAGAGGTACGTTTTGAACTTCTCATGAGTTACATACTATTAATTTAAAGGAACTGCAGGGTTGTGCAACATTTTATTTTTTTAATATTTGACCTCTGTTGCTATCTATTAGTAGTTAATTTAAATATGGAAAAAACATTCAGATAAATACAGAGAGGTCATCTACATGACATATATAGAGTATTATGCAAGAGGGCATGTGAGAAAAAAGATGGTTGGCAAGGGGGCAGGGTGGTATGTTTGAGAAAAACAGGAGGGCATGTGTGAAAAAGGTTGGTTAGGGCACCTAGAGTGGGGGTACCATGTGTGACCAAAGCTTATGGGAAGGGGGCGGCTTATGTTAGAAAAGCTGGTGGGCAGGAGGCAAATGTGAGAATAGCCAGAGGACAGAAGGGGGCAAATGTGAGAATAGCCGGTGGACAGCAGAAGACATGTCAGTGTGTAACAGATGTCTGATGTCAAGTTTATTTTGCTTTGTTCTGAAATCTAACATTTGGAGCCTCCCCTCCAGAAACCTGTTTTTCCTTCTGGGCAGCAGTGGATTCTGAACAACATTGTGCATCAGTGCATCTGGACTGCAGCCTTGTGCACTAGCCAGCCAGAAGGAGGCAATAGTTATTACTTTTATTTTATTTTAATGTCAAGCGTGTGTAACAGGCCTATCAAAATGGCCACTGAATTCCATTTTATTCTCTTATAATTTTATGTGTATTACTTTAAATGCTTTAGTAAACAAGGCAGAGTCGAGGCAATGGCAACATATCTTGCCAGAGCGTTGTCTCTGGGCTTACTGTGCAGATGCATGGAATGTATTCTTATCTCTATTGTACCAATTAAAAGCCTGAAATCAAGTATATGATCATAAATGCAAGTAAGTCCCAGAACCCTCTGTTTTCTCATTATAAGAGCTGTATTACTGCATAACACGGGGTGCCTTGTGTCCGGACAACAAACTATGTGGTGTCGGAGTTTGATCAACTTCCCATCTTTTCTAATAGCAGAGAAGGAGGGGACCCTGGGACGTACAGTTGATCGAACATATCGCTAGGACTGCTATCACAAGTTAAGTATTTTGTTGCATTATCTCTATCACCTTCTGCTATGAATTATTATCCTTTAGAAGCAGTTTCTGCTATTCCCTCATATTAACGCTCTTTTTAGATAGAAACTTTAGATTATTGAAAAAAATGTTTAGCTTTCTGAATTAAAAAGAATCCTTTAAAATTTGTACATGATTATATTTACTCCACCTGAAAAAAAATCTAGTACAATCAACAGGGAGGAAGATTATAAGGGGTAAATTTGATGATATTTCATTCATCCAACAAAATTGAATGGGGTGGAACTGATGATGATCAATATTTTTCTGTTTTCTATTTAAAGGAACATTCCCAGCTTGGCTTCACACTCTCCATCCCCTTGCAATATGTAAGGGAGGCAGAACATTGTATAATGAACATCAGAACTGGGCTTTGCCTTCTATGAAGGATAATAAAGGGGAAGTGTACGTTTTGTAATGCACATTAGAGGGGTGTTGTGCACCGTGTAATAGACATCAGGTGGGCTGTTGTGTAATTGGCTTAAGAGAGGGGACTCTCGGTTGTATAACAGACATAAAAGGGCAGAGCCGTAACTAGACATTTTAGTGCCCTGGGCGAAACAGAACAGTGACCCAAAATAGGCATCACGTCACTGGGGCAGGGCCAAAATGGCGCAATTCACAAAGCCCCACCCCCTACGCCCATACCCCGCTCCAGGAATTCCCAGACGTAACCAACATAATGTTGGCAATTATGACTAATCAGCTTCTGTCTTTTATCTAGCAGAGTCTATAAAATGGCAGAAACTGATTAGTTGCTATGGGCATCTTTTCCATTTTATCTCTCTTGAAGGGTTAATACATCTCCCCTGTATACATGGTGCAGTAGAACTACAGTATATAGCATGCAGTACTCAGCAGTGCAGTGTGTCTTGAGCTGACAGGGAAGGGAATGTATCCTGTGACTCATGAGCTAAATTAACTAAATGATTGAAATGATTTGAAGAGTGAAATGATTCGAAGAGTGAAATGATTCGGAGACTCATATGAGTCAGTGCGAGTGAAATGAACTAGATGAACTATTGAACTCCTGAGCGAGGAGAATGACTCATGACTCATAGTCAGTGATCAGCTCCAGAGTCTCACACAATGTCTGAGCACAGCAGTGCCACCTTTGGTAGTTTAGAGGTACTGACTCATGAGTCCTGGTGAATTAATCTTTGCCAGAGCTGTGAAATAAATGATTTAGTTCACTTTGAAGATTAGTTCATTTGAGGTAAAGTGGAAACTAATCATTCGTGAACTACCCATCACTATCACGAATGATTAGTTGAAATGAACTAATCTTCAAAGTGAACTGAATCATCAGATCTGGCAAAGATTAGTTCCCCAGGAACAAAAACAAGTGGGAGGAGTTAGAGATAAAGCCGAGCAGCTCCAGCAGCCTCACTCACTGTCTCATTCACACTGGCTCTTTTGTTTCTATTCAGCTCTCTCATTTAATACTCATGAGTAAGTACCTCTAAACTACCAAAGGTGGCACTGCTGTGCTCAGACATTGTGTGAGAAGATGGAGCTGATCACTGACTATGAGTCATTCGCCTCGCTCAGGAGTTCAATAGTTCATCTAGTTCATCATTTCACTCTTCGAATCATTTCACTCTTCGAATCATTTCACTCTTTGAATCATTTCAATCATTTAGTTCATTTAGCTCATGAGTCACAGGATACATTCCCTTCCCTGTCAGCTCAAGACACACTGCACTGCTGAGTGCTGCATGCTATATACTGTAGTTCTGTTTACTGCACCATATATACAGGGGAGATGTATTAAACCTTCAAGAGAGATAAAGTGGAAACGTTGCCCATAGCAACTAATCAGTTTCTGCCATGTTATAGACTCTGCTAGATAAAAGACAGAAGCTGATTAGTCATAATTACCAACATTATGTTGGTTACGTCTGGGAGTTCCTGGAGCGGGGTATGGGTGTAGGGGGTGGGGCTTCGTGAATTGCACCATTTTGGCCCCGCCCCCAGTGACATGATGCCTATTTTGGTTCTTTTTACAGTTGTAAAAATTCCCCCTTAAGGTTTTATACATCTCCCCTATATCCTGATTGCACTGATCTCAATTTTAAAAGCAAAAAAGTTACACTTTATAATACTCTGAATTTGAGTCTTTTTCATTTGCATATTATGGAAATAAAAAATAATAATGAAAATGTAATTAACTTTGCAGAGCTCAACATGTCACTACTAGTTTTTGAATAAGTGATTTCCCTTTTTAAAATATTAAAAATGATCTGACATATTAAACTTATCTGATAATTTTAACAGGACTATAACTCATCTACAGTATGTGTAATAGACTAATTCTATGTCTCCAATCACTTCTCTCAGCAGTGTTCCAGAGCCAGTGATCTAACTGAACTAAATGAACTAGTGAGTGAAATGAGTGAAATGAACTACTGAGTGAAATGAACTACTGAGTGAAATGAGTGAAATGAACTACTGAGTGAAATGAGTGAAATGAACTAGTGAGTTAAATGAGTGAAATGAACTACTGAATCAAATGAGTGAAATGAACTACTGAGTCAAATGAGTGAAATGAACTAATCTTTTGAACTAATCTTTTGTGTGAACTAGATCAGAATGAACTAATCTTCAAAATGAACTAGATTTCCCATCACTAATTGCCTATTTCCTGCACCAGCCCCAAAATCAAATTATGGTTTACAAATTTCCTCATATTTAATAGTAATTATTATTATATAATTAATATTTTATAGATTTTTTTATATTACTTATGTTATTATACTATGCAACATATATTTAAGTACTCCAAACCCCTGCATCTCCCTCTATTCTCTCCAGACCCTCCCCCATCACCTCCGTACTCCCTTCACTCCAGACACCTTCCTCACCAGTCCCCCTCACTCCTTCTCTCCAGACATCTTTTTCTCCAGACCTCTCACCAGCCCTCTCTCACAGACCTCTCTTTAGACCTCCCTCACAGCCATTTCACCAGACCTCTCTCACAGCCCTCTCACCAGACCTCTCTCACAGCCCTCTCTTCAGACCTCTCACCAGACCTCTCTCACAGCCCTCTCATCAGACCTCTCTCACAGTCCTCTCACCAGACCTCTCTCACAGCCCTCGCTCCGCTCCTATCCTCTCCTGCCCCCCTCTTCTCACCAGCACAGTGTTTTACTTACCGTAGTTCTTCTGTCATCTTCTTCCTTCAGTGCTCCTTGTCGCCTGTGTTCTGACAGCGTCCTAACATCATTATTTGTACGTCAGGACGCTGCAGAAGCAGAAAGCTGGCACCCTCCTCCTTGTGCTGCTGTCTTCAATGGGCAAAGTAGTCCTGCGGTGGCAACACCGCAGGACTAGATTGCCACTCCATCGGGATGAAATATGTAACGGGCGGGCGTTGCGCCCCCACTAGGCTTTGCGCCCTCGTTACGGCTCTGTAAAAGGGAGTCGAGTGGTCTTCCTCAGTTCATGTCAGTAATGGAGTAGCTCATAACAGATTATCAAGGACTGTCTCTGTGATAATCTGTATGAAGTTTCAGAGCTGCTCCGACTGACAGTACTCACTGTCATAATGGGGCGAATGGCAGGGTCATGGGAGGGTTTGGAAGGTTGCATAGTGCGTTTATGAACTAACTACTCCATCTGTGAGCTAGACACACCACCTAAGTGGGTTAGCCATGCCTCCACAAATGCCTTCTATCGCTCTCAACAAAATAAGGGGGGCGTCAGTGTGTTCTGTCACCCAGGACATTAAAATGCTAAGTTACGGCTCCGATTCCAGCCAATAAGTCACTGAAAAGGCTATGGAAGAGAAAGCATAGACAATCTATGACAATTTTTAGCAACTGGTAGAAACATTACTTCTTTAATACAGATATTAAGTGGTGGAGGTTTGGGCCCCAAGCTTCACTGGTGAAGAGGGCTGCATAAGTGGCCTAGGTTTGCAGACAAAATACTAACTATATCCAGGCCTAAAATATTATTATGATAAATTATTACAATATGAATGACTGTGGATTTAATTGTGAATGCTGTAATGACATATGATATTTTATTTAGTTGATATTTTTGTGTATAGTATGTAAAATAAAGTTCTCCTGTATACACTATAACACAACTCTTGTACATTACGCTTAAAGTTGGTGTAGCTCTGGTGACTTTTGCTGGCTCTGTGTGAGCCCTGATAAACAGTGTTTAGTTTCAGCAATAATTTGCATATCCAGCTTTTAATACATTTGTATTCTATTAATATAAAAGCTCTCTATATGCTTTCACTTGTATTAAAATAAGTCCATGTACAAGCTGTTATCATCAATTGTTCATTATGTTTCTTTTTTGAACATTGACAGCTAATTATTGTATATTCCTATCTATATGTAAATAGCACCAGTATAAATCAATGTGTAAGCACAAGGTTAAAAACAAGTGATTGTATACCAACTATTTATGTTGCTAAAAGTAATGAGAAACTTTATATTTTAAAAAATATATATTATAATTTCTGATTTTTTTTTTATTATGGCTCAGTGCCACTTTGAATTAATGAGTTATTTGACCTACACTGCCATGTGTTCTGGTTTTAATGCACACTAAAATAATTAGACAGGATATTTCTTTCAATAACACATTGGAATAAATATATTTGTTTTTTAAATGTAATTGAAGAAAGATACAGTGGTTGAAGTGGGCTGGTATAAGGTGGAATGCCATACTGCCACTTCTCTTATTGCCTTCATTGTATAACTATCAAATTCCATGCACTTACATTTTCCATACCACCGCTTCTATATATCCACTTTAACCACTGTCGAAGTCAGCAAATTGGATAAAGTAATTTCAATTAATATCGAGCAAACTTGATTGTCTTTGTCTGAAATTATGCGTAGAGCACGCTACGGCGTGGAAGGGCGTATCCGGCCGCAACACATGGCAATAACAGTTTTTACACTTTTGTATACATTCACACAAACACACACATTTGTAAATAGTACACATTAATCGTAGTTGCAACACATAGTTATTTATGTCGAAATATAGTAGTGTTTATGTGTAATATTATGAGTTATATGCATATTAGTGATACATATGGTTCAGGTTAAAGGAAATGTGTCATGTCTGATATCATATTAATCCCCTTTACATCAGCAGCTGTCCGGTGCATTCGGCGAAGAGATCGCACATTGCATACTCTACTTATTGATGTTAGGGAATAAACCTTTAATATGATGCGGACTATAAAATGCTAATAGATTAGTTGTAATTGGAGTCTTGGCAGGAAGAAAGGAACACATCCCCTGGAGAGATGACCCCCACCTTTGGATTCTTTAGTTTAAACTAGCCTATGATCTGCATCCCCCTGGACCTTCCTGAAGCCTGGACCAATAGAAGCAAGCCATACCATCTGCATTGTTTCACTGTATTTCTGTTTGCATTTAAGCAGTAGCTCTCATCTAGTGTTCAGTCATATAGACCACAGACTTCAGACCTGAATGCCTGTTCACTGGATCCAGAGCGCCTGCGATAAGTAACGGCTGTACTTATTATTATTTCCCTTGAATTATTCTGCTACTTTTTGAGAATAAATATTTGTGCGTTGGAAACACAAATCGAGATTCGACAATCGTTATTGGATAGCGACAAAACGTGCATAACACCACTGGGAAGATATATAGAAATTCACACAAGATTTTGCCCATAATTATTTTCACAAAATTGGTGCTACCCCAGAAATACACCTTTAGCTAGTTCTAGGTGTATTGAATATGTGTACTTTATTCTCAGTCTGACACAGTAATAGGACCTTAAAACAAAGATACCTGTACATACATAAACAACAACCACACAGACATATACGCTACACACATTACACCTATTTTGTGCACAGATGCTTCCCTTGTGTTTCCTGGTCTCCTTGGAGGCTCCAAAACCTACCCATGAGTTCTTGTCTGTCCCCCTCATGTCTGTTCCCATTTATCTTTTGTCTGTACTCTCATGAACGCGCATAATACTGGGGTCGCAGCCCAGGACCCTTGGGCGTAGTAGCAGTAATTACCACTGCTACCATTATTGCTATGACACTGACAAAAAGAGTGTATACACAAAAATAATTGTGAAGCGTATGACCCTATATTGTACCAGTGCTACAAACATAATATGAAAAAGTAATACAATACAGGGATCAATACCCTCCAATTACCTGATATGATGACTGGCTAAAAATAGGATTGTTGTCATTTATATCCACAATCTCAAGGTGAACTGGAATCTCAGAAGATCTAGGAGGGGATCCATTATCTGAGGCCCTGACAGTGAAATTAAACGACTGCACCTGCTCATAGTCAACAGTACGGTTTGCAATAATTTTCCCTGTAATGTAAAAAAATATATATATATAAGCAATATATATAATTCTGAAGTATACATCGATATCGAATACTTATAATCTTAATCTATACATGTTAGTAAATTATTTACTAACATGTATACATAAAGATTATAAAATAGCTTTGGAAACTTCATCTGCTTACACATACCTGCCATGTTGTCTTCAAGTTGTACATATCCTGCCGGTACAAGATTATGAAGAGAGTAGGTGATCTGACCATTAGGTCCTTTATCTGGATCAACGGCAGATACTGATAGCAATGTAGTCCCTGGGGTGGCACCTTCAACTATTCTTTGGGAAAATACAGTAACCCCAAAAGGACGAAATCTAGGAGTATTGTCATTTACATCCAGAATATTGACTGTTAGCTTTGCTGTAAGTAAGAAATAAGAATGCAGTAAAACTTATGTTTTCTACAACAGAAAGGTATAAACAGAACTTAATCTTCTCGTAACGTCATATTAAATCTATATATATTTCTTTGTAAGTCTATTGTATAACTCTTTGAAACACAAATAACTTCTTGTATGATAATTCCATCAAACTAGAAGGTGCTAAATTCAAAAGTTATTGCAGTTAATCTTCATTAAGGGTAATTTACAAACTGCAAATTTGGTGGACCGTCAATGCTTTCTTATGTAAGCAGGCAGGGCTGGCAGAAAGCGGTAAGCTGGGGGTAAGCAAGGCAGGGGGGCACCATGCCTGAGAGGTACTCCACTCCACCTGCCTTCCCCGCTTGTCCAACAACCCAGTAAAAAAATTTACTTGGTGCTTCCTCCTCCCTTCTTACTAACTGTCGGACGTGACGTCATCACGGCCAGACACGGCCAATGAGGAGCTGAGCAGTGGGGAGCCAATAGGCTGAAGAAAAAAAAACAGAAGAGGAAGAGAAGACGACAGAATAAATGAAGGTCATAAAAAGGTAAGTAAAGAACAGAGGGGGGAAGTGTGATAAAGGGGCACAGTGTGATGGAGTGGCCATAGTGTAATGAAGGAGGGGGCACAGTGTGATAAAGAGAGCGATCATTTTTTTCTCTTCTGTACTTTTCAACAATCTAATTTGCCAAAAATATTAATTTTTCTTACAAAGAATACATATTCTTCATTTATATTGTTCATATACCAATAAATGTTTGCTAATTAATGTATTTGTATTACTCTCTTTATTAAAGTTTATTATATGATTTGTATTAAAAGAAGAATAGCATTATTGAATGAACAAATCATTTATAAAAGAGAAGGGCGTAAATGTATTTTTTCAGGGGGGCACCAGACATCCCAGCACTGGCCCTGTGAGCATGTGCATTTACTTATAGCCCATTTTAAAGGTGCACACTCACTTCGGGGGTTTTAGAAGCACCCAAAAAAAATCATTCGGACCTAGTTTGTCTAGTTGGTTGATATTCCTGAAGAAGTGCAGGATGGAAACAATAAAAATGCTACATAAAACTTTAATAAAACTTTTTAGCACCACCAATTTTATTAATTTAAACAAACATTCACATTTTTCTCCTAAAATACTGCTCAATTTTGGTACATTTACTTCTTATCATGACAGAGAAGTTATATCAGGACTGTGTTTATTACACGTGTCTCTTTTATGGGTTTGAAGGTTTTTATTACATTGGTAGTATTTTTCCACATAAGTGCAACTGGATGGTACAAAATGTGGCCCATTAATTGCATTGGGTTAAGGCTTGACTTTCAGGAACTCATAGGTGGCAAAAAACTAAAGGCCTTTTGAGGGGAGGAAAAGGATGTGCGCCCTACCATAAAGCAAGGAATGTCCCTGATGTTTGCACCTTCTTCACCTCTTAATCTACTATATAATTGTGTCCTGCAAAATGAAATCTCGCTTCTAATGTACCTAATCTACATGTAATAAAATAGATTTTAAATTAGGATGAGTTTGTTTTTGCCTACTGCATACTAGTCTGGCACGGAAAGTGAGGGAGGCACTATAATTATATTAGCCTAGGGTGGCCTGAACCCTTAATTAGGCACTGTCTTTAACTAAATTATTTCACAGAATCACTATAGTAAAACTGATCCAGTCTACAGTTCCAAAACTAAAACTTGCAATTGTTTACCCTTAAATTCTATGGTAGTTTCATAGTGTGCATTACTGTTAAAATTTAATTACCCATAGAGATGATGAATTTTATATTAACACAAAAGCTGCTCAAAATGAAATATAAGCAACACACAGGTCAGCAACAATCTAATAGATGGAAAAAAATAACAGTTGTGTTCAATTTTTCCACCTTCATCTAAATCCCAATGTGAGATCTTTTCAAGGGAGATTGGATTACTTACCATTAGGGACACTGACTGATTTGTCAACCACCTGACTTGCATTATCATAAACAGAGACAGAAATGTCATATGTAGCTACTAGCTCTCTATTCAGAGGGGACTTTACCATAACTGTTCCTAGAAAGAAAGAACAGAAAATGTCACAAATAACACAATTTCACTGAAATCCTTCATCTATACACATTTCAGTGGATATTAAATAATTATTGTGTAGGGTAAATTGCTTTAAACAGTTTAATGTACCTAGATATGGCTAATAGATCAAGCTTCACTTCATTCTATTCAAGCAATTGAAGATATGTGTTACCAATAAAAAAACAAAAACAAATCATATTATATAACACATTAACTTCCTAATGCCACCCTTAACAAGCTCCAGTGCTCCCATGTTCAGTCTGCATAGGCTTAACAACAACCAATAAAGGGACATGCCTTGCCCTTTGAGATGACAAGGTCGGCAACCAAGCCAGCAATGACTATGAGTGTGCAGCAGCAAACAGTTATCATGGTTGAGGATGGTGATGTAGGAAGACAATGTCAGACAGGAAGGGCTTTTACAGAGATTACAGATCAAACCTTCAGGATTGTGAGCCATAAAGAAAAGAAAAGATTTATTTGGTTAGTAGCATGATACTTTCAATCAGCAGAAAGACAAAGTACATGAGATTAGTAATAGGAAAAAGAAGAACTTCAGAGTAGAGGATAAGGAACGCAAAGGGCAGAATAGATACACACAGGAAGAGAGTGGAATGGTTGCAAATTCATTCGAATAAAAAAAAATAATCTAAGCAAAAAAAACAGAGAAAATAAGCATTAATGATAAAACAAATATAACAAAGTACCTGTTTTGAAGTCAACACTGAAAGCTGCTTGCTGATTAGGCACAAGAGCATTGGTGTCATCAGTGGCCAATATTTCAATGATGTAATACTCCAGACGTGGGTTCAGGTCTCGGTCAATGGCAGTGACTTCAGCTATAATAGTTCCCACCATAGCTGACTCCAAGACACTCACAGTTTGGATGGGATTGACAAATTCTGGTGGGCAGTCATTAACATCATCAATAAGGATATTTACTGTGGTACTTCCAGACAAAGGGGTGGTGCCATGGTCTGCGGCCACAACCATCAGCCTGTAGGCATCTTTCTCTTCCCTATCCACAGTTACATTGGCTACCCTTATCACACCTGTGGAGGAATCAATAAGAAACCTATCCTGAGCACCACTTTCAATTCGGTAGCTTAGTTGTTGATTTGGGCCACTGTCTGCATCTGTTGCCATGACTTGAACTACAGAAAACCCTAAAAGAAAAACAAAATGTAACAGATTTCATTAAATTTTTGTTTAACTTGTCATCCTTTCCACATTTTTACATAACTGTGATTTTATCCATACCCATACCCATAAACCACCTGCCTAAAATTGTGTAGGCTCCCCTCCTGCTGCTAAAACAGCTCTGACTCATCAAGGCATGGACTCCACAAGATCTCTGAAGGTGTCCTGCGGCACCAAGACGTTAGCAACAGATCCTTTAAGTCCTGTAAGCTGCGAGGTGGGGACTCCATGGATCAGACTTCTTTTTCCAGCACAGCCCACAGATTCTCAGTCAGATTGAGATCTGGCGAATTTGGAGAGTTCAAGTCAACACCTTGAACTCTTTGTCACGTTCCTCAAACCATTCATGAACAATTTTTTCAGTGTAACAGGGCGCATTGTTTAGCTGAAAGAGTATACTACCAACAGGGAATATCGTTGCTATGAGGTGGTGTAATTCTTCTGCAACAATATTTAGCTAAATGGGTACATGTCAAAGTAACATCCACATGAAAGCCAGGACCCAATGTTTCCCAGCAGAAAAGGGCCATGAACATCACACTGCCTCCTATTGCTTGCTTTCTTCCCCTAGTGCATCCTGGTGCCATCTCTTCACCAGGTAAATGATGCACACACATCTGGCCATCCACATGATGTAAAAAAAATGTGATTCATCAGACCAGATCATCTTTTTCCATTGCTCCATGGCCCAATTTTGGTGCTCACGTGCCCATTGTCGGCGCCTTCAATGGTGAACAGGGGTCATCATGGGCTCTCTGATTATTCTGCGGCTACACAGGCCAATAGGCAGCAAGTTGTGATACACTGTGTGTTCTGATACCTTTCTATCATAGCCAGCATGAACTTTTTCAGCAATTTGTGCTACAGTAGCTTTCTGTGGGACTGGACGAGATGGGCTAGCCGTCGCTCCACCTGTGCATCAATGAGCCATGGGTGTTTATTTCCCTGTCACTGGTTCATCGGTTGTCCTTCCTTGGACCACTTATGGTAGGTACTAACTACTGCATACTGGTAAAACCCCACAAGATGTGCTGTTTTCGAGACTCAGTCATCTAGCCGTCACAATTTAGCCCTTGTCAATGTTGCTCAGATCCTTAGGCTTGCCCATTTTCCCTGCTTCCAATACATCAAATTCAAGAACTGACTGTTCAAATACCACTGCACTACAGACTGTGAAGTAAACAGCTGACAAGAGAAAGAGAGAGGAAACAGGCGACTGGAAAGATGAAAGAGCAAAAGCAGTGAATTAGACTGAGCAATTAGACTGAGCAATTGTCTGAGAGGCTAGAAAGGGAAGTGAGAAAAAGCTAAGGAAAGAAAGGGGAAGGAAAAATAGTGTAAGGCAACTGGAAAGTTCTGGGGAAGTGTTCAATGGGAGATAAGATAAAGCAATAAAGAGGGGATGACTGTAAAAAGGATTAAGTGAAGTAGAGCATTGAATTGAATTAAAGACAAGGATAAAAGAGTAGGTAAAGAAAGGGACAGAGCTGATAGTGAGTGAGAGAGTTAAGCTGGGTAGACACTGCAGAACATTTCTCCTGATGAGATATCTGTAACAATTTTACCAATGATTGAAAGACCCAATAAGCAAGCCAATTCATGTGTACACAGCTACACAATTTACCTCCAGATCTGTGCTCCTCATCTGTCATAACCATCTGCTGAAAAGATTGTGACTCTGTATAGAACTTTGACTACATTGCTGGTCGTGAGTACATACACACTTGCCCAACATAATTCCAACATTGATAGTGATTTTTAGTCAGTTTATAAAATCAAATTGTGGCTGGATCACTTATGAATAACTTATTGTATAAATCGATTTAAATTAATAGTGCAATGTATTTTTTTAGAAGAAAAAAATTGTTAATTTGTTAATGGTTTTAGAAGAGAAACATGGAAAATGGAGATACAGAGGTAGCTTCATGGTAATAATTGCTATGCGCAAATTCAGCTCATGGTAAAAGATCCAACCAATTGTCCTGTTTAGCGGTGATGTTGCACCTAATGAAATTCTCAAGCTCCTGGTTCGTTCTCTCGGTCAAGCCATTGGTGTGAGGGTGATAAACAGAAGAGAAATTTAACTTAATACCACAGAAGGATCGCCAGAATTTTTCCACAAATTGAGACCCCCGGTTGGATACTATGATGTCTGGACAACCGTGAAGACTGAACATTTCCTTAATAAATATGTGATCTAGCCCGGAGTCAGATGGTAATTTTTTTAATGGAATAAAATGTGCTCTGTGAGAAAAACGATCCGTGACTACCTGAACCATGGTACATCCCTTGGAACAGGGTAAAGCAATGATAAAATCCATTGACAGGTGACTCCACGGTCATTCAGGTACAGGAAGAGGATGGAGGAGTCCATAAGGATTCTGTCGTGGAACCTTGTTTTGTGCACAGAAGGAGCATAAACAAACAAATTCCTCCACATCTGAATGCAAACAGGGCCATCAATAACTTCACAGGATTAGATTTTCGGTTTTCCTAGCACCGTAATGTCCGGCAAAGCGAGAAACATGAGCCCAACGAAGAAGTTTCAGGTGCAGATGAGGTGGAACGAAAGATTTCCTATGAGGAATTTTAAGCTGTATAGGAGTGGTAGCCACTATACATTCTGCATCAAGGATGGGTTTACTGGTTTTCTGGTCTTTGGTGTCAGCGGAGTCAAAAGGACAGGACAGGGCATCAACTTTTTCTTTTTGGAGCCTGGCCTGAAGATAATGAGCATATTGAAGCGGGAGAAAAATAGGGACCACCTGGTTTGCCGTGGGTTTAAACAGGAAGCAGATTGAAGATAGAGAAGATTCTTATGGTCTGTATAGATGGTTATGGGGATTAGACCCCCTCCAGATGATGCCTCCATTCTTCTAACTCTAATCTGACAGTTAGGAGCTTGTACTCACCGATGTCATCATTTCTCTCAGCCGAGGACAACTTTCGAGAGAAGAAGCAACAAGGATGCAGTTCATCAAGAATGATTCTTCTGGGAGAGAATTGCTCCAACATCAATGGAGGAGGCGTCTCTCTTACATTACCGCCTTAAAAGCAGCGTTAACAGCGTCACCTATGTCACTGATGTCAGCAAGTCGTGCCAGCGTCTTCCTTCAACGGGATTGGTTGAAGTCGGTTCACAGAACAGTCGTCATGGATCCTCGCTGGGAAGCAGCCGTCCAGACTGAAGATGTTGGAGTAAGTGTTGTTGGTGTAGTCAACATCGATATGCTGACTACCACAGCATACAAGGCCATCAACAAAATTGCACCATACATCTCCTCACTTCTCTCAAATTATCTCCCAAATTGACAACACCGTTCTGCTCAAGATTTGCGTCTCTCTTCCACCCTCATCACATCCTCCTATTCTCGGTTACAGGGCTTTTTTCAGGCTGCACCCACTTTATGAAATTCCCTCCCTTGCACAATAAGATATTTTTCTAGTGTTCAAACCTTCAAGCGTTCTCTGAAAACCCACCTCTACAGACAAGCTTAAAATATTCCTCTACCACCCTCTTAATCTCTCTAGGTTACACTATTACCACCCTCTACACAGCTAACACAAGACAACAGCCCTCTGAACAACATAGTAGTGTCACTGAGCATATAGCTCACTAAACACTTTGTAACCTTTGCATTCTAGCTGGACAAATATGATGCAGCACTTACACTTGTGTATCAAACCATTGTCCCATAGATTGTAAGATTCCAAGCAGGGCACTCTTACCTCTCTGTCTATATGTATTAACCAGTATTGTTTTATTACTGTTTGTAAAGTGCTACGGAAGTTACACATGGACTGCTCACGCTATATAAATAAATGTTGATGATGATGATCTGTATAAAAAGAGCACGTAATCATCAGTCCATGTGCAACTTCTGGAAATATCACTAGTACCACAAACTGGTGTTCAACTGTCCTTATAAGGGCTACATAATAGCTAATAAAACATCACTGCTTCAAGATCCTGCTTTGACGCTTTGTTAACTGCGGCAATTCCTGTGACCGACAGATTAGAAAATCAAATCTGTTTTCCAGTTATTCTCAGGTTGGGACCCAGCATCCAGTACCCCGCAGCTCTGGCTGCTGTTATAGGCCAGGGGGAACCATCCACAGCAACCCTGAAATAAAGGAAGAGGTCAGCCTAGGTGCCCAGCAAGGGGGTACACTAGCAGCGAAAGTTACCCAGAGGGAATCTGTTCTAGGTTTTCGATGAAGGGGCCTAGTGGTAGCAGCAGCAAGCTCCTTCTACTGTGTTTAGAGAGATGCAATTTGGGATAAGGAAAGGGGACCGTGGCAAGGCAAGCACATCCAGTCTACAGCAACACGGACAGGGTGGCATAAGAGGTCCATCCTGTGACACAAATCAAAACAATAAGATATGCTTTAGTACAATAAAACATGATCGTATGAGTGTACACATTAATGTGTTATCGGACCTAACATTCATTTATCACGTGATTGACACAATAATTGGTCAAAACATCTGCAGTGTGTACCCAGCTTTAGAGTAACCAAAAGGAATACCAAAATAGAAGTGATAATTAGTTGTTAGGGAGTCAGTAAGTAAAATATTGTTAGTATTTAGTCATTGAATTGATTAACATCTGTTATTTAGTCATTAATTGAAATATTGTTAGTCATTTAGTTAGTGAAATGATACTATGATAACTATTAGCCTAGGTACACACTGGAGGTTTTTCAGCCAATAAGCGGGCCAATAAGCCGACATACGTCCGTTAGCTCAGATATCACGTTAGTGTGTATAGTTACACGATGAACGACAGTCGTCCCAAAGTGCCGATCATCATTTCATTTGGTTGGTCGTACTGTTTCATAATCTCATTCCAATCACCTTCCGATCATAGAGTGTATGTGCACTCGCGATCACGATCTCCATAGAGTTTACAGAGTCATGATCTTTTCAGCCGATTCTGGCAATGAATATGTCCCGGTGAACAAATGTAGAGAGTGCTATATATGGAATAGTTTGTTCGTTCATTCTGAGACTGAATATTTAATTTCAGAGTCACAGGAACTAACGTAACTCGTAATGATATGAGGATAGCTATAACAAGGCGATTAATCAGTGTGACACGAATGAATAAATTGTGCCGTCATTCTCTAAACGACTAGAGGACCAGATGAATAGCACAGATCTGAAGGTAAATCGTGTCTAGCGCGTACGCATGAATCGCCCTACCGATCGGTGGGTCAGAAAATTCTCCAGTGTGTACCTAGCCTTAGTCAGCAAGTGAAAAATTGTAATGTTAGTTAACTAAAAATGTTATAGATAAGTCAGTAAATAATATATTTTAGTTAGTCAATAAGCACATATATTTGTCAATCTGTAGTGTCAATAAAACATTTTATTTTTAGACTGTCAGCCAATCATAGGCAGAGTAAAAAGTAAGAAGGAGCAGAAAGGAGAGATAGAAGATAGACAAACAGGCCATATCAAGAGTGTGAGGCAGTCATAAATAAAATCGACCAGAAAAGAGTAGTCACAGAGATGACAGGACTGTAAGAGTCCTTGACCAGCGGCATAGGAGCCAATTTTTTTAAATGATTGGGGGTACTCATTTTACTCCTCCCCTATATAACTGAAAAATGCCATGCTTAGTGGCATGGTTAGTGGCTGCAGATGCAAAAATATTGAGGCGTTCAAGCATCCACAGACCTGGTTCCTATGTCCAATGCCGATCTAAGGAAGAACGGCATCCAGAGCAGCAGACAACATGTTCTATGGCCACTCTGGACCACAGCAGGTAGGGAATGGCAGAAATCTCTAGGATTGCCAATGTTCACTAGAGAAATAAGTGGTATTAGCAATAATCAGACACACACTTACAAATAATTTTAGAGTAAACACCTAGGTCCTGGCCAGATGTGGCCAAATACTAGGGACATTTTTTTATTCAGAGGAAATAATGAAAAATAGCTCTTTCTATTCAGGATCCACTATGGAAAGATGGTAAAAACAACCCAATAAGAGTGAACATTGTAATACCTTAAAGCATGACCAGACTGGCCATCTGGCAGTTCTGGTAAATGGCAGAAGGACCGATGACTAAATGGGCTGGTGCAGATAGGCAATTACTTTTTTTTCCGGGACCTGACTGCCATTGGGTTGGCCCTAGCCTATAAGTGACATGCCCCAACGTTAACTTCCTGGTGGCTGGCTCCTCCCCAGGAACCAGCCACCTTACTAAATTTGTTGCGCGGATGTGCTAAGGGTTGCTCCCGACACCCCCATCAATCTTGATGCTCACCTGTACTCTGCTCCCGGCGAGTGCTCACATCTTGCATCAGGCAGTGTGTATCAGCCTTTATCAAACAGGGTAGTTCCAGATCCGCTAGATGCTGCAGATAATGCAGAGCTAGGAAATTGTCTTCAAGAACAATGTCAAGATCATGACAGTGAAGAGCATGGGGAGGGTGGCAGGTGAGTGTGAGGACACAGGGATCAACTGGTGAGTGTGAGTACTCAGAGGACACATGGTGAGTGTGACTAGAGATGTGGCAGCAGGTGAATGAGTACACAGGGTTCTCGGGTGGCAGTAAGTGTGAGTTCAGAGATAAATGTAAGGTAAGAACTGTTTGACATAATATGATTTGGGGCACTATTGTAGCATAATGTGATTTGGGGGCAATATTGTGTAGCATAATGTGATTTTGGGGATACTACTGTGTGGCATAATGTGATTTGGGGGCACTACTGTGTGGAATAATATGTGGGGGCATACTGTATGGCATAATATGACTTGGGGCACTACTGTATGGCATAATGTGATTTGGGGGCAGTACTGTATGGCACAATATTTGGGGGCACTACTGTACGGCATCATTTGAACACAGGGCACTATTTTATGGCATAATATGATTTTGGTTCACTACTGTATGGCAAAATTTGAACATGGGGCACTACTGTATGGTATAATATGACTTGGAGGCACTACAGAGGCATAATATCAATTGGGGGCATTACTGCATGCCATAATATTAATTGAGGGTAATACTATGTGGCATAATATGAATTTGGGGCATTACTGCATGCCATAATATTAACTGTTTCTATGATGGATCACATACAATTAGCTCTCACCCAACCCCTCCATCCCCCTTTATTTATATACTGTTATTTAAACGTAATAGAAAAGACGCATATCCGATTACTGTGGTAAAAAAAACAACATTTCCTCTGACATTTTGCTGTAGATGGAAATACTTTTAATGTGGCAGTGTAGGTTCAGATAAACATTCAACAGTTATGTTTTTTTCGGATATATTTGTTAATGTTTTTTTGTGTGGAATGATTCAGGAAAATTCTGCATTACAATTTAATTGAAAGAAAAGGGTACTTGTTAATTATATGCGCATTACCACTCTGTTGCCGATATTTTGTGGGAGATTTGAAAAAAGCAAAAAGTTAGTTCTCTACAGAGGCGCCCGTATAATTGGTGGTAATGATGTAGTGTGGGGGTGGCGTGGTGGTGGTCATGTTGTAGTGTGTTTGGCAGCTAGTATTGTTAATAAGTGGGAGAGGGTATTGCTGTAATGTTGGGGGTGACAGGGGGTAATGCTGATTTATGTAATGTGGGAGGTATTGATGTAATATGAGTGTGTGTGTGTGGGGGGGTATGTATTGCTGTAATTTTGGTACTAATAAAGTATTGTTATGGTATTTATTGATGTAATGGAGGTGCTAACAATGTAATGTTGAGGGTCATTATAAGAAATAGGCCTTTATGTTAAATGTAAATGCTATTGATTTAATGTTTGAGCTGGTTGGGGGGCGTAGAGTGTTTATTAGTTGCACAGCTTTCCAGGAGGTGAACAGTATCTGTACCTTTTCCAAACAGGGCCTTTTAATTTAAGTTGAGGTGAGGGGACTTTTAATTTAATGGTGGGGTGGTTTGAGGATATTAATTTAATGTCAAGGCTGGTTGGAGGGAATTAGGTCTATTTATCAAATGTGAATACTATTACTTTAATGTTGGGACTGGAGGGAGGCCTAATTATATAACATGGGGGCTATTGATTTAATGCCGGGGTTGGAGTTTTGTATATTTCATGTACCCATTCTTTTTTCCAAATAGGGTCTCCAACATTCCAATATCCAGACAAGCAGCAGCTGATCTAAAGACACCAGCAGCCACAGGTGGCGAAAATGACAAGAACAGGCAGGAGAGAGCAGGACAGTCTGCCATCTTTCCTGAATCTGGTCGGGCAGTCCTGAATTTGGGTGACTGTCTTGCTTAGTCAGGATTTGGTCCGACTGCAAGGACAGTTGGGAGGTATGTCTCGCTTCAAACTGTACTGCTCGTGAAGGCAGAGCTGAGTGCACAAAACAGTAGTGCATTGTCTGTGAATTTGTCCAAAACTTGTCTAATAACCATATTACATCATAGGAGCACCCCTGTCTCAAGTGCCCTGGGCCCCCTGAGCCTTAATCCAACTCTGGTTAGCAGGAGGAAGCTGATGGTTGCTCCCAATCCCCAGACAGGACACAGCCTGCAGAGAAAGCCAAGGAGCTCTAAGTCTCATGAGATTTGGTAATCTCGTGAGACAAAGAGCTTCCATGCCCACTCTACAGGTAGTTCCCATCCTGATAGATGTCAGCGGCATCAGAAGCATAGATAAGTACAGTAGACTGGGATGGTCATAATGTGTCTGGGGGGTTGGGTGGTGTGATGTGGCTAGAGAGGAAGTGATAAATGTAATGTTTTCTTGTAATGTATGTATCAATGCCCCATGTTGACCATGGCCCCAACACAATGTCCCAGTCCAGCCATGCCTTAAAGTATGCAGTACAATGACTGCAAAGGCAAAGTCATTCTTTAAATAAGACTGTAAAGGAAATACATTAGAGTGATGATAGGTACAGATTTATCATCACTTGCATAAGTTGTTTTAGATATCTTGAATAAGGACTGGATAATTGTGAACTCAGATAACTATTATACTGAAGAACAGCAGTGCTTTGATCACCTCCATAACACAAATCCCAACAGTCTCGTCATTGCTTTTTTTAAAAATATCTTCATTCATATCTTTTTAGACATTCAATGTTTCCAACATGTTTTCCAACAAGAAGAAATGATTCTCTGCGTCCACTGTTCACATTACCCACTGTCCATGGGAACCAAACCAATCTAAAAACAAATGAAAAAAGGGCAGGGGCGCACACAGAATTTTTAGGGGGGGACCATTTCGGCAGCACTGTACTATACAGCAGCAGCAGCACTGTCAAAGAAGCATCCGCGGCGGTGCTGTATACAATACAGCACCGCCGCGGAAACTTCTTTGACAGTGCCACGGCTACTGTATAGTACAGTTCTGCTATGTGGGGTACTTAGTTAGCGGAAAGGAGGGGTTTCTGGAGACCCAGAACCCCCCTGCATGCGCCCCTGAAGGGGGCGCCTGACAAAGTCATCCAAGAAAGTTGAGTTGGGTGCGTGGACTGGAAAAAGTGTCTGACATCTAGTCTGATGTATGCTGTACCTGATCTTATCGGTCCATAAGACGAAAAGGACAATTGCAATTGTAATTTACTTCTGGTACATGCGCAATTTTTATATTTCTTAAGAAATAGTCTAAAATGACTTTACACCATGAAAATGTTGTCACGGATCAATGTAGAAATACAGCTAAGGAGCCATGGATAGGTGAAAAAACAAACAAAGTTTATTGCTGGAGAGTATGAACAGTTGATGACATAAAAGCTTGCAGAATTTACCAGATATGCATGCACTGGGAAATGCACAGATAAGTCCCAGGTTCACATAAGGAACAGGTCAGCAGGTTGTATGTTGAAATAGATCTCCAGAAGCATAAATCCAGGAGCACAAACAGGAGGAAGTGACCACAGAGAATAACCTCAGGATGTGACACCAGGATGGGACAACAATAACCAGCAATGACTGCTGGGACGAACGGGTATATATAAGGGAAATGAGAACACACCCAGGTGCACGGGATAATTGGAGAAAGTGTTAACCCCTAATGCAAACATGAAAGGCAAGATAGCAGCACCTCTGGTGATCAGAGGTACTGCAGCAAATACACACTAATAAAGTCAAAAGGCAGGAGCAGCCAGGCAAAGTAGCATGTAATGCATAACCTTGCAGGCAGATCCTGACAAATGTCCCCTTCTTTCATCTATTTTCAAATAGTACTTACCTTGAATCATAGATAGTGGTAACTGCATAATATTTATTGAGCTTAGAAAGTACCTTCTGAATGTTTCCTCCTGCAATTTACCAATCCTTTTTTACCAACCCTATTAAATCCACCCTATCATTGTTTCAATATACCCCAATAAAAGCATCATTCTTTTTAAAAATGTCCAGCTTATTTGCTTGTCTTGTGTTAAGCGTACCACAGACCATCATCTGACAAAAGAACTTGTGGACATCACAAATATGACCACATAACAATTGTATAAGTTGTAGTCTTATATAGGTTTGTTAATTTAAACACGCATCAGAATATTCATTACAATCCTGAATTTGCATAAAACATGTTCTATTAAAGATATCCTATATTTTATTATTACACAGTTATTCTCCTGGTATTAAAACTAAAAAAAATATTTTTAAGCAAATATATTTTAGGCTTATTTGTGATTTTTCAACTTAAGCTCACAACAGCAAATCATTATCACAAATATCAAGCCAGTAAGAAAAACAAATGAATGTCAGAAGTCTCAATTTAATCTGTTGCTGGAAACCGTTTAAATGCTGTACGGAATGTTCTGTTCTGGAAGTGATTTGGAATTGAAAGAATGCACCACAATAGCTGTCTTAAACTGCTCTTCTGAACACATACACCAAGGAAAGCAACACAAAAAGTAATTTACTTGAGATTTACAAAGAAATGCGGAGAGATTCTGAATATGGCCTTGTATTATTAGGGGGGAAAAAGTGAAGTGATTCCTTTGGTATTTACAGCTCCTCCCAAAACTCATATCGCCTACTGAAAATGATACTGAGCATTTCATTTCTGTTTTAAGTTGAAGCTGAAATCCTTTGCAAAGAAAAAGCAAATTACTTCATATTGCACCCATAAGAAAAATCTACTGACTTTTTATAGACTTGAATGAATGTATACTAGCTATTAAAAGACATTCTCTAGGAAAACAAAATCAAATCAGATAAAACAGGGTTAATTAATTAATCAAAGTATATTAATAGTAACAACTGAATAGAATTCCTAGAATATGTCTTAGAGAGTGAAGAGAATAAATTTATTTTTATTTATTATGTGGCCCTCTAGATAACTGGAAATGTAACATAATGTTTTCTCAATTCTGCAGAAATAAAAGGAACTGCAGTGATAAAGACATAAGTGACCAACAATTGGCCACATATGCAGAAAGTTTCAGGGAGAGAGAATACACTGCTACAAAAATAAAACTAAATAATATATTCCGAAGACACAGCTATCCGGCAGTTGACTTGCACGTCACTGAACTGTGTGACCTAGGTAAATGTTAATTTAAAGCGGCAATGTTGGGACCCCACACATTAAGTGTTTAATAAAAAAACTTAACCTGCAGGGTCCCGACATTGCCACTTTAAATTTTAGGTTTAGCTTTTTAGGCAAGTGTCCTTATATTCAGGTCGTTTTTTTCTTAAATTGGTTTTTCTTTGTAGGCATCCTGCTTGTCGGGATTGTGGTACTCGAAAAAAACGTACCCATCCCGTTTGCGTGGGTTTCCTCTGGGTGCTCCGGTTTTCTCCCACGCTTTAAAAACATACTAGTATTTTAATTGGCTGCTATTAAATTGACCCTAGTCTATTGGTCTGTCTGTCTGTGTGTAGGGAATTTAGATTGTAAGCTCCAATGGGGCAGGAACTGACGTGAGTTCTCTGCACAGCGCTGCAGATTTAGTGGTGCAATATAAATAGCTGCTGCTGCTGTTGATGATGATCCTATGCAGTTTGATGTACTTCCTAAACAACAGGATATATTTTTTGTAAAAAGTGGGAAATTTAAAAAAATACTGGCACGAAGTATGCTAAAACCAGAACCTGAGCATAATGTCAATGTTCTGAGTGACAAAATAACTGGATTTTACAAGCACAATCACTGTAATATATGTAGATTTTGTAGTAAAAAAAATAAGTCATTTATGAGTAAAGATCAAAAAGAAACGTGAAATTAAGAAACTGTCAAACTCGATCAGTTATATACTAGAGATGAGCGGGCTCGGATTCCGCTAATCCGAGCCCACCCGAACAGTGCGGATCCGAACTGGATCCGAGCACAGTTCGGATATTTACGGCGGGCAAAAAAATGAAAACAAGGCTCTGTCGTCCAAGTCTCGCGTCGAATCTCGCGAGGGGTGGGAGGGAGGGCCCAGAACAATTCCATCTTGTACCTCTTTTTTTGGCATTATGTGCTCAAGCTACCTCGGTGCAACCTTTTGGCCTAAAAACAATATTGTGAGGTGTTCAGAATAGACTGGAAATTAGTGGAAATGATTGTTATTGAATGTTATTGAGGTTAATAATAGCGTAGGAGTGAAAAAAAAAAACCACAAAACTGGTTTTTAGCACTTTTTATGTTTTTTGCAAAATAAATCCGAATCCAAAACTTTAAATCCGAACCAAAACTTTTCGTCAGGTGTTTTGCGAAACAAATCCGAACCCAAAACCTCAAGCAAATCCGAATCCAAAACACAAAACACGAGACACCAAAAGTGGCCGGTGCACATCCCTATTATATACCTGCTAGACCTACAGATTTCAATATGTTGGCGATAAAACGTCCATTGAAAATCCAAATACAGGAATATATAAGAAATATTAGTTACATTCAATTTCAAAACATTCCCTGGATAAGCATAGATCAGACCCTTTATATTTATTTATTTTTTTAAAGCATGTGACTTTTGGAGATAGAGGGGGCGATATTCAGAACAAATTAGCACAGCACAAAATATTCTGGATATCTCCATCAGGTCTTAAAGCCGTATTTTTATATACCTGGTTTAAGTAATATTTTCTTCACTTGTTTTCCTTTTTATAATATTTTTAGAACTATTTTGATAACTGTTAAAGATCCTCCTGTGAAGATTTTATATTTCTAAAATACAGGTAATAAGAATGTGGTTGAATTTTTTTTTTACCTATATTACAATGCACCAGTGACTTGTGTAGTATACGTGATAAAGTTATAGCCTCTATATAGTTCATATGCATTTGAGATTACAATAGTATGGTGGTACCATTGATACAGCATTGATTACATATGCTCAGTGAATGTTGACTGGAGGCTGGCGCACTTGCTTTCCCAATCAACACTTCCGCTAGTATGCTATTGATACTTTCAGTGCTGCGAGCAGCCATTAGCAGCACTTGTTTTTCATAGACCAGAGTTTGAGTTCCATTGACAGGATATTGATATAAACATGGCTATTATGTTATTACGGTGATCCATGCTTATGAAATAAGATCCAAATTCTTGTGAAGATATTTATGGAAATCATATGACAATGGAAAACTGTTTATAATGGGTTTAAAACTATTGCAATTATGTTATATCTATATGAAATTGGTATTTGTCTCACATTGAGGACGTAAACAGATGCGTACCTACCATCTGTCCTGATTTTGGCAGGACATCCCTAATCAAGAGTTGCAAAGAGGCTGGGATTGATGGAAAGTGGGTTGGGGCTGTACAAATGGCCATTTGTAAGTGGAGCTTGGACTGAACAGGGCAGGGCTTTTTTTGTCCTGCTATCAGGATTCTAAATGTTGGGAGCTATGCCAATGTATGAATATATGTGGGGTATATATAGAAGTATAAGGGGCATAGTACAAGGTGGAAGTCTTCCTCATGAAGTCTGGAGAATATGAAACATGGAGGGGCATTATGAGGACTTTGGGTTTCAGATAAACCTAATTATTGTTATTTTTATGTTTTATTAATGAGATTATTAAAACAATAAATGATTTTACACTATTGGCAATTTTTTCTTTCTTCCTATCATACATATAATGTTGGAAAACTCACTGTAGTGATCTTTCTTTTGAAGCAGCATTCTACTAAGAAACTTATGATATAAGCATTCAGCTCTTTTCTGTCTGGTACGTACCATTCAAAATTGTGCACAATGGAATTTTATAAGATATATTACACCAACAGCTGGCTTTTATGTATGTTTTTTCCTTTTGCAAAGAAGAATTTGATCTTAAACCAATTTGAGCAAAAAGGTTCAGGAAAGCCTCAAACAGGGTTACTAAAGCATAGACTAAATGGTCCTGTCATCTTTTATCTGCTGTTAAATGTCTGTACTTGTCTCCAGTGGTATGATGTCCATAGTACTCTATTATCCAAATTACATTAGTCCAATTAATATGTATGTAATACACAGCACGAAAAGTGTTCAAATGAAACATAATCCTCACCTTGAGAAAACAGACCATGTAAACATGTATAATAATAATAATAATAATAATAATAATAATAATAATAATAATACTACTACAGTATTTAATAGTTTACCTGGTGGACTGTTCTCACGGAGATGCACAGCAACACTCTGTGGACTAAAGATGGGTCTATTGTCATTGGCATCTAATATTGTTAAAACAAGAACTGCTGTGCTGTTCAACTTGCCGATATCCTCTGCCACCAGGGTTAGATTCAGCACCGGAACAGAGTAAGCTTCTCTGTCTATAACTCTGCCCGATTTCACAGCAACAACACCTACAATGATGTAAAGCAATGAAAGACACATGTATGCACTATGTACGAATAAAAGAAGGTTATCAACAAACAGTTCAATATTTAACTTAGAACAAATTGTTTAATTATTTAATATAGCCACATTGTGTTATTAAAATATGTACACCATATCTGATACATATCAGTACCCACAAAAAAGAAAGCGGTCTGCCCTGATACTGATCTACCAATAACAATTAAATTACATTAAATATCACATGTTCAACAATGAACTTAATGCAATTGTTTTTAAACAATAAATTGGCTTAAATAGCACTTTGTACTCACAGACAGTCAATGAGTCTACCTGAATTTCTACCAAATCACCTGAGTTTGTGGAGAAAGGTAGCTGTATTTGCAGGGTAGCAAAAGTCTTCACTGACTAATTAGAGGATTAGTTAGGAGTGCGGGTGTTCTGTGCTAAATAGAAACTATGCACACCAATATGCATGATTTAGCAGGGTAGTGCAAAAAACTAGATTTTATTTTGTGGCATGGGATTATTGAAATGAGATAGACTGGTGGAGAGGTTTATTGCTGTGGGAAAGGGCACAATGCCATTCCCACTCTGAAAAAGCATTCGATTTTCGCACCAGTTCAGAGAATAGTGGACATCAGTTCTCATTCTAAACTTATAATGGACACATTTTGCAGAGAGTCAAAAAGGTAACAAAGATAAAAAAAAAGACAGTCCACATGCCCCCTCTCACTCATATTGTAAGAAATAAGAAGAGGTTAAACTGAGCAGTATTTATTGAAAGTGGTAATAAAGTCATAGGAGGTTGGATTTGAATGTGGCATTTACAATTTTGCACAGTTAGATCTTTCTACTCCTCTGCAAACCTAGAAGCACTTCTAGTTTTCCAAGACGTCTCCCAAGAGTGGAGAGTGGCTGTGCGCTTTGCAATGACCTGGTGCAAAACCAAGATATTTTATAGTGTGCATCCACTATTCTTCATTAATTAGGGAAACTGATCTTATACATGTCTCACTGGGAGCTGATATTTTAATTAAGTGACAGAAAGACAAAGGAAAATATATCATTATTTAAAAAACATATTTAATGGATTAGTCATTTCCAAATATTACATTTTGTGCAGTGTTTTTCAATACATGTATTTGTGCACCTAAACACACTGGGCCTGAGTCATTAAGGCACGCATACTGAGCGCATCATGCGTTTGTTGATGACTACGGGTGTAGGTCTACTCTGCTCTACTAGACCAGACAATGCAGAATACATACAATACCTATGTGGAATAGAAAATCTCAAAAGAACACAAAGAAAAAAAATTATTAAGTAATTAATGTTACCTGTCAATAATATAGTAATTTATGAGTATAAATAGAAAGTAAAAAAAAAATTCCCTTGGAAAAACATAGTAGGCTGTCCTTAATGCTGTCTATTGTACATAACGGACATTTTTACAGTTGCGCCTGATTGCAGACACATGTTATAGCATACATACGATACTGACATCACTAGGACTCAACAGGCACTATATGGAGATACAGCAGAAAACAAGTATCTTTGAGGTGCCTCAAGCTTGATTCAAATGTAGCTGCATGCGATCAAGCTTGGAACCCACTCACTGTATATTGAGTACGGCCAAACTTCCCTTCTCTGCCCCGTTCACTCCCCAAAATCGTAGGCAGTAGCAAGTATCAGTTACGTCTGCATACGCAGCGGCCACTGGTCCATTCACAGACGTTGGCCCCGGTTCTGGGCATGCGCAGAGTGATTTCGCCTGCAATACGATCAAAATCGGCAGATACGTGCCTTAATGACTCTGACTTAGCGAAGGCACCCAATGTGTGATTGCAATTGATCATATCACAAGAAACCCGTAACTTCACAAGGGCAATTTCTTGACCTCACTAGTGTCAGTGGTCTGAGTTAATATGTAGTTCCTTAATTATAACCATAAATTTGAATCTATTTGGCTAGGGCATACAAACACTTACTTCCCCAAAAAAGAAATCCTCAAAACAATAACATTTACGAGTGAATGGTAGGTGCATTTCAATCTTGATTATAATGTCTAATACTGATAGATATATATATATATATATATATATATATATATATATATATATATATATATATATATATATACCTAAATAAAGTGAATAGAGTCTTACCTGTGCTGTTGTGCATGGTAAAAAAATCCATTTGAGACCCAAGTAGTCGATATGACACCACAGCATTTGGTCCTAAGTCATTATCTAAAGCTAGAATAGGTCCATTCAGGACAATGATGGGAGTTCCTAGATCAAACATGAGAGTCAGAATCTTGATAACAAATGATCACTTTCAAACAAGTCCCCCCACTTCTGTTCCCAAAAGATCCCATGATTTGCTGTGACAAACATTAATAATGAATGAGGGATACAAGATGAGGCTCAGACACATATGTTTTAGTGATGGCTCAGGCTGTTGTAGCCCTAGCAGACTGAATCGACCCACACAGTCCTAAACTCCTGCAGGACAATAGATATAATGGTCAGCCCCTCTGTATGTGGAGAACTGGCAAAGAAGGGTAAAGGCTCGGGCTGCTGAACTCTTGATGATATCTGTTAGTGTCTTCTTAGGTCTTCTTATGTTCTTGTTGCACCTCTAAATAGATAGACATTAATATCTGAATACCCAGAACCCATGTGTGAAAAGTTCAGTAAACGTTAATACACATAATAAGTGCATATATATTTCACTGTATCTCATAGAAATGTGACCTGAATATATGGATTAATCATACAGACACTTAGTCACTGAAGTACACTCTTACAACGGAGATTTGCAGTGTCTTATATTTCCTTGTTTTCCTTCCCTACTGTTTTGTTTATGAATAATACAATGCCCTGCTTATTTGTAGCACATGGTATTACTGTAGGACTGCGATCATGTTTTATATGAGTCAAAAGACACATAAGTATTTTACAATAATGCCTCTTTGGGAGCTAAAATAAAATTATTAATTTAGTAAGTGCCATATTTTATGTTTAATGACATTTTGTTGTGCATACAATATGTATAATATGTATGTACATCACATGGCAGTATATAGTCTTTAAAGTAGACTACACATGCTTGGTAATGCTTTCATACAGAATACTAAGTGAGAGTGTTGTTTGGGAGTTCAGTTGTCTTATTAAAGCTATTACATTTTATTTATATATAAACATTCTTCTATTAATATATTGATTCTTGTAGTCCCTTTAAATGTTGCATTTCTGTGGCATAAAAACTCAGACACAACAGTACCCATCAGACCGTGTCCCAAAAGGCCATGTACTGCTTGACCCACTGCTTGAAATCACTTAATTGTTCTAGGATGCAAGCATGCAGAAGTGGTACATTCAGCAAGCATGTTCCTTGTAAGAGCGTGTGAGGCCTATTTAATAGCTACACAATGACAGAAAATAATTCTATTAAGTGATTATTCTACATTTACCATGTGCAGCAGTGAAGAAAGCCTGTTTTTTTCTCAGTGTCCACATTCATTTCATTAACATTTATCACATACATACTCTGCATCACTTATTACTTAATGGTTAAATTTTACTGGTCTATAAATGGATAGTAAAACAATTGGCTTCATGGGACAACCTTCACAAATGCACACAGCCTTAGTAAGTAAGCAGAAAAATTGGTAAATCACTTATTGACATTACCAATCTATAACTATTTAACAAACTACATCACATATAAGTTCCCTTGAAGAAATCATAAATTTCATATACTTTCTTTACTAAAGTGGACACATTTTAATGTAATATTCTTAACTACCTGCTGGCGAGTTCTCCATGATTTCTGCCTGATATGATCCTTGAGAGAACACAGGTCGGTTATCATTCTCATCAGATATTGTCACAATCAACAGGTCAAAATCCTGGGCGAGAAAGAACAAGTCAAGTTCACAAATTGTGAAGCCTTTACATATTGATACAGACATTATGCCAAGTACACTGGCTGTCAACATCATAAATTATGAACTAATTTTGCATTTTGAAAAGCAAGTTTTCAACTATAATAGCAGCACGAAAAACACATTGCACTGGTTGGCAAAATGATCCGATACAAAACTGAGTCCATTCCAGAAACAAGTTGTTCAAACTAAGAGGCAGATTTAAAGTTTCTTAAAGACCAGGGTCAACTAAAGGCAAAAATAAAAGTAAGAATTGTCAAGTGTCTCTAGTGATGTGAGAAATATGTTACATCATTAGTTGTAAACTATATATGGCTATCTCTTACTTACATTCAAACACATCATAATACAAAGAAAAGCAATCAAGGCATTAATCCAGCTACTATGCATCTGTAATAAGGTGCAAATAAAAGCTGTGATTTTGATAGCAAATAATGCCATTTAAAATCTAATTTGCTGCAAATTAAAGCATACAAATAGATCATCTATCCCAATCAACATCTGATCATGATCTATGAAATGTCAGTCAGCCCTAAAGATGCTCAAAATTATTTTAAAGTTATTTTCGGACTGGTTCATTGGTTACTAGGGTACAAGCAGGGCCATCTTAACAACATTATGGGCCCCCGGGCAAAGCAGTGCACCGGGGCCCCTAGATATAGATATAGATATAGATATATAGATGTATACAGATACAGATATAGATATAGATATATAGAGATAGAGATAGATAGATGTACTTGCTCAGTGACCCTTGAAGGATTTTTTTGCAGGTTTTTTTCTTTTGCAGGATTATTTATTCTCATTAAGAGCCGTGCCTATGGGGCCCCGTTGCCTGTGGGGCCCTCGGGCAACTGCCCATCGTGCCCAATGGAAAAGATGGCCCTGGGTACAAGCAGGTATATGTTGACCGCTATGATAATCATAGTGCGGATGTTATATTTTTGACTCTGTTACGTACATGATAAAGGCTGGTCAGCATTATGCTCCCCATACCTGTAGCACTTTACAAATTTTCACATCAGACAAGTAGCTACTTGAAGGGTACATGCCCAAATAGTCTCTCATTTGAGACCTGAACACAATACCTCATTTACCAGGACCCATTTTAATTTTAATATTAAAATTGGCAATATTCTTTAATTAATGTAGGATTTTGTCTTATATAATATTTATTAATCTATATAATTGTTGTTTCTGAATGTGTAATATTTATCTGTTATGTTTTAACACCTAGGGGCATATTCAATTGTAGGCGTTACAGCCAAAATTAACGTGCCCCGCGCACTATTACCGGCATTAAGTAATAGTGCGCGCAAATACTGTTATTACAGTACTTTTCTCGGCTCAGGGAGCTGTGAGCTGAAATCCGGCTAGTATTACCATAATAACGGTAATAATTTTTCCGTGGCGGAAACCACCAACAGTTGAATATGCCGCCTAGTGTTTGCATCGCGCTGGTAATCAGATACATTTTTGCAATACAAGATTATTTCAGTTAGATGTACAATTTTTTTTTTTTTTAGAGAACCATTCTTTCTAATTTTTTTCTACCCTGGTGAATAGAGTGATATTCTCTAATTGAAGTATTATAGATTAGTTACTAAATAATAGGGACCTTTACCTACTGAATTAGTATTTGGTCTGTTGTCAGCGCTGTATAGTTTCTTTTGGTTGTGTATTAAGTAAAACAAGACTGTAAGCAAGGTCTGATTGTTACAGCTGCAACATCAAAACAGATCAACATTATTAAAGAGATACATTCAAGCTCCTATTTTGGTAATTGATAAGCTCAGCGCCGGATCATGTTTTGTAATATAACTAGGGTAAATGTGTTGACAGTATCCACTTTGGTTTTAGCAAATTCCAGATGGCCCAAAAGTACAACCAACCAGCTTCATTTTCCATCTGTTTGCGAAACATAACATTTTAAGAAGAGCAGCAGTCAGAACTTGCAGAGCAATACACCCCCGATGAATGTAGAACCACCCTCTATGTATAGAGGATCAGTGCCATACAATAATATTAGCTCCATTATTTTTGGTTCTTTCACTACAAATAAATGGATCAAAGCAATTTGAAAGACTTAAAGGTTTGTTATGTTGAGTTTTGTGTATCCACACATTTATGCCTCAGTCAACAGCTGTTCTAAGATTGCCAGACTGTCACTCTTGTTACAATGTTGGATTAGTAAGATTGAAAGACTGAAGGAATGATGATCATATTTTTTTAAAACATAAGGTTCTCACATCAAATGTTTAAGTAGATATCAAGTTACATACATCAGTACAGATACATTTAACATAGCACGCTTAATCAAAGTTAGCTCAAATATAACCTTACCCTTCTAGAGTTACGGATATTTTCTGGATTGTCCTTCACAGTCACCGTTAGCCTATACTCAGAAAGTTTCTCTCTGTCTAGTGGGCGATTCACATAAACTACTCCAGACTGAAAGAAAAATGTGTAGAAACAACCAACCATGAACATTTTAAATAACAGATTCACAAATGCCTTAAAGCCGCACTGTGCTCCTGCTGCAATAAAAAGGGTTTTGGTCAATGAAGCAAGTTAGCGCACTTTATAACAACTCACAGAATTGGCTTTATGTGCAATATTAAAGTCACTGGTACACTGTCAGCTTATATTTTACAGAACCTTAAAATCTTGAATGGCTATACCTACTCTTTTCTATTTTCTGCTATTGTCAATTCAATTACTACTTTAATCAGTGATATTATTTCCTGACATTTACATGTAGACTTACATTTTCATTGATGAAAAATGCATTCTCTCCATTCCCTGAGGTTATATTAAAGGTCAGAATAGCATTACGTCCAGTGTCTGCATCAATAGCGAGAATTCTGGTAACTGGCGTGGATACTGGTGTGTTTTCACTGATGGTTATATTTAGTGGAAGGTTGAGGATAACAGGATCATTGTCATTAATATCTAAGACACTCACTCCAACAACGGTCTAAATGGGAGTAAGAAAAAAAATTAGCTTTAAAACATGTTGATTACATCAATGTTAAAAAGAATGTAACCTAAATTATCATCCCGTCTGCCCCCACATAAATATCACTCTCTTACTAATTAAATTATTAAAATTACAGCAAAATAGTTTTAAAAAAGAACATAAATAACATTAATTTATACATAAATATAAAAAATGTGTCATTTTTTGTAAAGTGCTAACAAGCTAAACTAGTACAATCAATACATGTTACCGATGAAGAAAGTTCCACTTCAGAACAAATGTTGCGGATGTACCACAGCCATGTGACTAGTTGTCAAACAACGTATTACAGAGTAGAAATTACTTTACCGTAGCACTGAATGGAGGACTGCCTCTGTCCTTTGCCATAATAGTAATGTTATAGAAAGCAATGTTCTCTCGATCCAGTTCATAATCCTTTCGAACTCTCAAATCTCCCTCCACTGATGATATTACAAACTCCCCTTTTTAAGGAAAAAAGAGAGACCCGTAATTCATCTTTAAGCCATAGTCATGAATTATTGTTAGATTGCAGCCATTTTGCTATTTAAGTGAGATGATGCACAATAGACAGATGAATACATGCAACAAATGTTGCTCACGTTTAGCAGATTGTATGCTATTCTGATAAGAATCACTGTTATATGTTCTGTGCGAATAGAAAAGAGTTTGGAGTGGAAGATTAACACAATACTTTTTGCTATATATGTCAGTGTTAAATAAGTAGTAAAACCTGTAGAATTAAAAAACAAGAACAATGTAGAACAATAAAAAAATGACATCTATTTGTTAGCAACATTAATGTGTGTATGTGGGTCTAGAAAAAGCTTGTGGCCACTAAAACAATTTACAGAGCTAGACCAACCTGTAGCCAATCAGTGAATTAGAACATTTTCTAGACCACACTAAACTTTAGACAAACAGTAAATTAGAAAACAAAACATCACTTTTCACCATTCCATTTATATAATATTGCATTACTGCATTATTATATAAATATGTCTGCCGTTCCCCTCTCTTTGTAGCTAGAGGATAATGAGACTATGTGACTCTGCTGCTGAGAATCAACTGTTTCTGACCCATTCCATTCTGTTCTGATATCTTGCAAGATTCAGATCAGAGTGGAACGGACACTCACTCTCTGCAAGTAAAAATAGTGAGAGCATGCAAGGTTGGGAGTGTGCTTAGCTATTGACTGTTCATTCAATAAATATGTTTTTATCTTTGTATCATGATTCAGTTAAATGTCCAGAAAAAATAGAAGCAGAATAATAATATAGTAAATTTACATTCCAATTATCGTGTTAACAAATATAAAGTTTACAACTAAGCATATTTGTTTGTGTTTTCACACCCCTTTCTAATGTATAATAACAAATATTACATGTATTCATAAATCACATAAGAAGCAACATATTTTAACAATATTTCAAATTAATGTATTATGAATGCTGGCTCAGGACACTCTACACAAAAAATGTCACCTAATTAACAAACATGAAGAGAGCAACTTGTTTGCTTCTCCTTTTCTATTATTGAGCCAAGAGACCAAAATGTGTACAACTGTAAACAACAAGTTCCTTTTTCCAATAAACAAATATTACTTTAAAGGCTGAAGAAGCATGCATTAGTATAGACTACTCTAAAGTTAAATTTAAAGTCCAATCAGAAGTCTCTGTGTTCTTACGAATTCACAAGACAGTTTGGTCAAAACGCTACATAGTTGAGACAGGGAAGAATATTGTGGTTTATGCTAACTCTTATTAAAGTAAATTGTGATAGATTAGTTTTAAGGGAGAACCTAAGTCTTCCTGAATAAGAGTGTCAACTCTTCACAAAACACCTTGGTGGTGGCATAATTGGTAAGGCAACGCTAGAGTGTGGCATATATAGGGAAGGATTTAATCAATTTAAACAGAAAGGTGGTTGTGTTTTGATTAACCCTTTGTCACACACATCACGCAGGCTCAGGTGAGTGCTGATCGTGACAAATTGGCCAGTTGTAACATTATTTGAAAGGTTGTTGTATGTTCTGCCTGATAGCTTAAAATAAATCAACTTTCAAATTACTGTCTAAAATAAAGTTACCATCTCACAGCGAGCGACAATCAGATCTGTTTCTTTTGATACCAAAATATACAATAATTATGTCTTTGGACCTAACCCTTAAGTGTAGTAAGTAATTTCTATTTATTTTAATGCATTTACATTTAGTGTAGACCTAGACATTCAGCAAGGACACTGGATAAACTTCTTTTTCAATCCTTATTGACCCATCTACCATATTTGATACTCTGGAATATGTGATACTGCACTGTCCTAGTAAAAGAAATACCTATCCAGCTGTTTGCATATATGTTTTTCTTGATGGTACCCAAATTTACCTTTCAACAATTTATTAGCTAGCATGACTAAATATAAAAACTGCCTTTATGCTGTGTCGTCCACTTGGTCTCAAGCTTTACCACTCTGAATCTGGTAGTTGTCTTCCATCTGTGTAATACATGTACCCCTACTACACTTGCTTTCACGTGTTATCCTTTTTGATCACTGGCTGATATCTGCAATGGTTCTGACTGACTGTCTCAGTTCAGTGTACGCTGATAGAGCCTGCAGAATCAGCAGAAAAAAAGGAAGATACAGAAGGGGGTCCCAAAGACCTTGTATAAGAGAGAATTAATGTATCAGTAATTTCAAATACCTTGGCATCAGTTTGTATGTTCTCCCTCTGTTTCCTCCAAGTACTCAGGTTTCCACCTACACTCCAAAAATTTACTAGTAGGTTAATTGACTGCTATTAAATTGACCCTAGTCTGTGTGCGTGTGTGTGTTAGGAAACTTAGACTGTAAGCTCCAATTGGGCAGGGACTGATGTGAGTAAGTTCTCTGGACAGCGCCGTGGAATTAGTTGCACTATATAAATAAATAAATGATGATGATGATGATGATGAGATATGGCTCTGCATATGTCAATGCCTACATATACTGTAAGTGTATAATTGTATATTCACCTCTTCCCTTGGTTAATAAAATCACTTACCTGGCCTTCAGTACCACCTCTACGCTAACAACAACCCTAATCTCCCTCTCCTTTAATCTACAATATGTCCAAAACAGACCTTATCTTCCTTCCTTCCAGAGTCACCACCTCCCCTCAAATCTCCCTTTCTCCCTGCTCTACATCTGCTGCACCACTTTGCAAATCCATACACTGGCTCCCTGTGTCCTCCAGAATTCAATTCAAATTACTTACCTTTACATACAAAGCCCTCAACAACAACAACCTCTTTATAATCTCAAATCAAAATACTCTCGCCCTCCCCCTCTTAGATCTACCTCTGACCTTCGCCTTGTCTCGTCTCTGATAACCACCTCTCACTCCCACCTACAAGACTTTTCCCGTGCTGCTACCTACTTGTGGAAATCACTATCACAATCAATCAAGCATTTCCACAGCCTTCAAATCTTTAGACGCTCTCTGAAAACCATCTCTTTTTTATAGCTTACCTTATCCCTGATGATACAATTCACACTAATGCACCCTCACAACTGTACCAATCGCAAATCTGAGGCACACGTGCTCCTCTTGCTTTAGCTGCGCCCTCTTCCACATAGAATGTACACTCTCTAATGAGCAGAGCCCTCCATACCCTTTGTTTTCATGTCTGCATTTATTTTATCTGCTTTGTATGTCCTATTTTCTCTACTGCATGACACTGTGGAGCACTGTGGCGCCTTACAAATCTGCTATAATAATAATAATTGTGGTATATATTGAAATGCCCAGGATTCTAGTTACTCAATAAATGCTGTCTTACTCAAACCATTAAGATCAGTTGAACATCTAGGGGTAAATGTATCAATATGCGGGTTCTTCAACACCCGCGTGTTCAGCCTCTTCCGCGATTAAATTTCAAGTGGCGCTGCATTGTAAAGGGAAGTTAACCCTTTACAATGCAGCGCCGCTTGAAATTTAATCGCGGAAGAGGCTGAACACACGGGTGTTGAAGAACCCGCATATTGATACATTTACCCCCTAGTCTTCATGCCAATGTGAGAGATATCCATACACTAAAGAATTAGTGAGACTAGTGTCCAAGCTATGGGTGATTCTTGAGTAAGTCTTGAAAGGTTGATAACCTGGCATCAGTTTAAAAGAATTACCAAAATAACATTAAAAAAAAGTTAGGTTCTTTTGGTAAGTGAAAGAATGAGAAAGCTGCTGAAGAAAAGGGAAGAAAAATGTCACTAGTTTATAAATGTATTTTACATCTTACTCCCTAAATTGAGAGCCAAGAATAAGAGCTGGAGCCCATCCTAGACTGCTAATAAGGAAAGCTTAGTCTAACAAAGTCCTTCATTGCTATAACTAAGCCAAGCTATTACATCATTCCTGCGTTTGCGTTGAGGAATTTAATTAGTGGGTAATATAAATATATTATATGTTGAAAAAAGCATTTCTGGAACACATGAATTGTTGTGGATGTTCTTTGCTAGTAACGTTGGTGTCTATGGATCTTATAAGCCCTAAGAGAATGAAATATTGTGACCTAGCTTGCAAGGAGCATGGTTTGTTCAACACGCTTTAAACCATGACTTGAAATGTTTATCTAGACAAAACTTATTATAATAGCATGTTCAGATCTTTTTAGCAAATCCAACTTCCTCTTGCAGAAGTAATATGTAACTGTGAAGAACCCAATTGTTCCTTATTTCAGTCTGTAAGATTTCTCAATAAAAAAAAACATCAGAAGACCTCAAAAAAACACTAAAACGATGTTTTAAAATGTAGTGGTCCTTTCTTTCAGACTATGTTCACACAAGTAAGTTTCTTTCAGCAACAAAACATCATAGCAGGATAGGAAGAAGGCAGGAATGTACAATATTAAGTGGCACAGTGGCGGATCCAGGATGGGTGGAGGCAATCAGGGCAATCACCCCACTAGCAGGTGTGGGCTGTCTGCAGCCACACGCTAAATTCTTGTCCCTGCCGGTTGAGAGGCAGGCAGAGATCCTTCCCTCTAAGAAAAAAATCTAGGTCTGCTACTGCAGTGGCATAACACTTGTGAAATTGCACACATGGGGGTAAATGTATGAACATGCGGGTTCTTCAACACATGTGTGTTCAGCGTGTTCGGCGATTAAATTTCAAGCGGCGCTGCATTGTAAAGGGAAACTTCCCTTTACAATGCAGCGCCGCTTGAAATTTAATCGCCGAACACGCTGAACACGCAGGTGTTGAAGAACCCGCATGTTCATACATTTACCCCAGGGTCTTATTTAGAGGTAGGAGCATATCCCGCTAAAGGGTGCAAATTTGCACCTGGACAAACCATGTTGCAAGGCAAGGGATACAAATGCAATTTTTATTTTCATATAGGAAAATATTCACTGTTTTTGGATATAGCACACAAATATTGGACAAATTTATTTTAGCACAACAAATTAGAGCTACGACTCACCCATCCCCACTCTAAAACTGTCTGCACATGTTAAATTGTCGTCCATCCACCTGAAGAATAATATTTTTTTTCCTAAGAGCAAAATTGCATCTTCTATCTGGATTTACTTCTAGCTCAAAGTGAGCCCCTTAGTGTGATGCTCAGTCAGCTGGGATGCTGGAGGTTGCCCAGCCCGGTTTTGTGTTCTATTTTAGACTGCGTTAGGTGTCATTTGCTATTTGTAATTTATAGCAAATGTGTAGTTATCAGCTCCACAAGAGCATCACTTCCTTCCTGATTTGGAATATATTTAATGTTTGTGGTCCAGAATTTAAAAGAACATAGACCAATACATGGTTGCGTATATGGATGGGTATATGTAACAACAAAAGATTTCAGTTTAGAATTTAACATTGAGTCTTATGGATGTAGATGTTTTCTATACCAAATATTCTACCAAGTGTCTGCAATATGGGCCTTTTTTATCTGTAGGTTATATCTTTCATTTTCTTCTCTTGTGAATGTTTCATTGCATTTTCTGTGCAAGCTAAAAGGTATTTATGGGTTGGTCATATCAAATTTCTCTGGTTAAGATTCTATATATAACCACTTTATAAATTAAACTTGGGAGGAGCTATCTTAAAAAACATGGGGGAATACACATTCACACAGTATAGGAAAATATACTTTCAATATTTTTAGTAACTCTTTTAAATGCACAGAAAGCATCATTTTCTTGAACCTTTGTATTTATGAATAGGGTACTGCCATAATGCTTGCTAGGACTCCCTTACTTATGAAGTGAAAAACTTGGACAGCCATGTGACTTGAAGTATAGGTCATTCAATTCAACTTATACTTCAGAAAAGTGCCAATTAAAATAAACTGTTACATTTGGGTTCATCTGGTGTAGAACTATAAGGGGCATATTCAATTGTCCGCGGGATTGTCCACGCAGGATTGCCGTTATTACAGTAATCCTGAGCAGGAAAAAACATTAATACGGTAATTTACTCGCTGGATTTCAGGGAGCTGCAAGCTGAAATCCAGCGAGAGATTACCGTATTAACGGTATTAGTTTTTCCGCACTCGAACCCACGGACAATTGAATACCCCCCTAAGAATGTAAGTATTGGAAATTAAAGATTTTAGATGGAAAAAGGGAGACACTCCTGACAAGCCAGGACATGTGGGAGTCCCACCACTGCTTAATGTAACAAACTACGCAGGAACAAATTCTCCCGGTGGCCAAATTATCAGGTAAATTCTTGCTCAATAATATATATATATATATATATATATATATATATATATTGTTGTGAACATAGAGAGCTTGCAGTTATTTATAAGGGATAAATCATAACTACAGTGTAAATAGGTTATCTCATATGAATCCATGGATAGATTGAGCTGTTAAAGTGTAAAGTTTGGAGACATTGAGTCTGATGCAAATGTACTTGATGGCTTTGCACATCCCAGTGTGAGGAGATAACCATGTCACTTGTCTTGGCTTCAAAGAGTTTTGGGACACTTGAGTAGACGGTGTGGGGCCGATCACAGCTGGAGATCCTGGTAGGCAGCATGTGAAAGCCTATACAGGTATATATAAATATGACCTTCAAAAGGAAAATGTTGTCCTAGTTCATATTTTGGGAAATCTTGGAGTCACTCCATACTGAGGAGCAGAAATCACTCCAGAGTTGTAAATGACAGGCTCCGGTAATATCTGGGAACAGCTAAAATCACATATCTTTGGAAAAGGTATCTCACATTGTCATAATTTCATTATGTTTGGTATTTAAATGTGCGGGAGGTTATGACCGGTTTATTGAGGGGGGTGTTATTTCCCTGAGATATATCTATGAAGAATTACCAACAGGTCAAGACTTTGGGAATATTTGTGAGCAAAGTATAGTGACACACAGGGGACATCCCTACCCCCTATTAGCATTAAACACTGCCCCTGTGAAGACCATTCCATTTCATTTTGCTTAAAAACCTGTGTGTTGAAAGGAAAAACTGTCAGCTTCTTGGGGATAAATCTAATTGAAGGACTGTCCATCTTCTCTGCCTGTCCCAGGCATACAGATTGTAAGTAAGTTATGCTCTGTACGTTTATCTCTTTTATTTTAAACTGTTTTGCTTGTTATGTCCATTAATTGTTATTCATTATTTTTTTATCTGTATGCCCTGTATTTTTGTATATTAAATCTATAATTTAATAAGTTGCGTCCTTGCTACTCTAACAAATCCATTAGGCTATTAGAAGAGAGATTGCTCGACCAGGTTAACCCTTGGAATGCCAGTGTGTGATTTGTTGATACATTTGATTAACAAGCTGTGTGTGCTTGCATTTACATTTGTGTAACAGTCTGGAGGTGTGACGAGTTAACCCTATGTGTGCTGGTGTGGGTATTGCTAGTTTGCAGGGGCGGATCTAGAGAATTCTTCTACCCGGAGCGATTTAGGGGGGTGATTTAGGCCCCGCCCCCTTTTTGACATCTGAGGCTGCCGGCGGCTGCATACTATGTGCAGGTCCGTTCAGCAGTGACAGGTAGGGACAGTGTGCTGCCCAGATGCTCTGATTGTGTTTAAAACACAATCGGAGCGGCCGGGCAGCACACTGTCCCTACCTGACACTGCCGAACGGACCTGCACATAGTGTGCAGCCGCCGGCAGCAAGCTCTGGTAGGGTGGGGGCGATTGCCCCGATCGCCCCCCCCTGGATCCGCCACTGCTAGTTTGTGGATAGCTAGAAACGTGCGTGCCAGTGTGGAACAGTATATTGGGGTCCTATTGCCCGTTTCCAATAGGTGGTGGCAGAACCTGAAGTGTCTGGGGATGTGAGAGTGCTGTGCTTGGGGCAATTTCGTAGGTCTATAACCTGTGTGATAGGTAGAGAGAGACTGCGGGCTGAAATCGTGTGTGACCTCAAACAGCGAACACCCCAAAGTCACGGCAGCTGGGAACGTGTTTGTGACATATATATATATATATATATATATATATATATATATATATACACACACACAAATATATACTATTAAAAGTAAAAGACATCATTGTTTGAAGGTGGCATATCTAAGAAAACATTCCAAATATAGCATTCCCATATTTGGGACAGTTCAATATTAGGAGTACTATTGTTTTAGTCGATAAGATCTTAATCTTTTAATAGGTCATTGTCTATTATTATCACTAAGATACTTGCATTAACTCATGAAGAAAGTACTGTGAGTCATTCAGATCTGTTGTAGACTTACCAAGGATATCACCACCAACAATGCTGTACTCTACTTGGCCATTGAGACCTGCATCTTTATCTTCAGCTTTAAAAGTTGATACTCTTGGACCTGGTTGGCCCTCAGTGATCTCAAAAGGGCCTTCATATGGCTTTGGAAATGTTGGCCAATTGTCATTGATGTCATTTACATTGACTAAGACCTGTAAAAACAATGGCAGACTTATTGGAAAACAATGTATGGACCTTATACAAGTATATTATTATTATTACATTAGAATTTGAAAGTGTAGGAGTCCTTCTGACTATGCCATAACAGGTGTGTACCAAGGAGTCATGTGTCTGGAGCATAATCCCCCCTCCCCCTTCCCGATTCAATTTTTTACTCCCCCTTGGATCTCTCTTCCCTCTCAATTTGCTCCATTACCATCTCTCTCCTGTTCATCTCTTCCCTCTAGTACTTTACACCATCCACACGCAGCTCCTGGCATCCATAAAAGCATTGCGGACATTACATAACAGCACTGCAACACTTAAAGTGAAAGCAGTAGAAAATGATTTTAGAGTGTGTCTCCATGATGAGTTACATTCTGGTGGGGGTGTTCACCACAACTGCACTCTCCACTCCTGCTGGTGCCCCACAATGCATCCAGCACCCGGAGGCCATGCTATATGGTCTACAACAATGTTTCCCAACTCTGATCCTCAAGTACCACCAACTATGCATCATTTAAACTTTCCTGACACACAGGTAGAAATAATAATTATTCAATAGGTGAATCTATGAGAAGATCTAGAACACATGCAATGCTTGCAGTTCTAGAAAACTGGAGTGGAACAAACACTTCTAGAACAGTGGTTCTCGTTCAGTCTCCGGTGGCTGCGTACAGTTCAGTCTTGAAATCTTGCATGGCTTCCTCCCAGGTGTCTCAGTTATAATCATTGATCTAGTGACTAGCTCTTTAAGGGGTATCCAAAAAGCTGGGTTTGTGAGCAGCCACCAAGGGCCGTGCTTAAGAACCACTGGCTTCAAAATTGTTAGACCAAGGAAGAAAGTAGATTACCACTTAGCTTGCCTCGATCTTTCTTCTACACTAGTAAAACCAATGTTTTCAGCTATAGTTTAACTGTGCCAGTTTACTCATAGCTTATGTATAAAAAGGAAAAATTGTGACCTTACCACAATAACATGAATACAAGAATCTAGTAAATTTATTTGTTTCTGTAGTAAAGAATAACTGAGTTGACAAAAAAAAGAATATAAATGAATGTGTATCAATGATTACTTTTTCAGAGTCTGATGTATTATTTTAAGGCAGCACAGAGCGATGGACAGAGGGGAAAAACAATATACAATAAAGAGGGACATACAAAATACACAAAGTAATTGCAGACAAGAACACAAAGGGTAGGACAGGCCCTGCTCATGAGAGAGCTTTAATGGTAACTGCAAGAGGGCATGGTTGAAACAAGAGAATTGGGTATGGCTGAGGTGAAGATTGTGACAGTTTTGAGTGTGCATTAGTATGAGTAGTATAGGTGATAAATAAAGAGATGGGATTTTAGACAATATTTAAAGATGTGAATGCTATGGGAGAGTCAAATCGGGCATGGTAGGAAATTCCATAAGTGGATAGTGGCACTGAAGTCTTGTTGACAGTAAGAGGTGGTTGCCTGAGATGAGGCACAGTTCAGAGGTAGATCTAAGAGGACAAGAGGGAGAGTTTTTTTGAGATGAGATTTATGAAGGGATGGTGATATTGAGGGCTTTGTGGGTAAGAGTGGGTAATATAATTTGGAATGTAGGGATCATGGGGAGCCAGTGTAGGGATACGCAAAGTGGTGTAGCAAATGTGGAGCTGCAAGAGAGGAAGATCAGTCTTGCTGTGGCATTTAAGATTGAGTGAAGTGGGGATACATGGGTGAAGGGAATGCCAGATAGGAGGTGATTGCAGTAGTCAATTTGGGAGATGATGAAATAAGAGTTTTGGTAGCAACTTGGGTAAGAAAACAGATGTGAGGATTAAAGCAGAGGGTGGTGTCAAGTTACACCAAGGCAGTAGGATTGGGAAAATAAGGAAAATGTAATGTGATTGAAGGTGAGGGAGGTTTGAGGTGAGAGAGATTTGAGAGGAGGTAGTGACAGTGTACTTTGCATATTTTTCTGTAGTGCAGGGGTCTAGTGCACTGGCACAATAGCGTCATCATTTGCCACCTAATCCCCCAGCCTCCCCGGACAGTAAGTGTTATTTAAACTTATTTGAACTTGTCACACAGCGCTTATTCGGCTTCCATAAACAAAGACTAAGACACTCACCTGTGCCTCATTAGCAGCCCTCAAACCCTTAGTCTGATCTGCACATGTGCAGACTGAGCACCTGTCTGTTTCTGGCAAGATTCCTATTGGTCTCAGGTTCTGGCTCTAAACTTGAAAAGGCACCTCCTCCCATTCCTCTGGGCCTGTTCATCAAGTTACCTGGCTGTTTAGGTTCCTACCTATTCTGTGTGCTCTCACCTGGATCGTCAGTGCCTCTGCTGTGTTGCTGTTCAAAGGCTATACTGCTCACCTGGATTGTCAGTACCTCTGCTGTGTTGCTGTTCAAAGGCTATACTGCTCAGACTGCACTTACCTCTGCTGTGTGCTGTTCAAAGGCTATACTGCTCAGACTGCACTTACCTCTGCTGTGTGCTGTTCAAAGGCTATACTGCTCAAACTACATCTCCATGGAGTGCACCACTCAAGATCATCTACTCCACATTTGTCTCGGTGGCTTAGTGGTTATTACAGGTCGTATCATCTGAGCTGCTTGCTCTTACCCACTCCACTTTGTTGCTGGACTGTTACTTGTACCTCCTGTATCGTGCTGCCTCATTGTGGTCTCATATACCTGCTGCATTACCATCTCCACTTTGTTGCTGGACTGTTACTTGTACCTCCTGTATCGTGCTGCCTCATTGTGGTCTCATATACCTGCTGCATTACCATCTCTACTTTGTTGCTGGACTGTTCCTGCTATCGCTATATTTGAATACACTGATTATACTGCTATATTGTATGCACTCATACTGCATTGCTGGTGGTACTGCTCACCCTGTTCCTATGTTCCTTGTGCTTAATTACCAAGACTTTCTGTGATCATTCAAGCATCATTAAATCGATAATTGTACCTTATCCTGCATCTGTTGTCTATTCGCTGTCTGGGTATAGAACTGACATTACCAGTGTGCCTACTTCACACCAGTTACTATCACTCCCCCAAGAGTCCAGAATACCAAACTGTGACAGAACTCCTGCAGTGGAACTTGTCATTGGCAATTTTGGGTATATGTTCAGGGTGCCTACTCGTCCTTAGTAATGAAGATGTTTAAGAAGGATGCAATGTGCCAATGGAGAGAGAAAGGTTGAAGAGTTTAGCTAGAGATGGGCATGCAGTGGGGAAGAGGTAGCAGAGAGATGTTGGGAGGAAATGGGGTTGAGGGGGTAGGTTGTAGGATGAGATGATGAGATGAGTGCATGTATGTCTTGACTCAGTGAACAACCATATTGTATACATGCAGCAGCAGTCTGCACTTCAGCTTCAATAACTTTACTGGCTAGGAATATCTTACTTATTCTGTGTTACTTTCAGAGTTACAGCAGGTATATGAGTAAAGAATACAAGTTGCAATAAACAGTACCAGTCAACTGTTTGGACATACCTACTCATAGAAGGGTTTATTTTTTACTATTTTTCACATATTTGAATAATAGTAAAGCTATCAAAACTATGAAATAGCACAAATGGAATTATGTAGTGACCAAAAAAATGTTGATAAAGTATTTTTTTTTTATTTTTTTTAAGATTTTATTTTTGCAAGGGTCAACCAAAAGTAACATTCTATACAGCACTGTGTTAAAAAAAATTCTGAAAAATACATATGCATTAAAACATACAGCGTCTTGTTAGAAAAGAGTATTAATAAGGATGTTGACCCAATTTTTTCAATAAAGCAACTATTTTAGAAAGAGAAATAAGACTGAGAAGAGTAAAAGGGGTGGGGGGGTGGCGGCGTGGTGGGCCGCCTAAGAGTAAGATGGAGGAAAGAGTGTGGTGGAATATGGGAGAAGAAAAAGAAAGAGAAGAGATGGGAAGGATGGAACAGGGAAGGGAAGAAAGGATCCAGATGGAGTGATGCTGTAGAATCACATGACAAAAGGGGTTTGGATTTGGAAGTATGAGGTCCACGGCGCCCAAACCTTAGTGAATGACTTAGAGGTATTACGGATTATGCATGTCATGTATTCCATCTGATAAACGTACCAAATCCTACTGATAATCGTCTGTAAAGTTGGAGCATTGGGCTGCTTCCAGTCCGTAGCAATCTGGCATAGGGCAGCGGATATTATGTGGCGAAACATTTTCATTTGATGTTTAGTGGCCGATGGAATCCCGAGAGGGATAAGGAAAAACCCGGGAGAAAACGGGATGTCAATCTGCAGTAGCTGTGAGGCGAAGTCCCGAAGTTCCGTCCAAAATGGGGCAAGTCTGGGACACTGCCACCAGATATGGAGGAAGGACCCTTCTGCGCCACAACCTCTCCAACATGTGCTAGATGAATCTGGGAAGATTTTTTGTAGTTTGGTTGGAACCAAATACCAGCGATAAAGAAGTTTATAAGCATTTTCTTTTAATTTAACACAAATTGAACTGGAGGCTGTGTTAGTTCTAATTTCCTCCCAGTCTTCATTGTCTAGCGTTTCCCCCAAGTCTCTCTCCCAACCCCTCTCATGAGAATCTCGGTTGTTCGAATCAGGGACTTTAAGTTCCCAGTATAGTAAGGAAATGAGACCTTTGGTAGAAGATCGCCGGAGCGAAAGCGCTTCGAAAAAGGTCAACGGTCTACGATCTAGAATTAATTTGTTGGTAGAATGAAAATTTCTTACTTGTAGGTATTGGAAGAAATATGTGTTTGGGGTATTAAGTTTTGTTTTTAAATCATCAAATGAAGGAAATGAAGTGTCTTTGGTGATATCATTGAGATAGCGTATGTATTTTCGTTTCCAGTGTTCAAAGGATGAAGTTATACACCCTGGTGGAAATTTGGGGTTATCAAAAAGTGGGATGACCGGGCTGGGAGTAGGAGCAAGGTTAAATTTCACATTTGCTCGATCCCAGATAGATAACGAGTGGGCTACAATCGGGTTATGAGAAACGGATCGTGGACGACTGGTGCGAGGGAGCCACAGGAGAGAGGATGCGGAAGAGATACCCAAGCTTTCTGCTTCGATTGAGACCCAGACCCTGGAGGAACTAGGAGAATTCCATAACACACATTGGGCAAGTTGCGCTGCTAAATAATACTGCCTAAAATTGGGTACCCCTAAGCCACCACCCCGCGCCGACCTCTGCGGGACGAGAAGGCGGACTCTTGGGTGTTTTTTGCCCCATATAAATTGCGATGTGTAGTGCTGTAAAAATTTGAAAACGTATGGGGGAATGCGTATTGGCAAGGCTTGATAAAGATATAGTAATCTAGGCAAGATGTTCATTTTAACTGAATTGATACGTCCTATCCATGAAATAAAATGCTGGTTCCAAGCTTCAAGATCAGATTTGATAAAGTATTTTTAATTGGTTTTAGAAACACATAACAATACAATACATACATTTTGAATCTAACTAACTAAACATAGCGTATCTGATTTAGACATACTCTGGCCGTGAGAACTTGTTTAGAGAATAGTACATAAAAGCTATAAGAAAACAAAAGTCACTTGCTTTAAGAGATAAAATTACATACATATATGCAAACTCAAAATATCTCAAATTGAATAGTATTCAGCACAGTGACCTCATAGAAAGGCTGCATATCAGCACTATAGTGCCATATTGTCGCACAGAGCTGGCATACTCAATAAGAATGACATAAGGAAACATAAAAAGGGGTTATTATAACTGTCTTTCATCTTACCCTTCTCAACCCTAATCGTCTACATGAGGATGGTTAACAAATTGTGATCTATACCAGGGATGCCAAATCTTATGATATTTGCAGAGAGCCTCTCTACATGGTGGTAGTCACATTAACGATGCTGATAACATTGACAGTGACTACCATGACAAAAAAATAACGGAAGTGACTTGCCCGACAGTTAATAAATGCAGACTGACCTTCATAATGACAAAAGAACTACCCGACAGTCTTCTGACAAATCACGAACAGCAGTAATGATGGCACAGCGTTTTGACGTCATTTAAAATGGCGACCGAGATATCAGCACTTTTAAAGCGGCAATGCCATTTGTTATCCAGGGTAAATGTTAGGATTAGGGTTAGGGTTAGGATAAGGACAAAGGTTAGGGAGCCGGCATTGATGTTTTAAAAATACTAATATAGCGGTCGCCATTTTAAATTACGTCTAAACGCTCTGCTGTCATTACTGATATCTGTGATTTCTCAGAACACTGTTGGGTAGTTCTTTTGTCATTATGAAGGTCAGACTATATTTATTAACTGTTGGGCAAGTCACTTTCGTTAATTTTTTTGTTGTGGTACTCACTATTGGTGTTATCAGTACCATTAAGTTGTACCCCACCCCTCTCTACTTTCGTACATGAATCTTTCATGTTTCCAAATATAATTTACCAAAACAATCCAATCCCAAATGTCTGGAGGTTCAGGTGCCATCCATCTACTTGGTATGTTCACTTTAGCAAGTGAGCTTAATTTGAATATACATTTAAACACTATTCAAGTATTTCTCTAATGTGAGACCAAAGAGACAAACTCGCGAACACAAAGTAGAAGCAACCTCTAGTGTTGATGAAATACATCACCACACTGCTCTCCAAAAGGTTTGTACCACAGCACACTTCCAATTCTTATGCCAAAAGGTACCTGAGGGAGCATTGCATTTGGGACAATGGGAATTATTACAACGTCCCAACTTATGTAATTTAGTAGGAGTAAAACATACTCTATGGAAAATATCAAAATGTATCTGTTGGAATCTTAAGCATAGGGTGGCTTCTCTAGTACTACTAGTCATAATACCTCAATTCCAATCAGAAATAGCTCCCAGGTCAATCTCCCAATTGGCTCTAAGTGGAGATAGGGCTTATTTTTTTAAATAAAATAAAATCAATTCATACATAGGCATTAACTTTACTATTTATATTTGTGCAAGAAAATAATTTCAAGAATTTAAGTATAAGCCTTTATATTAAAATGTTGTTAGGATCATGAGAAACATAAGATCAGTCAGATGTGTCCAAACATTTGAATGGTACCGTATATAATCATTGGTAGTGCTATAAGTGTGGCAGATGAAGAAACAATGTACACAAATAAGATATGCATTGTCTAACAAATGTCTAATGTATGATTATATGGGGGAGACTCAATTCCCTACATTGTTATTTAGAACACTGCAGGGTGCGCATCATTACCGTCACTATGGTAATTAATGTACATTATTACTGTTAGTACGGTAATTTCAACACTGATTTATGCTCACAGTTCCCTGCGCAGCAAGCAGAAATCAGTGTTAACTTTACTGTACTAATGCAGGGAATTGTATCTCCCCCTATATTTCAGGAGAGTAATTTATATATTATTGCAATATTTTTTTAAATACATGATCAACTTTAATACAATTTGATACATACCGTGGTTGTTGATGTCAGACGACGTAGCAAAATAGGACACATGTCAGTAGCAGTTACAATTAGAGTATATCTACCCAGACAGACCTCATAATCAAGCTCCTTCACTGCACGAATCAGACCCTAGTAATAATGTAAAAATGTTTTATTAATATTTATGTACACGTGTAATTATAACCCATTCTTACAGCAGTATGTGATCACACATATGCAGCTGCTCCAGTGTCAGATTGGAGTATGAAGAGCCCACTTACAACGAAAAATCAATATTGGCATTAAAAGAAAAATGGATAATCCAGACCGTGGAACAGGTATAGATAAACTGGAAAGACTAGTAGTTGCTGTAAGATCCACTTAGTGCTAACAATAAGGTAGATCTATCTGAGTCTTGTGACTCTCCAAGATCATTTGCTCTAGATAAAGAAAATTGCTTTAAAAATAAATGGATAACAAGTAAAAAGCATTGTTTGATGATGGTCAAAGGACGGTTAGGTTGAAATTTTTCACTGGGACCTTTGTTGTAATTCTACCACTCTTTCACAATACATGCTTTTACCAGTGTCTTCAATGCTAGTAAAAACATGTAAACAGATATGAGAATGGATTTGCATTGCAGCACAGTTTTTCTGATGTTGCCTTTTCCATTTCCGTTGGGGACAATGGAGTGTTCTACATTGACACCCCCAACTGTAATCGCTCATTATCTACAGCATATCAAGCCTAAACAGGTTGGACATGCGGTGTCCCTGTTTATATGACTTGGGAATTTTAAGACTTTTTTTGTTAAAGGACTAGGTGAAAGCCCCCATGAAACAATTCCTGCACTTGCCCTAAAATGGCATTTTCTGAAAGTAAATTTGACCAGTGCTTTTGTTCAGTGGCGGATCCAGGGGGGGGGGGGGGGGCGATCGGGGCGATCGCCCCCCCTCGCAGGGGCTTGCTGCCGACAGCTACACACTGTGCAGGTCCGTTCAGCAGTGACAGTGTACTGCCCGGCTGCTCTGATTGTGTTTTAAACACAATCAGAGCAGCGGGACAGCACATTATCACTGCTGAACGGACCTGCACATACTGTGCAGCCGTCAGCAGCCTTAGAAGTCGGAAACGGGGCGGGGCCTAAATCGCCCCCCCTACATCGCCCGGGGTATAGTCATTTCCTAGATCCGCCCCTGCTTTTGTTTGAGGATAACAAACTTGAATGCACAAACAGCAAATTGGCATAAATGTTTACCCTTAAATATCTTAACATTGTTAAAAAGTGGAGGCTTAATATAAACAAAAGCACACAGTCTAGCATAATGCAGTCTTCTATAACACATTTCAAGGATAACATTTTAGTCAGTCTTTAGTTTGAGGCAGTTAACGTTCCAATCAGAATATTTTCTGAAAGAAATCGCCCTTTTTAATCGGTCTTTATTAAGTTTAAGGGGCAATAATAAAAGGTTCTAACTGTATTGATGGCTACCTGCCTCCTAACAATTAAGACTTTTATGTTTCGCTTTTTAACAGAATGTATGTGTCGTGAACATAGAGAGCTTGCAGTTATTTATAAGGGATAATTCATAACTGCAGTGTAAATAGGTTGTATCAAATGAATCCATTGATAAGTTAGTGTGACATGGTTCTCTTAGAAGCTGTTAGATCAAGGGGTTTTGTGTATGTTAAACCACTCAGAGGGCGCTGGTAGATAAGAGTAGCACCTTATACCATTTATGGCAGGATGCAAATGTGAAAGCCTTTGAGGATATCTCTTGCAAGACAATGAAATCTAACCCATGTTTGGGAGGCCCCAGACATGCCGACTGCAGAGACAGGGTTGTATGGTAATGACAGATTCAAGCTGAATAGGGTCACAGGAAAATATCATATCATTTTCTCCAATATCATACCTACCAGAGGCATGTGTGGTATGCAGATGAAGGGAAACTTATGACCTGTTGTGTGGAGGTAAAATCAGGTTTGTAAGTCATATGGGTGAGAAGTTAGGATAGAGTGACAAAAACCTGTCTCTACAGCACAGTCATAAAACCCTAATTTGCATTCAACAGTCCTGTTGGTTCTGACCTCACAGGAAGGGGGTTGTGGGCCCTGTAGCTTGGTTTTAAAACTGTAGTGAAAATGTAACTCCTGGTTCTCTCTGAGGGAGTCATTTGAGTGAAGAGGTTCCATTTTTCCTGCTTCTCCCAGCACCAGAAACTTGATTCTAAGTGAGGTATCAATTCTGTGTTTTATCCTTTTTATTTTATAAGAAACAATTGCACTATATTTGTCTGTCTTTTATTATCTTTTTATCTTAAGCATTGTTGATGTATTTTCCATATTAAATTACACTTAATAAGTTCTAGTCTCTGTGTTCTTACGAATTCACGCGACAGTTTGGTCCAGACGCTACCTAATTGAAACTGTGCAAACCTTGTGGTTTATGTGAACTCTGATTAAAGTAAATTGTGTTAGATTAATGCTAGGGAGAACCGAAGGCTTCCTAAATAAGAGGGTCAGCTCTTGTCTGAAAAACCTTGGTGGTGGTAATTAGTATCGCAAAGCTAGTGTGTGGCATAGATAGGGAAGGATTTAATCATTTTAGACAGACCAGGTGGTTGTTCTTGTGGTTGACCCTGTGTCACATATGCATCACGCAGACTCAGGTGAGTGCTGTTCGTGACAGTATGTATTTTATATTTAAAAAGAAAATAAATAAGTTCACCTTCCAAGTGACAAAGGAAACTGATAGAGGAAACGATGCACATGCAAAACCACAGATCTTCTCATGCACCTCTAAAACATGCTCTGCTAACATTACGTTTAAGACTTCAATTAGCTTGGCACTATAACATTGCAGCCTAGAAAACATAGGACTCTAGAAAACACAGATGCATATTTTTCCAGACACTGCAATAGTCTTGTCACCTAAAATATGTTGCACATTCGAATAGTCTGCTGTTTCACTCTTCTTACCGTGGTGTTGTTTATATTAAAGGTGCCCTGAAGGTTGCCACTTATAATGGAGTAGGCAACAGTTCCATTAAGACCCTCGTCTTTATCCACAGCTGTAGTTGTAATAATCACCGAGTTAAGCGTCAGAGGACCCTCATCCAAATTAACTTCATACAGCAGAGTTTGAAATATGGGAGCGTTGTCATTTTCATCTAGGATGGTCACATATACTAATGTTGTTGCCTTAAAAGAAAAAGCAAAATAAACTAAAATTTTAAATCTTTAATGTCATAACAGAACCAGGAATAATTACCTGCCCATAAAAATGAACCTTTAAAAGAACAATATATGAATTACAAGTTGCTTTTATATGCAAAATCATATTGTGTATATTGGGCTCAAATTTGATTTAATTACATTTGAAACCTGGCTCTGATTATCATTTGTCCATACCTTACCCAGTTAACTTTATTTCATACTTGCCAACTCTCCCGGTATGTCCGGGAGACTCCCGCATTTTGAGAGAGTCTCCCGGACTCCCGGGCGAGTGTGGCAAAATCCCGGATCTGCCCACTTCCTAGTGAAGTGGGCAGAATTAGGTCACAAACGCCGCGATTCCTGGTGAATCGCGGCATTTGGCCCCGCCCCCCGCTGTCAAATGACGCATTTTGCGTCATGACGTCATGGGGGCGGGTCCAAAATGACACAGATTTTGGAGGCCCGCCCCTCATGACGCCCACCTCCCCCGCAGGCTCCCGGATACCAACATTGTAAAGTTGGTAAGTATGCTTTATTTTGCAATTTGTACTGAAAATAAAAGATACCTAAAACTGACTTATTTTCAGTTGTTAAGGACTGCAATGTAGAACTGTTGTCATTGGTAGCAGGTACAAGTAGGCAAGGTTTAACATTATTACATTTCTATAAACATGTGCAGTTGAAAGGGACACCCTACATTTAATTAGGACTGAAGAAAACGTGGAATAAAAGAGCCCTCAACCACTTGCACAGCAGAGTTCCCCATTTCTGAATCACTCTATCCATAGCAATGTTGTTATAAAAGATAAACTACAACTGAACATTCAATTACATGTTTGTTTCACATCATGGACTGCAAAAGATGGGCTGATGTGTGTTAAATTCAAAAAGCATCAACATTTTTTGTGTATATTATAAGATAAAGTGTAAAAATACTAGATAGCCTAAGAAGACATTTACACACAGGACTTTTAGTTTGTTCGTTCATTTGCTCATTCATTCATTTTCTGCATTTTATGACTACCTTGATACTATGGATTGGGAATTTCATTCTTGTGCACCTGTATAAGTGTGCGACCATCAGTTTTCTTTGTATGTGCACTAAATATGGGATAGTTGTTAAAAGTACATATATAGGATCAGTGAACAAATATTGATGCTCCTGATGGGAATAGTAATTATATATACATAGTTAATTATTATTATTATCATTTATTTGTTAGGCGCCACAATGTTTCCGCAGCGCCGCACATAGTACAAACAGTAGACTATACAGGGTATAACAGTACAGAACAATAAACAAAAGTACCAATACTTCAGAAACTCCAGGCAGGCAGATGCAATAGACACGGAGCAGAAGAACGGGTAAGGAGACAGGAGGGAAGAGGGCCCTGCTCAAGCGAGCTTACATCCTAAGGGAGGGTTAAACAGACCAGGCACAAGAGGAGCCAGTTGAGGGAATGGGAGTTAATGTCTGGAAACACACAGGAGCAACTGCCAAAAACACAGAGAAGCTCACAGACCAATTTAGACAAGATCGGAACATATCGTAAAAATATATAGATATATAATTAGATAAACCAATGATAAATAAGTGTATAATTCTACAAAACACAGAGTTTGAGAAATTAATTCACCCCTGGAGGAATGAGGCACTGTGAAGCCTCTAAAAAAAAATTAAGAACAGAGGAAAATCTATCGGTTTCAACACTTCATCCTAGTGAAGTGGGCTTGTATAAGGTGATGGCATACTACCACTTTTCCATACCAATTAAATTTTTCATACCGCCACTTCTAAACTTCCCCACTGCCTCTTCTAAATGTCCACTTCGAACACTGAGTTATGTTATAACGTTAGTCTTTTATTATACTATATACACAATTATCAATCTGCAATGCAGTTTACTACTCACAAAGTTCAATGTTTTATCAGACTGTGAGGTTTATGCTTTAAGCTCCCTAACATTTTTCTTTTTGTTTAACTTGGTAAAATTTTATTAAAGGTTTTGGACATCAACAGAATAAAGAAAATAAATGTAATCAATAACATAGAGAACACAAAGAAAAACATTGTAATCAAGTTACTTAGGAAAAAATACAGAAACCTGACAAAAGTATTTGCGTGGGTTTTCTCCAGGTGCTACGGTTTCCTCCCACACTCCAAAAATATACTGGAAGGTTAATTGCCCGCTATTAAATTGACAGTCTCTCTCGTGCGAGTGTGTGTGTTTGTTAGGGAATTTATACTGTAAGCTCCAATGGGGCAGGGACTGATTTGGTCTTTACAGCGCTGCGGAATTAGTGGTGCTATATAAATAGCTGATGAAGGTAGAGGGCTGAGGGGGGCTTGGGGGGAGGCAGAGACACAACCAATATAACAATGAAATGAAAGAGTAAAACAATCACACCAATCAACGTAACAGGAGCCATGCAGTTTTAGCTCAGTATGACCGTTCCGGCGAGACTGGGTGGTTTACATAGAACTCATAGCATTGATACCATTTGATCAAGGTGGAGGACACCTATGTGGAGTATTTAAACCCAATAGTCTCTATGACATAGCTGTTCTGTATTTTAGCAATAATTTTAGAGAGAGTCAGGGAAGCCAGACACTTCCAATGCTGGGTTATTGCCACCCTGGTGGCGAGGAGTATATGGCCAGTTACATATTGGCTATGCTGTTGAAGTTGTAGAGGATAGAGATGAAGGAACACCATAGCAGAGCATGGTGGTATCCATGTGCTTGTGATCTGATGTATCAGGTCTAATAAAGCGCCCCTAAGCAACTGGAATTTCAGATCAGGATCAAAAGACATGCATAAAAGGAGCCCACTTCATCGTAGACCCTCCAGCAAAACTTGGAAACTGTAGGCCAGATCTTGTGAAGTTTGTTCAGGGTAAGGTACATTCTATGTATCACCTTTACCAACATCTCTGAGTGATTGATACATCGAGGCATTGTGCAAACATTCCGAAATAGTTTATCCCAGTCCTCCTCACTGAGAGATATCTGCAGGTCCTCCTCTCATTGAGTTTGGATTGGTAGGTTGCGAGATTCAGTAGGAGTTAAAAGAGTCTGATACTAATAGGAGATACCTCTAGAGTGGGAAGAGGAAGAGAAGAGCAACCTCACATGAGGGGGAAGAGGTTTCAAAGAGGGAGAATCAGGACACACATCATTATTTTTTTTTACGTAAAATATTTTCTGTAAAAAATGAGTTGTACCCTTAGCTGCATATGTTTATACTAACCCTTGCGCTTCCTTACAACTGGCGAGGTGACACAGGGAAGAAAATGAAGTCTAATGTAAGCAGAGTACAGTAAGGGCATGTTCACTTAACTGCGAGTAAGTCTGACCCAACCAGAGATGCAGATATACCTATCAGTATACATATCACTTGCAGGCGCTTAAAGGCTGGTGCAAATTAGAGATGGGCGGGCTCGGTACTCTCCCGCCTATTTGGAATTGAAATCGAAGCAAAATTTCATTGTGACGTCGTCGGATCTCGGAGCTCGTTTCTCGCGATGTTTCAAATGCATAAATACCTGCCTCCGCAGCAATCCAGCACCATTTGACAGAGGGAGAGAGAAGGGTTAGGTCGCAGCATTAGAGCAGGGAGAGAACAGTATTACAGCATATATTACAGCAGGAAGAGAGGAGGATAGATGAGGCATTTCTGCAAACATTACCAATTGTTTGGGGTGTCATATTCCCTCCTTCAGGCTTGTCTGAAGAATTTGCAGGCAAGTGTTAGAATTAAGGACAGCCTACCAGGGATTAAACTGTATTTTTCATTATTTGCACTAAGAAGATTTGGGTGTACACAACAGCCAAACAGAAAAGATGCTTTGGGCATTTCTATTGATCGTACAGTGTTTGCAGGCTGCTTTTTTTTCTAATTAACTATAACTGTAGAATGTAATATACAGATAGACTTATTTGTTATGAATTTCGATCGCTCTTTTTAGTGCATTGTCTGGCACGCTGGATTTGTGTATGTCTGATAACAGAACACATCCCGGGGGGGAGGGGGGGCAACGCTCGTTGTCATTTATTAGATGTAGAATTACCTCACTTATCCAAGAAACAGGTGGAGCACTAAATTATGTTATTTTAGCCCAAAAAAATGAAATTTTTTAACAAAAATTACAAAACAAAACCAAACAAAACCAAAACACGCAAGGGTGGTTTTGCCAAAACCAAAACCAAAACACGGGGGTCAGTGACCATCTCTAGTGCAAATACACCCTGGTGATAATGACGATTGTGAACACTAGCTAGCCACTTCTGATTGGCTAATAGCGGATTTCTTTATTAATCTTGCATGGCTGACATGATTCTGTGGGCAAATTGTAAATGCATTTTTTGCAATTTTTATTCATACTCATCATACCTGCTGTATTATAAGGTTTTTTTTTTGGGGGGGGGGGCAGGGGGGTTAAATCAAGCATAATAGCGAATACATTTTGCACAAAAAAACAAATGTTAAAAACATTTTTTGTGCTTATGACCTGGTTGGGTGTAAGTGTATTTGATGTGCACCTGGCATAAACCTGGTCCATATGCTACTGGTGCAGAGCTGGATGCCTCCGACTGTGTGTGAGCCCGGCACACCCATAGTGTACTACGTCCGTCCCTCAAATTATATTATATATAAACTTCATTTATTCTAACAGGGATATTTAATCACAGCACATTAGAGATCCTATTCACATGGACTAGCACATTTTCATTTCAGAACATTTTTAGAGCAGACGCTTCTTATTTAGAGCAAGTGTTTTAACAAATTAATGCATCTTGATTCTTCACTTTGTTTAGTGGGACTATTCATGACACAAAATGTGTGGTTATAATACTGATCAATGGATCTAAATAACTACCACTAAATCATAGTTTCGGCCCCAGGAATTATTATTCTACTTTTTTATTTATGTATTTATTATATTTGTGTATTTACTTATTTATTTCAGTATCAGGGGTCAACACTGTTGAAATACTTTTTATCCTTGTTCATGATCTGACCCAGGTGTCATCTGTTACCCTATGTGGCAGATGCCGTCCAGTCCGTGGTCCAAAACAAGTATTCATTACATTTATAAAAAATGTTGGGGCCCAAAGGACAAACATAAAAGACATCATAAAAAACGCATTGCTCCTACTCCAAACGGTGTAGCAAGCAGAGTCAGAAATTTCCATTACATTCCTTAAAACACTTACACATACCTAGGACAATTTCAACCCAACTGCCAACTGCCCGGATCTCTGTTAGTGTTGACCATATAGCATGCATGCATGTCCAAATGTGAATAATCCAACCATTCCGTGCTCAAACTGGATCAGAGAATGCATAATTAGTACATTTGGGTAATGGCTTCACAGTCATATGATGTCATCATCCAAATGGAATTACCGACATATGAACAATCTCTTTAGATGTTGATTGAGAATGCCCATCTTTTAGGGCTAATATAATCTGCAATTAATGTACAGTGTTTATGAGCAACTTTAGGTAAAATACACCTTGCAATTTATGGTACTTTTAAATGTGATTACTCTTCAAATTCCTCATTAATAGTTAAATCCAAGGATTTATCCAACTTCCATGAAACTATAACTTTTAGGCAGTGGTGGGATTCAAATAAATTAACAACTGGTTCTCTGCCCTAATGAACGTTTTAAGTATACAAAAAGATATAACGAATGGGCGTTTAATATTTCATGCATTTAACATTCAAATAAGAACAATAAAATAGGTACATAAAACTAGATTATGTTCTAAGAAAGTTTCAAAATATTAATATTAATTTAAAAAAAACTAAAATAATTATGTGAGAGTTAATATGGTAAAAAGTATATATATTGATCAAACTTGTAAAATAAAAGATGCTTTTCTTTGCTTTTCTGAAATTGACACCACCTTTCTCATGTGAATATGCTGAGCTTGGCAATACGCCCAGAGGCCGTGGTGGAGACTAAGGCTATGGACCGTCCTTGAAGATAAGGAGTTACAGGAGTTACAGGCCTTGACATTTACAGCAGCATCCCTGAGAAGTGAAATAATAGATGTATAGACTCTTTCTGTTGAGACTATGTCTAATTTTCTCTTGAGAAAATGCAATAATTTCTAGATAACGAATGTGCCTGCGAGCACACTTTTCATGTATAAATAAAGCGGTCTGACTAGGGGGCAGTCAGAATTGATTCTCATTCAGCCCTGCAAAAGACTGAGTGTGTCTCTTTCCTATCGATCGATAACCCATTTGTTGCACAGGTACCAGAGCTGATAAGTTACACTATTAGGGTGTAACTCTGACAGTTTCAGTGGGGGCTCGTCCGGGATCTTCAATATATCCAGACCCTCCGGCACACGGGACCACCTCATCCCCAAGGACAGAGGACAAAATCCATATGGTGAGTAAAAAGCTTTATTTTTACTCTTAGAGTTCTGTCCTTGTGGAAGTGGGGTAGGTAACAAGTCCGGGGGTAACTCGTCTGGATTGACGAAGATCCCAAGCTCTGGACCAGAATAACCCCTTTAGAGGTTATTAAAAGTATAAAGTTGAAATTGTGTTGAACTGTTGAAATTGCATGTTTAAAGTACTTGTTAAGAAATGTAAGAGTCATGTCAAATGAAGAAGGTGCAGAGGTAATTTGCAGTGTAGTCCTAGCAAGAGAGAACAACTCGTGGATATTGTGTGACATAATACCTTGTGCTCTACACGCACGCACAGACAGATGTGCTAGGTTAACATTTGCTGGAGTGTATGGGCGGTTCTATAAAATAATTAATAGCCGAAATAAACCAGATATATCCGGTATAGGACAAGTGTGGCGCACAGGCTATGAGAGAGCGGAATAGAGATGTGCAAAGACCCCATTAGATGGGTGAAAATTGAATGTACAGAAGGGATAACAGTACTTTGTTGTATACTTGCAATATTATTCATCGCCCTGTTGATTAAAGTAGTTCTAAATATAAAGAGAGGACGTAGTGCCACTGACCTGTTATCTCCTTGGTAGATAAAGCAGTTTAAAAACATACAGTTGTAAGACTCAAAAGCAGACGGTTCTGTAAAGAGACCATCCAGTCGCTCATTGTGGGCATAAAGGGTCTAGAACCGGGCATAAGGAAGAGTCTTACTGGGGTTACACTCCCCTGGAATATGCCAAAAAGAGAGGGGGTTCACTCCTCATAAAGGGCATGGATAAAGTTTTTAAAGCAGCAGGTTTTCCAGAAACAGGCACACTAAAGTTAGACAAGAGGCAAAAGGTTATTTAGAACAATGTGTAAAGTGGATATTTCTAGATTGCCCAGAAGGAATAATAATACTTAGCTGTGTAATAGCAATATTATTTCTTATACTTTGCATAAAGATAGTCTGCAACATAAGAAGGGGATTAAACCCCACAGATTTGTTGTCCCCCTGGTAATCCTGCCTTAATATAAACAGTAAAGATAAAAGTATAATTATCTGACAGTCCGCTAAGAGTAAAGACATAAGGTGTACCCAGACGTGGGTAATAAAGAGTCTAGGACCGATAAGAATTCAGAAAATTATTGGGGTATACCCCCTGGGAATATGCTTATAAGCATGGGGGTAGCTCCCTCACTACAGGCATGGAAAAAGTTTTTAAGGCGGCAGGATTTCCTAAGCAAGGGACATTAAAAGTAGACAAATGGAAAAAATTAATTAAAGGACATCACAAGCAGTCATTAAAAGAAGGTTATCTTGAACAATGTATCACAGGCTAAATGATATAATGACTAAAACAATGAATCAAGTAGGTTGTGTACTAAAAATGTATGTTTGATGTTGCGCAGCTTAAAGAGTGAGATGTGCCCCTCCCTTATTCTGTGTAAAATATTTCAGTGTTGAGATAAGCAGCAAGCTGTTTTTTTGTTATCTGAAAATGTATGTAACATTGCTTCAATATTTCAAGAGGGAAAATATGTCCGGAGTGCTGATTGATAGTAACATGTTGAAGCTAATGTGTATTTAGTCTAATGCTGGGACTTGTAGTTCCACAACAGTAGGCTGGAAGATAGCAGTTAAATTTTCTTTCTCTGTATGTGAGTTTTATCTCCGTCTTACTGCGTGTGAGGGAGATCCGTGTTTGTCTGTCTTGACCGTTTTAAAAGACATGTTTCAAGGTTGAAAAAGCTGTACAGTTGCAAATGTAATGCTTTTGAAGAGATGCAAAGAAGTTTTAAAATCTTTGGTTCGTCACAAGACTGTAAATAATGTACATTATCACTATTACTGGTGTCAGAACAAAGTTGGCTAGGGTCCAACAAGCCGTTTTCTGTATTTAAACAAAGTAATTTTGTTTCTGAAGTTGAGAATTGTGGGAGTGAGCTTTACATGGAGAGATATTACAAGCTGTTTTTATCTGTGTAAAATGGCGCTGATAAATGTTCTCAGAAATCAGGAGGGTTTGTTATGCCCATAATGAAATGTTACGAGATAAAATGTCGTCTGTGAGCGAGAATTGTGAATATATATTTGTACATGGAAAACACAGAATCTGGAAATATGTGTCAATATTTGGTTTACAAAGAGATGATGACAAAGGAGTGGCTTTGAACACTCGCCCAGGTCTCGTCACTTTGACATTCCCTGTTTGTGATATTGGGGACTGCCCTTTTGAGGAAATCAGTTTTTCATTGCATGGAACGCATAGCGTCACAGTTAAGCTACAAAGAGAAACTTTTAAACAAGTGTCGTATTAGCAGTTGTTCAATGTAAATTAATAACAGTTACTGTAATTCCTAGTGAATAAATGTTAATCTCTATGCAAAAGTTTTTTCTTCACAGATCTCCAGAAAAAAAGACCATTTAGGCAATCCAGATTGCATTGATCCAACTTCCAATGAATAGAAGTTGCAATATGTTTTGGTCAACAGCCACAACAAACATAAGTATAAACTAATGAAGGTTTTAAAGAACGTAGATTCTGCTAAGTAATGATTACCTTGTTTTGGAAAGAGATATTAGAGTTTATTGGCTATTCGCATAGCAAATGCATGAGCTAGGTGGTTTTTCTGTATGTCGAAGAAGGTGAGAAGATGTTTTTAAAGGGAAAAGGATAAATGGACTAACATTGAAGTTGAATATGAAATAGTGTTTAAGTTTATTTTTGTTTTGTTTTTTTTAAACCAAATTTTATATCAGATGGTTTGAAAGACAGTAATGCAGCAATGGCAGCCACAGTACCCAGAGACAAGGTTGTTACAATATGTGGATGATTTGTTATTGTGTGCAACAAATAAACAACAATGTAAAACAGAAACAATAAAACTACTTATGTTTTTACATAAGGTAGGATGCAAAATAAGCAAGGATAAATTGCATGTGGCACAATCCCAAGTAATCTTTTTGGGACACTGTATAGGAAAAGGAACAAAATAAATGCTATAAAAGATGTTCCTATACCCACCACAGTATGGAAATTAAGAGCCTTTTTAGGCTTGGTAGGTTATTGCAGAGAATGGATACCCAACATCTCTGCATTATTAGACCCTCTGTATGAAACCACCAAGGGTAATAACAAGGGCCCATTGCAACTTACAGATAAACAGGTTGATGTTCTTCTCCAAATAAAGGCAATCATTTTACAAGCACCAGCCCTGGGGTTACCAAATTATGATAAACCCTTTGTATATTCTGTCATGAGCAGAAGGGCTTTGCACACAGTGTATTAACTCAAGAGCATGGTGGTAAACAACGACCTTTGGGGTATTACTCAGGAAAACTAGACCCTGTAATCAGAGGTTCAGCTTCATGCATAAGAGCAGTAGCTGCGGCTGCTCTGCTAAAAGACAAAGTGGGGGATATAGTGTTAGACCATTCCCTCACATTACAAGTACCGCATGCAGTAACAGAAATTTTAAATCAAGCTAAAACCAAACATCTGTCACCTGCCAGATTTACTAAATATGAGGTTGCATTATTAAGTCCGAGTAACCTAACCATTAAAAGGTGTACAGTTTTAAATCCAGCCACCCTGTTACCACAGGATGAGGAAGAGGATTTAAAAGAGGGGAGTAGTAGTCTGTAAAGTAGCCATAAGCATGATGACTTCAGTGAGGAGTTTTAGTTTAATGCGCAGGGCTCAGATCACACTACAAATTTTTTTCATGACTGTTTAGCTTTGATGGAATCTGAGCAACAAGGGCTTCCCAATGTGTTCGAAGAGCCACTAACAAATCCTGATATGATCTTATTCGTAGATGGTTCCAGATACTACCACGAGGGGCAACCCAAAACAGGGTATGCTGTAACTACTGAACAGCAAATACTCATCCAAGAGGCCTTAGACCCAGGGCAATCAGCACAGGAGGTGGAACTGCAAGCCTTAATAGATGCCTGTATTATGGCTGAAGGGCAGAGAGTTAATATATACACAGACTCCAGGTAAGCTTTTGAGGTAGCACATGATTTTGGCGCCATATGGCGTAGCCGGAACTTCCTGGGGGCAAATGGTAAGCCAATAAAGCATGCAAGCCTCATAAAAGCATTATTTGAGGCCTTAACAGCCCCTACAGAAGTGGCTATTTTAAAGGTAAAAGCACACACAGGAGCAAACGTTTGAAGTAAAAGGTAATAGATAGCAGATAAAGCAGCCAAGGATGCAGCTTTAATAGCAGTAGCCATATACTATGAGGTCACCCTAGGCCGAGGGAAACCAATAGACTTGCAGGTGTTGAAACAATTACAGAAACAAGCAATCCCCACGGAAAAGGGAGAGTGGGAAAAAAAGGGGAGCAACAGCACAGAATGAATGGGACAATAAAATTAAAAATACAGAAAGCTATGAGAGAAACTGGTAAATCCTGGGTAGAATGTCTGCCCTTAGCTCTCTATATTTTGTAAGAATAACCCCAAATAAAAAAACTAAGTTGAGTCCTTATGAAATATTGTTTGGTGGGCCACCCAAAACAGGGTGCTATTTTCCACAACAGATGGAACATAACTATGGCAATATGGTGACTTATATGGGAGAGTTACAAAGACAATTAACTAAAGTGCATGGTCTAGTGTTCTCTTCTATTCCAGATCCAGATAACTTGTCTGGTACCCATTGTTTGAAGCCAGGAGATTACGTCTTCGTAAAAAGGCACGTCAGAAGGACCTTGGAACCCAGATTTGAAGGACCATACCAAGTCCTACTAATTACCTCCACTTCAGTAAAACTGGAAGGAAAAGGATCTTGGATACATGCTAGTCATTGCAAGAAAGCTACAGCACCAGATCCCAATCCTGACCACTAGCTGAGGTAATATACAGGAATGACACCTGATATGTGCAAAATGCAACACAAAGCCTACACATGTGTTTTGTTTTTCCATCACATGACTATAATACTGTCTGCCGCTCCAGGGCTATTGCAAGAAAATGTGACAGTTTGCACAGGTAGAGGTTACATACACCAGGAACTACCAAAAAACAATATGACTATATGCGAATGGAATATTACAGATCTCTCAAGCATAGGGAGAAATGTAACTGCAGATACATGTTTTAAAAGCTATTTGAGAGATGGCACTTGGGACATGGAAGACACAATACAAAATAAAACTGGAGCTCAGGAATTTGTCTGGCCATGTGACAAATTAAGTGTAAAAATAAAAGGTGGAAAGGTGTACAAAATTCTAGGAGATACACACACTCATATAATCTGGGCAGCAGAATTGAATAGTACTTTTGAGCTAAAAGGTACCAATGAAACTCAATGTTGTGAGCAGCCTTTTCTAAAATGGCTAGAAAGTAATGAGGCAAAGAATCAAATAGATCAGCGTGGAAATAGAACTGATACTATAAAGTATAACCAAACCAATAATGCTACAAACTATCAAGATAGAGTAATAGTTTGTGCCAATAATACACAGATGCAAAATTCCACCTTAGGGTTAAGGCTTAGATTTTATATTTTGCAATCACAGCCTAAGGTGGTAACCAACACAATTGTAAGGGTCCCATCTACATGTCTAATGATGGGAACAAGAAAACAAAGAACAATAATAAGGTGGAACATTACTTTCCCGGCACATAGTCAAAAAAAGTGCAAGCGGGAGTGGTATGATACCTTGTTAGGAGCTACAGGGACAGGATTAGGCATAATGAATACAATCGATACTGAGGTCATAGACACGAAACTTAGCAAAACAGGAGCAGATCTCAGTAAAATAGTTCATATGCAAGCTGATTGGATGCCCACAGTATTCATCCCTTTGACTAAAAACATACAGTGGAATAAAGAGTTTTTGCAGATGTACAACAGAACCATACTTAATAGCTGGAGTACACAAGTAAACATTACAAAATTTGTAAATTGGACCCAGTGTACATTACAATATTTGTATCAAAAGCAGCAGAAGGACACTGCACAAACAAAGCTTATGACTGGAAAAATATTATTCTATAGAAAAATGTTTAATCTGACAAACCAAGAAAGGTTTAAGTTAGATGGAAGAAAAATAAGATGTGAAGGAACCTTCTGTGCAGGGACTCTAGAAACATATACAATAAAAACAAAAGTATGTAAATTTATTGTTATGCCCATGATTTTGCAGGATGGTAACCTATGGACACCTGAATTTAAGGGACATTATCTTGATAACAAAAACAGGTCACATAATTTAGACCTCTGTGATGACACGGACATGGGACCAGTATGCCCACAACAGACTGTTATCTTTGAACCATGTTTACTACAGCATAATACCAGCATTTGTATATGGACATTGCATCCAAAAGAAAAAGAATATGAGACATTAATAGAGGTGGCTCCTCAGATGGTTTGCCTCATCACATATGATGAAGCAATAACACAAACTTATGGACTAGCTTACCCGTTCTCAGGGTGCTTAATAAATGTAACACACTTACGATGGCAAGGAAAGTTGCTAATGTTCTATAAAGATAAAATGACACAGGTGGACAAAATGTTCATGTATAATGATTTAACATTACCTCAACTGACCCTAGATATAGGGATGATAGTGAGGGTAATTAATGAATCCAAGTTACTAAATGATCATCTTAAACAGGTAAATTATACCAATAATCATGCTAAAATGGTAACTATTATTGAAGGAAATGAGCTAAGAGGCATGGCTACCAAATTGAAGGAGGATTTGGAAAAGCATTGGTGGGATGTATTCACAGGGGCATCCCCCACAGTATCTGCAATGTTAAATATGCTGATACACCCAGTATTGATACTATGTATAATCATTTTAATACTCAGCTTATGGAACTGCTTTATTGCCTACAAAATGTTTTGCGCCCCCAGACCTTTTCAGCTATATTGATACCTTACCCTCACCTTCCTATTCAAACTATGCAGCACAATAAGGTGATCCCCCTTTTAGTGAAATAAGTGACTAAGACACTTGCCGAGCGCACTGCATATTTTTATACCTAATCTACCCCTGATTTATATTACTAAGACCCCCTGGATACCTCCTATTGTCATACCATAATAAGATGAATGTATGTGGATTATAAGACTTTGACTGAATGTATCTTTACCAGCATCTAGGGTCCAGAAGGGATTCCATTCATTGAAGTAGGCAAAGTGCAGGTGTAATCCACAGACATAAAAAGACAGGTAGCATTTTAAAAGTATGATAAAAAGGAGGATCTGTGAGAGTTAATATGGTAAAAAGTACATATATTGATCTAACTTATAAAATAAAAGATGCTTTTCTTTGCTTTTCTGAATATGATATTGATACCAGCTTTTCTGTTTCTTTCTCATGTGAATATGCTGAGCTTGGCAATACGCCCAGAGGCCGTGGTGGAGACTAAGGCTATGGACCGTCCTTGAAGATAAGGAGTTACAGGAGTTACAGGCCTTGACATTTACAGCAGCATCCCTGAGAAGTGAAATAATAGATGTATAGACTCTTTCTGTTGAGACTATGTCTAATTTTCTCTTGAGAAAATGCAATAATTTCTAGATAACGAATGTGCCTGCGAGCACACTTTTCATGTATAAATAAAGCGGTCTGACTAGGGGGCAGTCAGAATTGATTCTCATTCAGCCCTGCAAAAGACTGAGTGTGTCTCTTTCCTATCGATCGATAACCCATTTGTTGCACAGGTACCAGAGCTGATAAGTTACACTATTAGGGTATAACTCTGACAATTAAGAAAAATTAAATCATTAAAAAATATTAAATAATACTAAGGATGTGCACCGGGCACTTTTAGTGTTCTGTGTTTTGTGTTTTGGGTTCTGATTAGCTTGAGGTTTTGGGTTCTGATTTGTTTTGCCAAAACACCTGACGAAAGGTTTTGGTTCTGATTTTGGGTTTTGGGTTCTGATTTATATTTAAAAAAGCATAAAAAGCACTAAAATCCAGTTTTTTGGGTTTTTTCCACTCCTACGCTATTATTAACCTCAATAACATTCAATAACAATCATTTCCACTAATTTCCAGTCTATTCTGAACACCTCACAATATTGTTTTTAGTCCAAAACGTTGCACCGAGGTAGCTTTCTGGACTGCGTAGTGGAGTGGGCCCGGTACCCAATTTGGTACTGGGGCCACAATACCTCCTCCAACCATGGTACAGAGCATTCATCATTGAGATCCCATCAAGTATGTCAAAGACAGACAGGGTCGAAGTGTTATTTGTTGACTTTGGGAACCAAAAAACTGTCCCTGTTGCAAATCTTCGTGCAATGAAGAGTGACTTTTTCATTTAAAGGCTCAAGCTTTCAAGTGTAGTGTTTATAAGTTATATTATACTTTTGGTTTAATTTGTTTAATTTGTTTTAATTATGTTTTACTTTGTGCTCATGGCAAACGACTGTTGAACGGTCACATAATGCCAAAAAAAAGAGTTGCAAGATGGAATTGTCCTTGGGCCCTCCCACCCACCCTGATGTTGTTGAAATAGGACATGCGCACTTTAACAAACCAATCATTTCAGCGACAGAGCCTACCAAACAACTGTGGCTGAAATGATTGGTTTGTTTGGGCCCCCACACCAAAAAAGCTATTCATCTCTCCCTGTACAAACTAAACAGGCTCTACTGAGGCAAGATGTCGTCCTCATCCTCATCCACTGATTCCTCTCCCCCTTCAGTGTGTACTTCCTCATCCTCACACATTATCAATTCGTCCCCGCTGGACTCCACAACCACAGGTCCCTCTGTAGTATCTGGAGGCCAGTGCTGTACTTGATTGAGGAATTGATAATTCATTATGAGGAAGCAACCTCCTTCGCCGCTCACTGACCAGGTTCCCCGCTGCACTAAAAACTCTTTCCGAGTACACACTGGAGGTGGGACAACTCAGGTAAAATAGAGCCAGTTTGTACAGGGGCTTCCAAACTGCCTTTTTTTCCTGCCAGTAACAATATGGACTGTCTGACATGTCTATTTGGATGGTGTCAGAAAAATAATCCTCCACCATTTTTTCTATTGTGACAGCATCCAATGCAGCGACAGTAGACATGTCTGCAATGGTTGGCAGGTCCTTCAGTCCGGACCAGATGTTGTCTGCATCCCCGCTAGCGGGTCTTTTAGGAAAACTGAGTTTTTCCCTCACTGCCACAGGTGTGGAAGAATATGAAGGTGGAGCTGTTGGCATGTCACGGTCCTCTTCAGAGGACAATTTCCTGACCAGCAGGTCTTTGCACCTCTGTAGACTTGTGTCCGCCGGAAACAGAGACACAACATACGCTTTAAACCGAGGATCGAGCACGGTGGCCAGAATGTATTCCTCTGACTTTAAAAGAGTGACCACCCTCGGATCCTGGCAAAGCGTACAAAGGGCTTCATCCACAAGAGCTACATGCTTGGTGGAATCGCAATGGTTTACCAGCTCCTCTCTCACTTTCTCCAGCTGCTTCTGCAACAGCCTGATCAGATGAATCACTTGACTCAAGCTGGCAGTGTCGGAACTGACTTTCGTGTGGCAAGTTCAAACGGCTGCAGAACCTTGCACAACACGGAAATCAGTCTCCACTGCGCTTGACTCAGGCGCATCTCCACTCCTTTTCCTATGTCGTAGGTGGCTGTGTAGGCTTGAATGGCCTTTTGCTGCTCCTCCATCCTCTGCAGCATATAGAGGGTGGAGTTCCAGCACGTCACAGCCTCTTGTTTGAGGTGATGGCAGTGCAGGTTCAGACTTTTTTGATGTTGCTCGAGTCTGCGGTAGGCACTGGCAGAATGCCGAAAGTGTCCAGCAATTTTGCGGGCCACCGCAAGCATCTCCTGCACACCCCTGTCACTCTTGAGGTAATGCTGCACCACCAAATTAACGGTGTGGGCAAAACATGGGACGTGCTGGAAATTGCCCATATGTAATGCCCGCACAATGTTACTGGCGTTGTCTGACACCACAAATCCCCTGGAGAGTCTAAGTGGGGTAAGCCACTCCGAGATTATTTCCCTCAGTTTTTCTAAGAGGTTGTCAGCGTTGTGCCTCTTACTAAAACCTGTGATACACAACGTTGCCTGCCTTGGCACGAGCAGCCGTTGTGGAGATGCTGCTACTGACGCAGCTGCTGCTGTTGCTGCGGAAGGCAATGCATCTACCCAGTGGGCTGTCACAGTCATATAGTCCTTAGTTTGCCCTGAACCACTTGTTCACATGTCCGGTGGACAGTGGGTACAACCGCATTTTTCAGAGCACTGAGGACACTTGTTCTTACTTCTCTGTACATCTTTGGTATCGCCTGCCTAGTGAAGTTGAATCTCGACGGGATTTGGTATCGGGGACACAATACCTCCATCAACCGTCTAAATCCCACTCCACTGATGGCGGACACCGGACGCACATCTAACACCAACATTGCTGTTATTGACGCAGTTATCTGCCTTGCCATTGGATGACTAGTGTCGTACTTGGTGCTCATGGCAAATGACTGTTGGACGGTCAATTGTTTGGTGAAAGACGTAGCGGTCTTACGACTTCCCCTCTGGGAAGATGACCGACTACCAGCAGCAACAGCAGCAGTGGCAGTAGTAAGCGTATCGCTGCAGGATTCCTCGGATGAATCTCGTATTGAAGAGGACTCTGTCTGGCTGGTGACTTGGCCTGCAGGACTAAATCTGATGGAGATTGTGGAGGAAGTCGACGAGGAGGGTGTTGGTGGTATGTATCCAACAGGACCAAGGGATTTAGGTGTCCCTGGACTGCTGATGGTCGTAGCCACAGGTCCTGAACTAACCACTGAACTATGAAGGTTCTTCAGGTGACGTATAAGTGAGGATGTCCCTAGGTGGCCAAGATCCTTACCCCTGCTTATTTGAGCTTTACATAAGCTACAAATGGCCATACATTTGTTGTCCGGATTCGGATAAAAATAACTCCAGACAGAAGAGGTGGATTTTTTGGTCTTCTGACCAGGCATGACGATGGGCTTTTTCATCCCATGGACAACAACGGTTTCCCCCCCCTGGTGGCTCATTTATGATAACCACATCAGCATCCTCCTCGTCAAGTTCCTCCTCAGCGCCAGCTACATCAATATCCTCCTCCCGGTGTACAACATTCACACCTTCATTAGCCAAATTTGTAACTGGACTGTGGGTGATCCTTCCAGCATATGCAGAGGGCATGCTGCAAATGGTGGAAGGAGCCACCTCTTCCCGTACAGAGATGGGAAGGTCAGGCTTCGCAACCACCAACACCCTTGGACTCGCCTTGGGGATTTGTGATGTCATCTGTTTAGAAGGCAGAGTTGTTTGCTGTGTTATTGATGACAGCTTAAGTCTCTTAAATTCTTTAGAGGGGGGGGAGGAGGAGGAGGGCTTAGATCCTTGGGTGAAGCTGAACCACTAGTCCTGAACACGGGCCAGGGCCTAAGCCGTTCCTTGCCACTACGTGTCGTAAATGGCATATTGGCAAGTTTTCGTTTCTCCTCAGATGTTTTTAATTTTCTTTTTTTGGTAATTTTAGTCAACTTTGGGTTTTTGGATTTTACATGCCCTGTACTAGGGGGTATCGGCCTTGGCAGACGACGTTGATGGCATTTCATCATCTATGTCATGACTAGTGGCAGCAGCTTCAGCATTAGGAGGAGGAAGTGGGTGTTGATCTTTCCCTACTTTATCCTCCAAATTTTTGTACTCCATTATATGCAGCACAAGGGAGCGTATCCCTATACCACACACACTCGGCAAAGCCTTTACAAATTATCTGCGGCACAGGAGAGTACCACTGGACTGGAGTTATACAGCAGTACCTAGTATTTTTAAAATAATTTTTTTATATTTTTTTACAATTAGTTTTGGATAATTTTTTTATACGTTTTTAATTTATTTTTTTTAATTTATTTTTTTAAATTTTTGTATAATTTTTAATTTATTTTTTAGCAGAACAGAGCACAGGACACAGGCAGCACCACTGGACTCAGCAGAACAGAGCACAGGACACAGGCAGCACCACTGGACTCAGCAGGACAGAGCACAGGACACAGCACCACTGGACTCAGCAGGACAGAGCACTGGACAAAGCACCACTGGACTCAGCAGAACAGAGCACTGGACAAAGCACAAAAGTACCACTAATATTAAAACAAGGACAGGAGCTCCCTAACTGCAACCCCTCTCACGAGTGATCGCAGCCAGAATGAAGATGGCGGCCGCTAGCGCTGAATTTATGATATCCGAGTCTCGCGAGATCCGACGCGAGACTTGGATGTCATAGCATCGGTTTGGCTCCGTTTGGCGCCCGGAAGTTCCCGAACAGTGCTCGGATCCCGTCGGATCCGCACTGTTCGGTTGGGCTCGGATTTCGGAAATCCGAGCCCGCTCATCTCTAAATAATACCTGACAAAAGTCTAAAAAAAAATATAAAGTACCAACAATGGAAGTTACATGATAACACATACATTGAGTCAAGATAAGAATTAAATTTAAATATAGACAATAAAAGAGTATAAATTATTAAGATATTACACAGCAAAGTAATAAACAACACATATTATAAAAGCTGCATAATGATAAATTATTTATATCAATATCAAGAGGCAGTTATCTAGTCAAACCCAGGTGTGCATGTGTGTATAAAATATTTCTTATTTTATGCTGCTTATATCAAGATAATAATAGTAATGAGTCATGTTATGCCACACACTAGTGCCCCATTTCAAATTATGCCACAGTAATGCCCCCAGTTCATATTCTGCCACAGTAATGCCCCTCTTCATCACACTGTGCCATGCTGCTTTTGCCGCCCTTCACACTGTGCCATGCTGCTTTTGCTCCCCTTCACAGTGTGCCATGCTGCTTTTGCTCCCCCTTCACATTGTACCATGCTGCTTTTGCTCTCCCTTCACAGTGTACCATACTGCTTTTACCCCCTTCACACTGTGCCATCCTGCTTTTATCCCTCTTCACTGTGCCATGCTGCTTTTGCCCCCCATCACACTGTGCCATGCTGCTTTTGCCCCCCTTCACACTATGCCATGCTACTTTTGCACCCCCTTCATTCACACTCTGCCATCCTGCTTTTGCTCCCCCTTGCTTCCGTTCCTTCACTTACCTTTTCTATCGGCTTCTTTCTTCTCTTTTCTTTTCTATTTGTCTTCTGTCTTCTTGCTTGATGGCTCCTCTTTCCACCATTCCTCACTGAATGTCGGGTGTGATGACGTTACACAGTGTGGATGAAACAGAGAGGAGAGGTGCCAACGCCGCGCACATGTGAGTATTTTTCTTTTTTTAAAGTACCCTGCTCCCCCCACCAACGAAAAGGACTCTGGAGCAACCGGTTCGCCGAACTCTCCTTACAATTAGGCATCAATGCTTTTAGGGCTAATCAATCTATCAATTGTCATAATGTTGGGATAACTTATTGGCTATCTTGCCTATAAAAAGTCAGTGTGGTAAAAAACATAAATGGCATGTATTAAACCAAAAAATCCAAGAGTTGTAAAGTTTGCGCCATTTCTGGCGATAGGTATTTGGCAGGTGTGCTCAAAGTGGCACATCCTGCTGTTGTAGGACAAACTGATGTGGCACTCTCAAAGGCATTAATAGTCTGTGACAGACATTGTGTGGTGCCCATTATAGGTCCTTTTTGGTTCCTGAGAGCACTGCTACTTCTGGTTCTTTTGGTGTCTTGACCATGCCTGAATCCCAATGTTACCTGTTATCTGCCTGCCCTGCCCTTAGCTTTGGATGCTGGTTTGGTCTCTGCCTAACTGTTGCTGTCCTCAGCTTCATCCTGATCTCACCGTTTTTTATTTAACTCCCACGTGCACCTCAAACTCTGTTTCTTATCCTTACTTTAGGAGTCATTGATTGTCCTTCTCTGGCACTTTCCTTCCACTTGTTACTCTAAGGCTGGGTACACACTACAGAAAATTTCTCCCAATGTGATACTGTTAATGATTTTACCAACGATTGAAAGTCCGGATCAGCATGCCGATTCATGTGTACACAACTATACACGTTTTACAAGATTAGCCTTCAGATGCGTGTTCTTCGTGTCATAATCATCTGCTAAAAAGATCCTGACACTGTAATCTCTATGGAGATCTGCCTACACTGCTGGTCATGAGTGAGTACACACTTCAGAATTTGCCCGACATCGTTTCATCGTTTATAGTGATTTTTACTTAGTTTATAAAATCAAACGATACAATGTGCTTTGGAACAATAATCGTTCACCGTTGGAGTGTACACACTAATGTGATATCGGGCTGAACGGTCATTTATTGCGTGATTGGCCCAACAATTGGGTGAAAAACCTGTGATGTGTAGGGGTGTGCACCGGGCATTTTTAGTGTTTTGGGTTTTGGGTTCTGATTAGCTTGAGGTTTTGGGTTCTGATTTGTTTTGCCAAAACACCTGACGAAAGGTTTTGGTTCTGATTTAGGGTTTTGGGTTCTGATTTATTTTTAAAAAAGCATAAAAAGCGCTAAAATCCAGTTTTCTCTGTTTTTTTACACTCCTACGCTATTATTAACCTCAATAACATTCAATAACAATCATTTCCACTAATTTCCAGTCTATTCTGAACACCTCACACCTCACAATATTGTTTTTAGTCCAAAACATTGCACCGAGGTAGCTTTCTGGACTGCGTAGTGGAGTGGCCCCGGTACCCAATTTGGTACCGGGGCCACAATACCTCCTCCAACTGGTCTGAATTCCACTGCACAGATGGCTGCTCCTACATCCTCTAACTGGTCTGAATTCCACTGCACAGATGGCGGACACCGGATGCACGTCTAACACCAACATAGCTGTTAAGGCCGCAGTTATTTTTGGGTATAACAGCAACAGTGAACGTAGTTTGACTTTTAAATAGCAGTACCTAGTTTTTTTTTGTACAGCAGCAACATTGAACGTAGTTTGACTTTTAAATAGCAGTACCTATTATTTTTGGGTACAGCAGCAAAAGAGAACATAGTTTGACTTTTAAATAGCAGTACCTATTATTTTTGGGTACAGCAGCAACAGAGAACATAGTTTGACTTTTAAATAGCAGTACCTATTATTTTTGGGTACAGCAGCAACAGTGAACGTAGTTTGACTTTGAAATATCAGTACCTAGTATTTTTAAACTAATTAATTTTTTTATAGTTTTTTTCAATTATTTTTGTATAATTTTTTTAATAAAAAATGCAATTTTTTTTTTGTATAAGTTTTTTATAATTATTTTTTTCATTTTTTATAACTTTTGAATAAATTTGAAATAACTATGCCCTTAGCAGAACAGAGCACAGGACACAGGCAGCACCACTGGACTCAGCAGGACAGAGCACAGGACACAGCACCACTGGATTCAGCAGGACAGAGCACAGGACAAAAGCACCACTGGACTCAGCAGGACAGAGCACTGGACAAAGCACAAAGAACCACTAAACTGATCAGGAGCTCCCTAACTACAACCTGCCTCACGAGTGATCACAGCCGGAATGAAGATGGCGCCCGAAAGGTGAGTATTTATGACATCCGAGTCTCGCGAGATCCGTCGCGAGACTTGGATGTCATAGCCTCGGATTGGCTCTGTTTGCTGCCCGGAAGTTCCCGAACAGTGATCGGATCGGCCTCGGATCCGCACTGTTCGGGTGGGCTCGGATTGCGAGAATCCGAGTCCGCTCATCCCTAGTGATGTGTCATCACACTTTTGCTTATGGAAACTCATCTGATCAACTTTACTATTAATCACTTCTCTATACAACTGAGTTGTCTCACTTTCCTAACCCTTTTTAAGTTGCTTAAAATATTTACTTTTAAAATTACTTTTTCTCTGTTATAGGGGACTATTAATCAAGACCCTGTGATATGGAACAAACTGTTTTGTCACACAATTTAAAAAGAACAGTTTGCCAGGGCAATAGCAATTTTAGCTGGTAGCAGTAAGGGTACTCTCATCACTTCGTCAGCCAGTGCAGGGTCCCGCTGCACGTCTATGACCTAGTGTTCCCATCTGGGCTTCCAGTTCCACTGTCGACACAAAAAATAAATGCAAAACACATATATGTAAGAAATGGAAAAATAAATATTTTAATATCTTTAACTTATGAAGAAAATGTTTAATTTAAATAACAAAGCATTTTTTTCTTGTCCCCAGCAGCTGCTGTCGCCATTTTGAGATGGCGACAGAGATAGCAGAAAAGGGCCAGTACCTGTACATGATGCTGGCACAATTCCACAATCTGAGAATACATTGCTTTAAATATGTTGCTTAATGTGTGCCTATATTACTTAAACTAGCATACTTTAGCCAAACATAGCCCTTCTCACAATCAGAAACATACGTGAAGTCAGAGACAGCTATTCATTATAATTTGAAATCTGATCTGTCAAGGATTTACATTTTTATAATGATGTAAAAGGTAGAGCTAATACATATGAATGCTTTAATTAGTTAATTACTGTGTCACCCACAAGCAATACTAGTTTTGAACAAACTGACCCCCCTGGCATTCTCCTTTGTTATTCCCAAATACAATCCAGTACAGCAGAAGCATTATAGAACAAGGTTCTATAATACAGCACAGAAAAAGGTTTGGTGAATTTAACTAACCCATAAAATCAACAAATTTCACATTTGCAGCTTCTTAAAGTATGCATTTTTGCAGCTATAAATTCAAAAGTCAGTTGTACAACTGTCCATCAATTTCATTGAGTACTGGTTTGAATTCACTCGGGCCATGGGCATCCAGAATGCTTAGGTAGATATCGCTTCAAGCTTGGACTGGGCATTAAATATGACCATGAACTTTGATATTCAGGTTTGTTGAGTAAAACTTCTCTTAGACTCTTAGGGGGGTATTCAATTGTTAGCGTTAACGGGAAAAAACGAGCGCTTAAAAAATCTTAGCGTTAATACGGTAATTACTCGCGAAATTTCAGCTCGCAGCCCCTTGATCGGCGAGCTTAAATTCCGCAAGTAAACTACCGTATTAACGCTTTTTGAGAAAGAAGAGTGTGTCCAGATCACCAAGCAAAATAGTGTTTGGCAATGAAGCAGGCCTTATGCAATATAGTTCCTTATTTCATTCTGAGAAAGTCACATGTTGAAAAAAAAAGTCTTTAGTCAATATTTTCAAGCAGTTGCATTGGTGCTGTAGCGCTACGCTCTGTGTTGCCAGTGAAATAAATAAGTAAATATGCTAATTAATGTCTTGCTTTGGTCTGCAAATGCCAATGAGGCCACTATACACACCATAATAGTTACACCACTGTTTTTGCTTGTTTTTTTTAAGTCAACATAGTTTGTAATAGTTAATAACAGAATACATTATTTTTACACAAATACTTTGTCACCACCCAGAGTGATTGCAATAGTTAATATTTTTGGGGAGTAGATTTTCAATTGTAGGAAAGACTAAATAACACACTTTGATATGTTTATTGTGCTTGAAAGGTCCTTTCAAATGTAATTAAATTAATTTAACTAACAAAATGCAATTAGTTTAATGGGTTTAAATGTCCCAGGTGGTGTATTAACACCTGACATTAGGGTGTACACAAATTAAAGAGTGTCTGGACAGATTTCTTATTCTTCCCCCTTAGCTGAGCCAATAATAAGAGCACATACAAATATAAAATATGCATAATGGCAAAAACTGTAAATGAGTAAGCAAATCTAATGCTTGATAACGTCTCTTTGAGGCTTAACATACAAGCTGTGACAATGGCTATCTTTTAGGACAAGGCCACAACTGGTATATTTATATATGTACTCATTGAAATTCGAAGTTACCAGTGGAAATTATGTAAATGACTCCTGGATAAAGAGATTCTTATTAAAAGAAAAAGGACCAGTCTCATGATAATATAATGCTGTCCTCTTCATTCTTATTCTAAGCTTCCACCAGGCCATAAAAAGCATCTTAATATTACAGCAGAAAAGCTTAATGTCTTTTTTTTTATTATAAATATCATTAAACGTTAATAGACAGTAGAGGGATGTTTAAAGATTATAACAGAATACAAGCCTTGGGGCGGCTAAAGAACAACAATACTGGTACTTACATTTTAGTTAATTCCAAGGAAAAATCACAGTGTACAAAAGCCATTGAAAGATGAAAGTTTCACCATTCACTTAAGTGTATATATCCATCTGAGTTGAAATGAGATACTGCAAAGTGTGAATAAACATATGTAATCCTCCATAAAACAAAGTACCACGAGGCCACTGGTAATGACTACACAATCCAATTTAGTGCATATATAATCTGCTGTGTAGAATTCTGATATATCAAAGCACAGGCGGGAAATACTGAATCATAATTGTCCCTCCGACAACGATGATATATACTGATTACCAATGTCATATATTTAACAGTCCCAAATAAGGAAGGTCCAGGAGGAAAGGTAATATTGACAAATACTTATGTTCCAGACTGCAGGCAGAACCTGGAAGAGACAGACGCTGATCAAACACGTCACACCATACACATTTCACTAGTGTAACCGAGCTTCATCAGGATTAGTTAATGGAATTATTAAAGTAATATAAATAGAGGTACACCATCCAATTATCTGGGATCTATAGGAGGAAACAAACATAAAATTTGTACAAAAGGGAGTGGTGGTATACTGCAGTGTGGCAGTGTTATACTGCCACACATTTACAAATTCTTCTTTTCTAGGAGCCTATTTATCAAGGATCGTTTTTCTGTATTGAAACTAAGGATTGAAACTTTTCGGCTATTTATCAAAAGAAAGCTTCTGGGACAGCAGTGTCGATAACCTGCTGTCCCTGAGAAGTGACTTGCCGCCTTATCGCAGCCTCTTCTTAGCCGAAGAAAGCTGCGTTGATGTACTCCTCGATTTTATGTTAATGCGCATGCGCTGACCGAAAACCTCAGGCATGCGCACAGAGATTCTGGACTGAAAGAAGGTGAGTCATGTGACAGGGAGGGATCACATGATCCCTCCAGGACTGCCATCAGAAACTGTGGGGCCCAAAACTAATTAATCTGGCAGCCCCCCCTCCCATACATGTGCCCCCCTCCCTCTTCGCCATATATGCGCCCCCTATCCCTCATCACAGTACATTTCCCCCACTCCCTCATCACAGTAAATCATACTTACCAACTTTAGGAAGTTGGCGGGGGAGGTGGGTGTGAGGGGGGCGGGGCGCCAAAAATCGGGGCATTTTGGACCAAATTCTGCCCACTTCACTAGGAAGTGGGCAGAATTCTGGAGATTGTCATACTCTCCCGGGAGTCCGTGAGACTCACCCAAAATGCGTGAGTCTCCCAGACATTCCGGGAGAGTTGGCAAGTATGAAGTAAATGTTTCCTCCCCTCCCCCCCAATCACAGTAAATATCCCCCTCTCCCCTCCCTGCAGTCACAGTTAATGTCGACCTCACCCCCCCAATCACAGTTAAGGTCCCCCTCTCCACCCCACAGTTAAGGTCCCCTCTCTCCCCTCACAGGTAAGATCCCCTTCTCTTCCCCACAATCACAGTTAATACCCCCCTCACACTTAATGTCCCCTTCCCACCCCCAGGCACAGTTAATGTTCCCTCTTCTATCTGCCCCTCTCCTATAAAATGAATACCTAATTAACTTACCTTCTTCTCTGCAATGCTGCAGCTCACGGTCACTGACACGCGTGGCGCGTAGTGATGATGTCACCGGGCCGTGCTCCCAGTCTATCAGAGCCTGGGAGGAGCTGCAGCATCGCAGAGAAGAAGGGGCATCACGGTCCGTCAGACTGAGAGGCCCGGACAGTCCAGGGAGCCCGGACAGATGGAGAGGTCTGTCCGGGCCCCTCACAGCAGTACAGGCCATACCCCCCTGATGGCGGCCCTGGTTCCCTCCACACATGCGCTGTGCAGCTCTGCTCTTTGGACCAGTTAAGCTTTCACTTTAGTGAAAGTTTTCAGTCATGTTAATGTACGTATATTAACATGATTGAAAACTTAATTTCGGTCATTGGTGCATAGCGTTACTGAGCACTCCCCATACACTGTTATTGAGAGTGCTAAAAAAAAAAACAATATTAAGGCCAGTAATTAAGATATGTATACTTTCACAAAAATATGGCAGCATGCACTTAGTAATAATGATTTTTCTAGTAATTAAAGCTTAATAGTATTTCTTAATTACCTCCACTTTAAGAACGGAAATTATATATATGCTTTGTCTTGGAACAGACAGCAATTTACTTCGTTATAAAAAATACATTAACAAAAGTTGTATGTCCTCAAGAAATACAAAGAATCTGTTAATTTCTCTGGCCTCTAGGGGGCCCTGTTCTCCAACTTCTCCAGGATTGCGGTTTTATTTTCTCAATACTTGTAAACGGACTATGAAATTTCCTGTGTTGTTCAACCCTTTTGCTCGCAATGCTGTGTGTCATATCATTTGAAATGGTGCAACAGGCATGAAAAGCCTTGCACTCTCGTTACAGTTTTGGCAAGGATGGATTTCTCCAGGAGGTCTCACTATCCCACCTGCAGTTTATGGAAATGTTGGATCGTGCTCTGCCTCACTCTGGCATCTTACCAAGGTAGGACAAACACGCTTCTGTCCAACTCTGCTGCTGAACAAGGAGATCTAACGTGCTGGTATTCACTTCAGCTTCTCTTTCTTAGTCATTTAGTTGCTGGTGACTAAGGCATGGATATTGGAGGAATGACAATAGGAAAGCAAAGGGGGAATAAGTCAGATTAGTAGAATATAGCAACGAAAGAACTGATGAAGCACAGACATGTCTGTTAGATGTCTGTTGTTATCGTATTTTCACAATGGTCACTGATGTCTGATACTTAAAGATTCCAGTAATATGAGTTTCTAGAGTCAAAATCCCAGTCAATACTACTGTACTGTATTACCTGCCTCATCCATTTAACCTTCAGCAACCCCCAAAAAACGTTGTAGGATAAAGTGATTAGCAATATGACCTTATGACCCACACATTTGTAATTGAAGCTAATGACCTCCCTGAGTGCAGACACTTCTTCCACTCAGCAATATTTCTAAAAAGGAGGGTATCTGTCAGAGTTCTATATGCGGACAAAAAGTACAACTACAACTGGCATTTTTGTACCAAAATTGCATTTAAGTGTACATTTTTCACTAAACCACATCAAGCAAGCTATTGCACAATTGTTTTCATTGTTTGACTAGCACCAAACAGATAGAAGCTGAGTGATTGCTGCGGTTTCTTTAATGCAAATGTGTACTGAAACCTGCTATTTTGGTGCTGGGCTTGCTTTCTATGGGGTGGGTGGGGGGTGAACATTGTCCCTTTTGGTTACGATTTTGCATCTTTGTACTACATATTTGTAAAACATTATAGGATCTATTTATAAAGACTATGTGTTATGAAGAATTTCTATCGCTGTTTATCACAATTATAGAAAATTTTCACTTACTGTAATTTATGGGGCACAAAATTGTAACTGGGGCAGCTGAGCGATGCTGAGTTTCTCAGCAACACTGGTCGGCATTGGTAAGAGAAGCCTTGCTCACCAGGCCATTGCAGTGTCCCTCTGTGCCTACATGAGCTGACATTTCAGCTCCCGATTGCACGCTACAATGGGAACTCTGGACTCAGGTTTTCAATTCCAGATATAACAAAACATTTTTTTTATTATTTTTATTTTTATAAAAATGAAAAAATAGAAAAGAAAAAAAACTTTCATGAAAAATTATTTTAATAACAAAGAATATATTCCTGTGGATACGCACACTTGTACCGGGGCTATTCTTGTTAAATTAAATAGGGTATCCCATGCTTTTCATATGGGGATGCTTCGCAATAGAGATTGGGATGAACGCTATCACCAGCAGTGGGGCTATGGTCATGAGGGACTGTTTTATAAACAGAAAGAAGCCCTGAAAACTTAAATCTTTGCTGGATTTAATGCTTTTCCCTAATTGATTAATAGACCACTTATATCACCATTTATCTGCTACTTCAACATCCATTTTTATTTGCTAATTTGTAAACAGTTTAGTTTAGATAACAATAAAATGTCACTTTTATATAATACACATTATGTTGACATATTTACTTGTTAACGAAATCAGCAAAAAAAAAAAAAAAGCAGTAATTTACTGTTTGAAGTTTCAAAGCCATTCCTACGAAAGTATAGAAAAAATTCAAGGTCTTTATTTTTTTGTTACATGCTTTAAAGCATGTAGCAGAAAAAATGCACTCAGTATGCTAATATTATACAGAATAGCTTTCTGTACCTCTACCAGCAGCCCCCTGCTCCACAGACTTCACACTACTGTAAAGAACTGACACGCGATTAGCATGCTGGCTGGGGCAATTTGTATACTAAACAGTACGATAACTATGCTAAAAAGCCCAAAAGACAGCACCTCACCCTGGCAAACTAAGTGTAACAATTTACAATATATAATATTGGTAATCCTATGTCAGTGTGCAGGACCAAGTTATCACTTAAAGGAACTAAACCATACTTGCCAACTCTCCCGGAATGTCCGGGAGACTCCCGCATTTTGGGTTAGTCTCACAGACTCCCGGGAGAGTGTGGCAATCTCCCAAATCTGCCCACTTCCTAGTGAAGTGACTTAATGACGCGTTTGCGTCATTACGTCACATGGGGCGGGTCCAAAATGACGTGATTTTGGCGCCCGCCCCCTCACGCCCACCTCCCCCGGAAGGCTCCTGGAAGCCAACTTTAGAAAGTTGGTAAGTATGAGCTAAACTTAGAAATAAGATTTTGTCATTCAGGTCCCTCCTTAATTTTAATATATGTAAATTAGGCCAGGATTTAGTTTAGTATATAGATGAATCCTTTGTGACAGTATTTGCATTTAAAATCCAGATCCAGTGCCTTTCTAGTAGTAACTGTGAAATTCATATTGTATTATAAATATATGTTCTATTTTAAGGTCTGTTTTTACCACTTAAACCTACAGACTTCTAAATTCATGTGCTGTAATACTATAAACTATTGTTTTCTTCATTTTTACAACAGCACTAAAGGTTGTTCTATGTTACAGGAAATTAGGAATAATGTTCAATGTACAGAATAGAAAAATATGTAAATAATAATTAGAAGAGGTTTATTTTTCATGTTCAATTGAATACAGGTATATGCTGTTCTACAAGATATTTTTTTTCTTATATTTACATTTTCAAATAATATTGGAAGCTGTTATCAATATACAGCACAATTCTATACATAGGAGTACTTTTGTAATACTTGGTACTAAGGAGGTTATTTTCCCTGGACAACATAATCTATTTTTCACTAGCTAGACTCACTTTCCTCTCCAAATGTTCTTCAGCTTTTCTGCTCTGGCAGTCCCTTTCTTAGCTGTATGGACATATAGGAGAGCTTAAGTCCTATAGCGCTACATGGTCTATGCTCCTCTTTCTGTGACTCGGTGCACTTCAGTAGCATATATCAGATATCGGTGGGGGTCCCATGGGAAGGACCTCCACTGAAGGATTATAGTGAGAGGGTAGTAGGCAGTGGCTGCTTTTGTGCTGAAAAAGCATTATAAAGAGAAGCATGAAGGTGGATATTGTATTATTTTGGTCCATAAGACACTAATGTTTATAAGACACACAGTACCTGTTATAATCCAAAGAAATAAAATAAAAAATCCCCCCCTTCCCTATGTGTCTGAAATAAATGCCCCCATTATCAACATGTGAGGTGACAACCAATACAATGCCCCATCATCTGCACTGCAGAATACATCCCTACTCCTCGCCTTCCCTGAAACTGTTGGGTGCTTTCAATACACATGGCGCAAACCAATTGGATGTTACTTTGCACTACATAGCTACGACGATAGACGTACATGCATGGCACAACCTGATTAGATGCCACTATATATATTTAAAGCATAGATTAGTTACAAGAAAGGAGAGGACTATAGAAGTATTCTGTAGTGCAGCCATGGTGGTATTGGGATCCGCTTTGCTTGTTAGTAACGGTGGCTGTGTTGTATGGTCATATTTGGATGATAAGTTGCAGGCCATTTTTTTGACAGTTTGATGCAAAAACGTATGTCTTATGGTCTGAAATTTAAAGTATGTGGAAGGTAAATTATTCTAATATTGTTTTCCAAATATATGTATGAAGTACATGTGATACAGAATACTTTATCCTTTAGGAATGACCAATGTTTTAGCTGTAACTTATCAGGAGCCTAGTGCAGAACTAATAAATATATATATATATATATATATATATATATATATATTTATTTGTGACAGCAGCACTGGGGAAATTGTTGAGAGCAGACATATATGTCCCAGGTTTCTGTCATATATGTTTTAAAACCCCAGGGAGCTTGTTTCATACTTGCCAACTCTCCCGGTAAGTCCGGTAGATTCCCACATTTTGCAAGAGTCTCACGGACTCCCGGGAGAGTGTGGCAATCTCCCGGATCTGCCCACTTCACTAGGAAGTGTCCACTTCCTAGTGAAGTGAGCACAATTAGGTCCCAAACGCTTTGAGTCCCGGTGAATCGCTGCGTTTGGCCCCGCCCCCCGCTGTCAAGTGACGCGTTTGCATCATGATGTCACGGGGGCGGGTCCAACATAACACACAATTTGGAGGCCCGCCCCCGTCACGCCCTCCTCCCCTGCAGGCTCCCGGATACCAACATTCTAAAGTTGGTAAGTATGGCTTCTTTTTGTTTGGGAAAGATCTTCCCAAAGATTGTTTTCAGTTGTAGAAAAAAGCCGTTGTAAGGGTCCCTGGGGTTATGAACAGAGAGAGAGAAAGGCAGGCTCCATTCATAAGGCCCATGATACCACACACTGGTAATCATGTGTTGCACCTGTTTGGTACTGGCAAAAGGCTGTTCCTTCAGTCTCTCACTACCTGGAGAACAGATCAGATGCCTGCTGAGACACACTGCAATTGTTACCTGTAATCTCTGTTATTTTGAGTGTGTGGGACATTAGGTCCTTCCACTGTAGATAGGGAATTCCTTATTGTATTAGTTAAGAGTCGGACAGGCTGGGATTTTGTTTATGTCTTGTTTATTTTTCGAATTGCTAAATAAAACTAGTATGTATATATATATATATATATATATATATATATATAAGAGAGAAAGAGAGACTATATATAGATAGTCAGCTCACAAATTATTGGCACCCTTCATGGATTATACAATTTTATGAAAAGACATAGGCGCAAATAACAGCACTGAAGTACTTTCTGTAATGCTCAAGACCAGTCCTCCATGCAGAACATTTCCAGTTTCTTGATATTATTGGGTCATCGCTTGTGAACTGCCCTCTTCAATACACATCACAGGTTTTCAATTGGATTCAAATCTGGAGACTGAGAGGGCCATTGCAAAACATTTATTTTGTGTTCCCACTATCATTTTTGTTTGCATTTTGATGTGTTTTTAGGTCATTATCTTGCTGAAAGGTCCACCAACGGCCAAGTTTTAGCCTTCTGGCAGAGGCAGACAGATCTTGGCCTAAGATCTCCTGGTACAAAGTAGAATTATTATGCCATTGATTTTGACAAGAGCTCCTGGACCACTAGCAGCAAGACAGCCCCAAAGCATCAATGATCCACCACCATATTTGACAGTGGGTATCAGGTGCTTTTCTTTGTGTACAGTCCCTTTTTTTTCTCCAAACGTGACAATGGTGTGCATAGCCAAAAAAGTTCAGTTTTTGTCTCATTTGACCACATCACAAAATTCCATTTGTCGTTCCAATGGCATTTTGTAAAGTGCATGTGCTGCATTTTGTATCTTGCTGTTAGGTAAGGCTTCTTTCGTAGAAAGCTTCTGGTCATGGAGATGGTTTCTGACAGTGGGTTTTGAAATAATAAAACCCCAAGTTTCAACGAAACTGTGCAGTTCTGTGATGTTTGGGTTCATCTTTGCCTCTCTTACCATCCTTCTCACTGTAAGTGGGAGCAGTATGCTCATGCGCCCTCTTCCTGGCAATTTTTCAACTGTTGCATACTTTCTTGCTTTTTTATTATCGCCTGTGCTTAATGGTAGTTTCAACCTACTATTTTTTTTTTTTTTTAACCATTTCCTAACCTGTGCAGGTCCAAAACATTCTGTCTCATTTGAGTTGCCAGCTCTTTGCTTTTAGCCATGTTGATGGATGAGAAAAGCATTTTACATGTGTGTAACCTCATATTTATACCCCAAGGAAACAGGAAATGGTCATAGCCAACAATGGAGTTCCTGGAGACAAGGAGCAATAAAAAGATAAGAGTTTTTTGCACTAAGCTGCAAAGTTGTATTTCAAATATTCTTTAGGGATGCCAACAATTTTGCCCAATATGTTTTTGAAAGAATACACTATTCTTAAAACAATTTCTTTAACATTTTTGAGTAACATTTGAATTGTTATATGTATTATTTATTTATATGACTGATTTTTGCCCAATTGCTTGAGGGGTATCAATACTGGCCTGGAGTTTTAATATATAAAACTGTGTGTGATAGATATAGATAGATAGAAAAGCACACATTCACTTTTATATATTATAACTCCAGGCCAAAATCACATCAGTCTGAAAACCCAGAGGTCAGTTATTGATTGCAATGTCATACAGTTTAAGACTAATTTAATGTGCGCATATTAAACTGATTTTCACAGGTTACGTGTTTAATATTTTATCTGAAATCTATTTTTGGTTCCTTAAAATGTAAAAGCCAGTGATGTTATGATTAGTGTTGTTTGCTCTTGTTCTGTAACAGAACTTTACAACTATCCTTGTATGTACATATGTGTATATAAATTGTACAATTGGCTGGCGAAAAAATGTTTTTAATATGAAGGAATATAAGATGATATTTTGAGATCCCTCCAAAAAGATCTGAATGGTAGAATCCTGGTATTATCAAGAATCACTGTGTCTAAACTTGTCCCACAAGAGCTACACCATTACTTGCCAACTTTTAAAGGCGGGGTATGAGGACTTAAGGGGGCAAGGCGTGGCATATCTCTGCATTTTGGACTCCCCCACGCAATGCAACAACATCATTTTTCCTCAGAGCTTGAGCCAAAAGGATGCGGCTCACCCCAAATCGCGTCATGGAGATCCCCATTCACTAGGAAGTAGGCAGGATACAGGAGGATGGCTTGCTCTCCCAGGAGTCCAACAGACCATCCCGGACATTCTGGGAGGGTGGGCGAATATGAGCTACACAGGACTACGGATGATTCAGATAGCTTGGTACAATGTGTAAATGGCTATAGTGGCATACATCAAAGTCATATATATGAAAGATGAAGAAGCCTGTTGGACAGCAAATCCAGATAAAAAAATATTTGTTCTCCATCCAATGCAACATGGTTTTGCCTAGGTGCAAAGTTACTCATTCTGCTTTACTTTCGTTAATTAATTAATTCCTGATTACTTAATGAATCAGGCCCTATGTGTGTGTAAAATAAATGAATGAAAATAATTTTGCCCCATCTCAGACCATGTTTATAATATGTATATATTCATTAAAGTAAAAATGATGTCCAAAGTAGAGTGTTGCCACTATAAACATGCTGCAGTAGCCTATATGGCCTTTCCACAGAACCTTGTCTGTTAAAAAGCAGTATGTTTTCAAGGTAGAGGCCTTACAAAGTTAACTATATAAAGTATACTTGAAGATCTGCTATGAGAAGCACTGAGCATGTGATGCTATTTTACCACACTGACAACATACACAGTACACTTAAATGTGCAAGGGAGGTGCAATTACACTGAACCCTTCAACAGTTAAAGTCTGTTGTGCCAGATACACTCACTTACAAGCATTTGTGTCTGAAGCGGAAAGATTCTGTAATATAGGGATTATTGCTCTGAAAGCATGCAGCAATTTTAATGCACTGCATAACCGAACTATATGCACAGCGCATTTCATTTCAGACTTCAATGCCACAAATCCTTTTATACATTATCAAGTCTGCAAGAGTATACCCTACAGATGAGAAAAAAATGCAGCAGAATTTCATGCTGATCATGACGAAAGAGGTCATTTCACAATACATTTTCAAGTTCTCCTTTTGCATTGCCCTTCCATAAATGAATTTTCCCAAAATCTGTATTATGCATTTCTCAGAACATGTATCGGGAGTCATGTAGAGGTGGACGCAATTTACACTTAGAACATAAGTGTAAATTAAGTACCTTACTTTGTTGATACGTGTGACTTGGAATAGTAGGAAAAATTTGTATCATCGTTGGAGGCATATCTGTGGCTATTTCCCCCTCAGCATAGTAAGTAAGGGGTGTTAACACAGCCTTACTGCACTATGCCTACACACTGTGCCTACACCTGCTTCACACTACCTCCTCCATTCTGCCTCTCTAAGCGTAGAGAGGCGCAAGGGAGACATACAACTCAATAAGACAACAGACTGAGACATGGGTATTTCGACTGCGCATGCACAGTTGTAAAAAGAGTTACAAGCAATATTTACGCTTATGGGTTGGACTTAAGTCGAACTCTACATGACCCCGTAGTCTGTAAATATTGCTGGGACGACTATGGTGTGAATAAATACTGCAATGTGGTATAAGAAGGGGCAGTGTAGCCAGAACAAAGATTATACAAAAACATAAATTGGGTACTCAAATACAAAATGAGGTTAATATTCTTCTGAACAGAAGATTGTTCCTAATTTCTACTCTAATCTACTGTGGCACTGCACTAATTTAAATTTGTTTGAACAGTATTTTTTTGGCTTGAGTAATTGCTGGAACTTTTAAAACCATCACTAACCATTAGAGATGTTCATTGACTGTTTTGGTTTTGGATCTGGATCAACTTCGTGTTTTGGTTTTGGTACAACCGCCCTTGCGTGTTTTGGTTCCTGATTTTTTTCTAAATCCCTATTTTTTTTTGCTAAAATCACATATTTTTGCTTCCCCCCCCCCCCTACATTATTATTAACCTCAATAGCACTAATTTCAAGTCATTTGCAGTCAATTTTGACCACCTCACAGGTCACAATATTATTTTTATACACTTTCAAACAAAGACTGCAGATTTAGAAGACCAAGCCTGCCAGACCTATGATTTCTATTTAAGCAATGACAATAAGCAACGGAGCTCTCCTGAATGTCACTGGAGACTTTGAAGAACACTGCTACCCCTCCTCTTTCTTTTCTACCTATTAGGCTGCCCAACTGCACTAGAGACTGCCAAGAACTGTGCTACCTCTTCTCCGCCCCTTCTTGAAATGGCATTGGATCGCCGCGGAGGGCGGTACTTATAGAATCCAAAGCTCCCGAGATGCGACGACGTAACAATGACGTTTTGCCTCGCTTTCAATTCCGAGGGTATGCGAAAGTACTAAGCCGGCTCGGCTCGGTACTCTGATCTGCTATGTTCGGGTGTGTTCTGTTCTCAGGGAACCAAGCCTGAGCATCTCTAATATACATATCTGTGCCTCTAGTCACTTTGCCTAAAGAATAATTTGCACATGGTTATTGTTTGGCTTTGATGAATACACATTCAAAGGGCATACATATGAATTAAGAGGATAAGAAATCTGTATATGTTCACCTATGACTAATAGGACTTAACAAAATGTTTTAAAAATAGGATTGGTCCATTGTATTGAAAAGAAGACTTACATATAAAAACAGTGTGTAATTAATTCAAAAACTCCTTTCAGACTTCATATTATATTTATGCACGTATACTCCATCACTTCTCTGTCTATTGGAGTTCTTTGGGTAAAATCTGACAAGTATCAGCACAGAAGGATAACAATTAGCAACATATTGTGACATCTTCAGTGATACATTCAAATACATCATACTTCACTAAGACTTGATGGTTTTGAAATGTAATATTGACCATGACAACGTAATAAGTGATGAAGTAATACCCCACATCCTCATTTTAAGTAAATTAACGTAAGCACACAAACAGGCACGTATTTATGACATATGACTATAGCTAAGGGGCTCCTATTTTATGAGATTGATTTCAAACAGCATATAGTTGATGCTCCCTTTCCACTGCATCACCGGGAAAGATAAAACAACTGAATAGTGAACCAAACGAGTGCATGGTAAAATGGCCCTTAATCCGCTAACAAATGATAAAATTCCTTACTGAATGGCTGGCGCTAAATCTGGCATCAGAGTGACTACACACCCTCTAGACGCACAATTATGTGTCCAATCAAAGCAAGTCATTGAGTCCTCCACACAAAATGACCAAGAGCCACCTTTACCTCGAAGGGAGCAGTGACCTTTAGTCAATCAGTGATAGCGAAATATGTATCAGTCGCTGATTGCAGTGCTTTCCCACCACCTCTGTTGTCCTTTAATAGACTGACAGCCCGCAACCTTCATATAAATCTGCTCTATGAACAGGCAGAGCCCTTCCCCGGTGAGGTGAACCCCACTGAGATTTACGGGTGGTCAATAACTAACACCAAGGGACCTGATCAAACACCTAGTAGAGCGATTAAGCTTCTTGACAAGTTTTTGCATAACTGGCAAGGGAATAACACCACGCCAACCACCTCTGACCAAAAAAGCATAATGGCCAGCCATCTGGATTTGACTGTTCTCAGATTCAACCATATGCTAATCAGAATATCTAACGATTACCCCCTACCCAAATTGTTGCCTCCCAGGTGGACGACAATGATGTTAAAAGGCCCCTACATACTTTCGGATCAGCAAGAGAAGAAAAGCTGACCAGCAAAGGCCCGATTGCCCAGCCAATGAAGGAAGCCCAACTAGAGGCCATCCTGTACCTGAACGCCCAGAACACATATGAGTGGGCCACGACCCATATTTGTAATTCTTCGTTGAAATACCTGTGAAATGATTATGGACCGCAACCTTATATGTAGGGAAACACACTAATATACATCTGAATAGGCCGTCTCCTGTGCGACAGCCTGCTCCAGAGCGCGTGATATGCGCGAATGCACGGGGCAGCCCTGTGGTTGGAGCCAGGTCAATCAGAGCGGGCAGTGGGAGGCAAAAAAAAGCCCGGTGGTCGGCATTGGGCATGCCACCACCAGCCATCAACTGCTGCACCGCATGGCGCTGGGGACCAGACACATGATGGCAATCCCTGGGGGAAGGGGAGCCATCTTGGAGCCTAAGTGGGCAGGAAATCGCTTGCTTGGTTTGAAATATCTGCAGGGAGGCAAATGGACAAGAGGGGGGGTGGGTTGAAAATTGAGGAGAGAAATGAGGGAGGGAAGGGAGGTTGATGGAAGAGATGAAGGGAAAAAAGAAATGGGAGAGGCTCAAGAATGGCTAGAAACCAAGAGCAAGCAGGAGCCTACAGAAAAAACTTAACCATTTCAGGCAAGAGTTTTGTGTATGTGAGCACAAACTTATGCGTTTAAGTGCATTTTAAGTAAGAACTGTCACTTTAAACATACATTTTGGGGAAAAAGTATGTGTAAGCAAATATGTGGTATGATTTGTCAATACATCATTTAGTCTTCATAATTAAGCATAAACCTGCACATTAATCTGTCATAAATGATCGTTGTTTACGAAGCGCCCCTTCCATTAGTATCTGTAAGCTGAGTGATCTGCACAGAGCATTTAAAGGTGTCCAGTTACCCCTCCATTCATGAGAGAGATACGCACTGTGCAGAAGTGTAAACATCACATCAAAAGTCCACTATCCTCCACCCCTTTCAGTATGACACACTTTTCAGTTGTGTTACCTCAAATATGACTCTGTTTAGCCTCATATACATACTTGCCAACTTCTTCTGGTTGCCGTCTGGGAGCTGCCGGGGAGAGGTGGGCATGCGAGGTTCCAAAAATCGCATCATTTTGTATGCGCCCCCTGTGACATAATGACTTAAACGCATCATTTTACAGCGGGGGGGCGGGCCAAATGCCACGATCCCTGGAGAATCGCAGCATTTTGGACCAAATTCTGCCCACTTCACTACTCTCCCGGGAGAGTTGGCAAGTATGCTCATATGTAACTCACATTAATAATGAAAGTGAAGGACATTAGAAACCAAAGATGATCGGACGAATGTAAAAACAGTTCTGTAACTTGTATGTGAAAATCTTCATTAAAGATCGAAAAATCTCTTTAAGTTCTCAAACTTGAGCACGTTTCAAGATTCCACCATCAAACAACAAATGCAGTGTAGCACATACAACGAACACTTTCAACTTCTGTTTAAGTTTGGAAACAGAATTTAGATTGTGCCATCGATGACCCGACCCCAAATTAGTGGAGTTATGGGAGAATTGTTTGATTATTAAAGTCTCAAATACCGCTATTTGAAATCCAGTTTTTCTTTACTTGTATTTCTTTGGTATGTAAAGGTAGTAAGCAAATGCCTGGCATTGGGGGAATATTTCCCAGAGACTTCAGGCGTAGTAGAGAACATATTACCAGGGAGGGAAACTGTTTTGCTGGATTGATTGGAATGTCCCTTGTACAAAATTTATTCATGGAATATTCTAGCTATTTTGAAAACAAAATCCATTATGTAGAAATCTCTAATATAATTTGATGGATAGAAGTAGATTTTGTTCTACAGTATTTTTTTTTCCAACATGGACTTTGTGTCCCAACTTTTTTGTTCAGTCAATTGACACAATTATTTATTAAAGTATACAAAATCGCGTTACCTGCCATAATATGTTATTTGTGTAATTGATTTTGTAGACAAAATAGTTGTTGACAAATAGTCTCTCATAAATAGCTCAGCCACATCTTGCAGTAATAGATTTATATTGGTAGATAACTTGCCAGCTTGTATGTTGTCACCAAGTGTAACTTTGCATTATTTCATCTTTACCTCTTTATTAAAGAAGAAAGTTCCATATTCATAACTTTATTATTATTATTATTATTATTATTATTACTGTAATATAGCTCAACTTCTCATCTTCTAGTGAACAGTTTGTTGTGGTCTCTGAAAATTCATTCGCAACAGTGCATCGTAAACAACTGGGTTTGATAATTGTGCTGCTTTCAAAACCAGTCACCATCTTTTAACTGAAATAATTGCAATTTTTTTTCCATCCTGAAATTAATGGTCCTTCTAGCATACTTTGTTCCACTTATAATAGGAACCACAATTGTAAACATTAACAACAAAATCAGCATTTTAGTTTTTCCAATTCCCCCTTCAGTGTGAGGATAAGTAGGACGTGACCTCAACAATCTTGTAGAGTGTATGAGGACAAGGCACTGCTGTTGTCATGGAAATGTATTTGGGCTTTTTGAAGGAGGTCATTAGGTAAGATCCTAATCAGCAAATGCTGAGTTAGCACAGTAAATTAGTATTGCTAGTTTAATACCCCTACAAGCATGCATGTATGCTTTTAACATGAATCTTGTACTTTGATTTTACATGACTTTTTAGACATTGATTGTGTATATGCGTTTAAGGGAAAGACAATCACTATTCTTGATGGTTAAACTCATTCAGTTATTTTATAGCCAGCTGTAAATGACCATATAAATTGACCCCAGATAACATGGCTGCTGGTTTCCAGACTAAATGCTTATTTAATCTTGATTGCACAAAAAGCAGCAAAAAATAGCACAGGACAATAGCCTGGGCCTCTGTGGGTAGTAAGTAGTGTATTCGAATATGGATGAAGTACCAACGTACAAACTAGAGCTTCAGTTTATAGCCCAGCCACTGCCTCTTTGAGTAAAGCAGGAATATCAAACTTAAGTGACACTGAGGGAAACATCAAGTTTATCAAGGGCCATACACATATTCCATTGGAAACCATGTAACAATGAGTGTTGAGCCACCCTGAAGGCATGCGTAGCGCTTTTGCAGTGCTAGGCTGCCGTGTACCAACCTCCCCTCCAAAAAACGTATTCATTGTCGTATCAGGTGTATGTGTCACCCGTTTACCACTGCTCTGTTACAACACATAATACTGGGAATAAAACATAGAGTAGAACTGAAGTGGGTTTGATCATAGAGTGTCAGATGCACATAATTTCTAATTCACATGGTTTCCTACTGTGCTGTAACGTTTGGGAAACTCCTGAATTTTATACAAGCAGTGCAATCTCTTGCATCCAGACTGCTTCCCTAGTGAAGTTGGTGAAGGTGGGGCTTAATGACTATTGCAGTGAATTGCATCATTACGCTCCGCTGTATTTTGCTGCATTTTGAAGAGGTGGTGGGGATTATTGACGCAAGAGCGCACCCAAGCCAGCCACCCACCCCCCAACACATATCTCTCCGCACTTAAATACCGGAGGGGAGATTAAAAAAGGCAAGTATAGATATAGTATTGATACATTAATAGGAATGCTGGATATAAACCATGGTGACATGAAGGGTAATGATTATTGCGATCTACACAGAAAGCATCTTATCAACATTGCATGTGAATCACACTAAATAGAAAACTCCCAAGTCATAACATTACAATGTGCCTGTTACAATCATAAAGCAGTTCCATCCCTTTGATCATCATCAACATTTATTTCTATAGCGCCAGCAAATTCCGTAGCGCTTTACAATTGGGCATATGATTAAAGCATATTATACAACTGGTTATTATTATTATTATCATTTATTTGTTAGGCGCCACAAGGTTTCCGCAGCGCCGCACATAGTACAAACAGTAGACTATACAGGGTATAACAGTACAGAACAATAAACAAAAGTACCAATACTTCAGAAACTCCAGGCAGGCAGATGCAATAGACACGGAGCAGAAGAACGGGTAAGGAGACAGGAGGGAAGAGGGCCCTGCTCAAGCGAGCTTACATCCTAAGGGAGGGTTAAACAGACCAGGCACAAGAGGAGCCAGTTGAGGGAATGGGAGAGAGGGGAGAATGAGTGGAGGAGATGGGGGTTAAGTGGATGGTTGGTAGGCTTTGAGAAAGAGGTGTGTTTTGAGTGCACGTTTGAAGGAGCACAGAGTAGGAGAGAGGCGGATGGAGCGAGGGAGGTCATTCCAGTGAAGGGGGGCTGCACGGGAAAAGTCCTGGATTCTGGAATGGGAAGAGGTGATCAGAGTGGAGGAGAGGCGGCGGTCATTGGCTGAGCGCAGGGAGCGTTATAATATCCATATGTCAAGATCATACCAAAATGTAAGTATTATGATCTTTGCAAAGACTATATAGTTATATAGACACTAGCAAATTAGACGAAACTATTAAAAATCCCCAATGGTGCTGCAGATCTTGATCCACTATTCAACTTATAACTGTAAAAGTTACACTATTGGGATCAAAGATATGTTTAATTATATCATATCAAATTGAAGTGCAATAATCGAAAAACCGTTAAATCCAATGTCCTTAGTTGTGTTCTAATTTTGTTTTTGTACTTGATTTCCTAAAGGACAAGTATGTGTTTGAATTTAGTAAAGTTACAAAATCGTCAGTCCTCGACCAGAAAACAGCATACTTGCTGACTTGAGACTCCCGAAATTAGGGTCAGTCTCCCGGGCTCCCGGGCGAGCTGGCATTTCTCCCGCATCCCAGGTTTCACCGAGAATCGCGTCATTCGACGCGATTCTCTGTGATTCACGCCATTTTGGAGGGAGGGGGCGGGGCGAGGGCAATTGCGTCACGCAATTGGCCTCGCCCCGCCCCCCCCGCCCTCCAGTCACGCCAAGTTTCCGGGAGTTGGCAAGTATGGAAAACAGTTGAGGTCTAATTGAATATTTGGTTCCTTACAATTGTAGACATATGATCCATTAGCGCTATCTTTTAAGTAGCATCCTTCCCAGGTTACCACCTCGAGTTGGTCTATTGATATCATCAATTGCCACACACTACTGTTCTAAAAAAACCATCTAGCTACCAGTAGATATTTGACAGTTATGCTAGCACATTGTTATGCTAGCGCAATTGTTTGTTATTCTTTCCTTAAGGGGACGTTCAGTGTTCCCCACGTAAACAAGAATGCAAGGACATTTCATAATATAAACATTTTATGTACTGGTGCAAATAAGGCGTTATTTTATTTTACCAATGTGTAGTTGGTTAAAGAAACTTTCTATAATCATGTTGTTATAAGTTCCACATCCATTAGTTATCACACTCGTTGGTCTTAGAGGGAGTGAGTGACATAATAAATAGATATAATATGTACACAAACATAAACACACAGTACATGGCCAAATGTATTTGGACATCCCTTCCAATTAATATTCATTTCAGCCAAACCTATTGCTAACAGTTGCATAAAATCAAGCATACAACTATGCAATTTCCATAGTCAAACATTAGCAATAGAATGGGTCATACTGAAGAGCTCAGTGACTTTCAACCATTGAATCAACTCGGTTAATCAAATTTCTTCATCTGTTATTTTGAACTGGAAATGTCTAGGAGCAACAACAGCTCAGCTTCGAAACAGTAGGCCACACAAGCTCACAGAACGGAATTGCCGAGCGCTGAAGCTTGTAGCATGTACAAATTGACTGTTTTCGCTTTGCTCACTACAGAGTTCCCAACTGCCTTTGGAAACAACGTTGGCACAATAACTGTTCTTCAGGAGCTTCATGGATTGAGTTTCCATGGCTGAGCAGTTGCATACAAGGCTCAGATTACCATGTGCAATGCAACAACGTCAAGTGGAGTGGTGTAAAGCACACCACCATTGGATTCTGGAGCAGTGGAAACATGTCTGCAGTGATGAATGATACTTCACTATCTGGCGGTCCGAGACAGTTATTCATGTATTCTCCTGGGCAATGCTGCAACACACAATGACATTCTAGAGAATTGTGCGCTTCCAACATTGTGGCAACAGTTTGGGGAAGGCCTTTTCTTCTTTCAGCATGCCAATTTTGCCATGCACAAAATGAGGGCCATCAAAAAATGGTCTCCCGAGTTTGGTGTGAAAGAACTTGAGTGGCCCACACACTGCCCTGACCTCAAACACATTAAATGCCTTTGGGATGAATTGAAATGCCAACTGTGACCCAGGCCTTATCTCTCACATCAGTGCTCGACTTCACAAATATTCTCCTGCCTGAATGGATGTGAATTTCCGCAGCCATATTCCACAATTTAGTGGAAAGCCTTCCCAGAAGAGAGGAGGCTGTTATAGCAGCAAAAGGAGGACTAACTCCATATTAATGCCCATGGTATCAAATGGATGCTGGTAAATTTATTTTTATTCTATGAGTTCCACATAGTTCCTTGGTTTGGTTACACTTTGCCAAGCAAATAATTGATTAATGATTAAATCCTGCCTCCTAGCACTAATTGGTCATCAGTACTGCAGCAATGTATACATATAAACATTATGGGAAAAATATTTAACAACGAGAGATAGAAAGAAGTAACTGCCTTGTTATTGTGGTCCAGATCTTCTCCAACAAAGACATGATCACACACCCCCCTCCAAGACATATCTCCCAAATCTCCTGATTTAGGTGGGAGAATCCAAATTTGAGAGCACTGTTGCACCCACTTTGGATAGGCCCCTGAACTTGATCTGACTGTGCCACCTTTTGTATGAACTACTTGCACATCAACAATGTTGGGAGATAGTTCTCTCAACAGGTGGCACCTCTCTCCTTTTTGTCGCCCCACCTTCTTATGGCCTTGGTCCCCGGCATCGATAACAGTCAGCAACTCCTGTAACCCTGTGAATAGAGTAACGTGAGATGGCTGTTGATTGGAGGAGGACAATGTGCTGGATGTGTGGTTGGTCAGCAGTTGAAATGGCAGGGAGGTCTAGGAGGATGAGCATGAAGAAGATAATGTATCACTCAGTTTAATAAAGCAACACGTTCCTAATGCTATTAGTTAGATCAACTTATTCTTCCTTAAGCACTTAGCAGGGAGAGGATGTAAAAGTTGCAAGAAAAAAAGCACTATCACCAGATTTAGGACTTCTCTTTATTTATCAAAGCCCCTGGGTTGGTATTAGCCATCACCGGGTATCGCCTGTTTTTCTTGTTTATTCCGTTACTGTATCAGGGAACAAATATTCCTATCAGACTTTCTGATTGTAAACTGCTATATATATATATATATATATATCTATATATATATATATAGATATATATATATTTATATTACTCTTATGTCTACAAGTCTTTTATTATTGTTTTCCCAATTTTGAATAACAACATATATATTAACATCTAGTGACAAAATAAATGGCACTAGAAAAAAGGATATGTGTAAGCTTCCATGGTCTCACTAACAGATTTCACACAAATTTTACACAATGTTAATCTTTATTTTAATGATTTTGCCATAGCAAATGAGATATTATATATATATGAGATTATATATATATATATATATATATATATATATATATATATATATATATATATATAATATATGGTATGATGGACAGAGTACAAATTTTAACCAACTAACATTTAAGATTTATCTAGATTGTATTGAATGACTTGTGGATTGGAGTGCCTCTGTCTTAAACATTCTGATCTTCTAGTCAGGTTAGCTTAGTCAAAAGTTAGAAAGCCACCCATTCTAAGAACACAATTGCGATATTGTTTAAATGGGATACTGGTAATAGAGATATAAACATTTGCCAGTGCAGACATAAAATCTTTTATTTCTGCTACATTCAGCAGAAGTTCATGGCAGAAACAATCAGTGAAAGTGAAATTGTGAGGAATATGCCATATAAAAGGGAAACTTTTGTAAATTTTTTGTCTTTGCCTTACAGGAAAGAGGAAAGTCAAGCAGACTCTTGTCAAGATGTAAAGCTATATTTAAAACAAGTCATGGAAAAAATGTGACTTTTGTTTTTTGAAAAGTTAACTCTTAAATAGTTCTCCAGTAAAAATAAATGCAGTATGTGTAAAGTAATTTAAAGTTTATTATCATCATCATCATTTATACAGCGCCACTAATTCCGCAGCACTATACAGAGAACTCATTCACATCGTTCCCTGTCCCATTGGAGCTTACAGTCTAAATTCCCTAATATACATGTATACATACACAGAGAGAGACTAGGTTCAATTTTGACAGCAGCCAATTAACCTACTAGTATATTTTTTGGATTGTGGGAGGAAACCGGAGCACCCGGAAGAAACTCTAATCTGTTGTATGTGAAATGCCTTTATAGAAACATAGGGGGGAATTCAATTCAATTCTGCAGCGAGTAACGCGGCACTAAATCTATTACCGTTAATACGGTAATTTTAACCCTGATTTCTGCTCACGGCTCCCTGAGCCGCAAGTAAAAAGCCGGCGTTGAAATTATCGTATTAACAGTAATTACGCTCACTATTACCATAATGCCGGTAATAGTGCGCATGTTGTGTTACTTTTTACAGTGAAGCAGCCAATTGAATTTTCCCCTATAGAATTTGATGGCCGATGAGAACATTTTGGCCCACCTAGTCTACCTATCTCCGATAAGACTAGACCCTATTTGATATTTGGCATTTTTTTACATCTTTCGGATAGCCTCATAGTCCCGCACATCTTTAAATTCCCCCCTGTATTAGTGTCTACTACCTCTGTTGGAAGGCTATTTAAACTAATGTTTCCTCAAATTTCCCTTAAACCAACTAACCTCCAGTTTTAGTGTCCTTCTGCTATAAAATTCTCTTGCTCTGAAGAATGTTTCCCTCCTAATTCCTTGTTAAAACCCTTTATATATTTGAAAGCATCTATCATATCTCCCTTCTCTGCTCCAAGCTAGACATGTTTAGATCATTTAGTAGCCTATCGACCTTTTAAGGCAAATTAAGTATCAGTGTAACTTATCAGCGTTCTAACTCTGGAAATCACAGCTGTATCTCTGGGGTTCACTAACTTAACACTCAATATGGCCATTCCCATAGATCTCTGTGGGGATGGCAAAATGGGGCAACTTATCAAACTGCAAAAAGCTTAGCTTTTCGCATCTAGTCCTTTATTCTGAGGATGGCATTATACAGCTCTTACGTATGATAAAAGCCCGCCAGAAGTGAAGAGTCCACAGTGTACTCTGATCCCTCCCACAGTAGGCTGCATGCTTCTCCTCATTTGTATCCATAGCTGTCCAGTTACACAGCAGCTGCTATTGATCTTTGGACACGATTAAAATCAAAAAGGAGAAGGAGTAACCGAGCAGAAATAGATTTAGGTTTATAGGGAAAAATACAATGTCTGTACTCAAATTGAATACTGGCATTAGCTTTTAATGGTCAGTAAAAAAGAAAAAAATGTATATAATTTATTTATATAGCGCAAAATACTGTTTGGAACACTAAAGAATTCAAGAAATCAGTCGCTGCCCCAGTGGAGTACCAGAAATATATCATACTTGCCCACTCTCCTGGAATGTCTGGTAGATTCTCGAATTCCAGATAGGTCTCCCAGACTCCCAGTGGAGCAGGCCATTCTCCTGCTTCCCGCTCACTTCCTAGTGAAGTAAGCAGGATGGGAGCCTCCATAACATGATTTGCAGTGAATCACGAAACTTTGACTCTGCCCCTCTTGTCGTTGCATCGCAGGGCAAAATGATGCTTTTCACCATGCTCCAAACCCTCCATTCTCACACTTCAAAAAGTGTCAGAAGGAGGTCAAAAAAGTAAGTATGAGATGCGCATACATAAACAACTAGACCACTTTACCAATAAGTCAATTACCTGCCAATAAAGCTAGGTACACACTACACAGTTTTCATCCAATAATCGGCTAAATCAGCCGACATACGACCGCTCGTTCAAAAGTCGGGTCAGTGTGTGCAGTGACACGATGGTCGAAAGTCTAACCAAATGGACGATTGTCGCCTCATTTGGTTGGTCGTACCGTTTAATATTTTCGTTCCAATCTCGTTTCCGCTGTGTAGTGTGTATAAACTTCCGACCGATCCACAACAGTGAGTACGAAATTACAGTCATTGCTCACGACAACATGGCTGTAAAAAGTCGCTAAAGGGACGTCCGCTCTTCCCTTTATCGTCCTAAACAATGCTAGTGTGTATGTAGTCCATGGACCGAGCGATCGGAACATCGATCGCATGTAAAATCGATCGGCATAAAAAGTTGGTGGAAAATTCTGTAGTTTGTACCCAGCTTTAGTGTTTTGACCACCTGGAGAAAGCACATAAACATAGGGAGAGCATATAAACTCAGATATGCAGATAGTACCCTAAATCGGCGGTTCCCAAACTGTGCGCCGCGGCTCCCAGGGGTGCTGCGGCGCTGTCACTGGGGTGCCGCGGGCCAAGCATTGAAAAAAAGAAAGAACACAGAAACTTACCAATCTGTCGGGCGCCGGGACCCAGCAGACTCCTCTCTCCTGCAGCTGTCACTGAATATGGACGTCAGTAACAAGCTGCTGCGGGAGAGAGGAGTCTGCTGGGTCCCGGCGCCCGACAGATTGGTAAGTTTCTGTGTTCTTTCTTTTTATTCTATGGCTGACGCGCGGCAGAGGAGTGAGAGGGAGCGTGACAGCGGGGCACAGCAGGACAGCGGGGCACAACAGGACAGCGGGGCAGACAGCGGGGCACAACAGGACAGCGGGGCAGACAGCGGGGCACAACAGGACAGCGGGGCACAACAGGACAGCGGGACACAACAGGACAGCGGGGCACACAGCGGGGCACAGCAGGACAGCGGGGCAGACAGCGGGGCACAACAGGACAGCGGGGCACAACAGGACAGCGGGGCAGACAGCAGGGCACAACAGGACAGCCGGGCACAACAGGACAGAGGAGGGTGACAGCGGGGCACAACAGGACAGCGGGGCAGACAGCGGGGCACAACAGGACAGAGGAGGATGACAGCGGGGCACAACAGGACAGAGGAGGGTGACAGCGGGGCACAACAGGACAGAGGAGGGTGACAGCGGGGCACAACAGGACAGAGGAGTGTAACAGGGGACAGAGGAGTGTAACAGGGGACAGAGGAGGGTGACAGCGGGGCACAACAGGGCAGAGGAGTGTAACAGGGGCAGAGGAGTGTAACAGCGGGCAGAGGAGAATAACAGCGGGCAGAAGAGTGCGACAGCTGGGCAGAGGAGTGCGACAGCGAGGCAGAGGAGAGGCTTAGCGAGGCAGAGGAGGGGCACAGCGTGAGAGGGGCAGTGGAGGGGGACACAGCGTGAGAGGGACAGTGGAGGGGGACACAGTGTGAGAGGGGCAGTGGAGGGGGACACAGCGTGAGAGGGGCAGTGGAGGGGGACACAGCGTAGGAGGGGACAGCGTGAGAGGGCAGAGGAGGAGGACAGCGTGAGAGAGGGCAGAGGAGGAGGACAGTGTGAGAAAGGGCAGAGGAGGGGGACAGAGGGCAGAGGAGGGGAACAGCGTGAGAGAGGGCAGAGGAGGGGGGACATCGTGAGTGAGGGCAGAGGAGGGTGGACATCGTGAGAGAGGGCAGAGGAGGGGGGACATCGTGAGAAAGGGCAGAGGAGGGGGGCATCGTGAGAGAGGGCAGAGGAGGGGGACAGCGTGACAGAGGGCAGAGGGCGCAGTGTGAGAGGGGGCAGTGTGTCTGGATGCAGAGGGGGCAGTGTGTCTGGATGCAGAGGGGGCAGAGTGCCTGAGGGCAGAGTGTCTGGATGCAGAGGGGGCATTTTTGCATACAACTAAATAAATATTTCTGTCCTGACCTAAATACTTATTACAATTTTTTGACCCAACTACTTCTAAAACAGGACTGCTCAATAATTATTTTGGAGGGGTGCCTTGAAAAAATTTGGAGACTCTAAGGGTGCCGCGAACTGCAAAAGTTTGGGAACCACTGCCCTAAATCAAGGCTCTAGTGCTGTGATGCTGCAATGTCACTGTTATTTAGATGTATCTCGTATCAACCATGTGATGTTATTATTAATTAACAGAGCAATAGTTATTTATTGGTTGTTATAGTAAATATTTAAAAGCAACATTTATAACAGTGATGAGCAACAGGCAGCTCTCTGAGCTTTCATCTGTGGCCCCCAGCTCCTTTCTTCTTTATTTTCAGATTTGTTTGCTAGAGCTTGTAAGACTTGTTTAAAATGCCTGCTGATATGTTATTACAGATAGGTATTATCTTTCTTTATTAAATTTATTAAATTTATTACTTAACTTATTTCTGAGTATAAGAGTAATGTGCGGCCACTTAGAAGATAGGGGGCCGTACCATGCAGCCCCTAAAGTTCAGATTGCCTATCACTGATATAGATTGTAGGGGTTTTTTTTTGTTCTGATTTGTAGTGCACACTTCTTATAGACCACATTATACAGTATGACACAACCTCTAATAGCAGACCAGTTTCGTTCTTGGGTTCTTTATAATCTGACACATCTGTATAATTTGAATAATTTTAGAATACATGATTGTATAGTTAAACACCGATATGTAGTGCACATACAATGGTACAGCAATTTGCAACTGTGGTTGTAGAGCCTATATTGTGATCATGGTGACAACTTACTCTCCAACTACCACATCACAATATTAAATTATTCACAAGCGTTTAATTAGTTACCCATTAAACCCATACTTGCTAACTTAAATGTTACCTTCTGGTAGATCCCGGAGAAGAGGTGGGTGAGTGAGGATGGAGGGGGCGGGTTCGGTGTATCGCGTAATTTTTGACCCTGCCCCTTGATGCGATGATGCAAACGCAACATTTTACTTTTATTTTTACACTGAAATTTAAAGTTAGTCTAGAACATGCCGTACCCAAACTATAAATCTGGCCGCATATTTTAAATTTACCTCCCCCTCAAATACAACATAGTTTTGCCCAGGTACAAAGTTACTCTTTTTTTTATGCTTTGCTCTCCTTAATGGCTTGGGCCCATTGTGTCTACTTTATTTTCCATACAGTATTTCTTAAAGTGTTGCAGTATTTTCTTTTCTCACATTCACCACAATAGTATTATATATTTCATTGTTCATGTCCATACCATATACTCCTAGTTTCTTGTTATAATGGAGTGTCAGCCCTTCCTTAAAGCTCCTTGGTGGCCAGACTTTTCAATAAAGTACTTCCTATTGATGTCTCTGGGCATTTGTGTTTACAACATGCTAAGTAAGTAATGTAAGTATGTAACTGCAGTAAAGCAGATATGTCATCTAGACTCAACTAATAATTGACACACATCTGAATTGACACCATATAAACATATGTTACAGCTATATGCTTACTTGTATATTACCCTTAGGACATGACTGCACAAAGTTAGCCATCATCTCGGCAGGTATAAATATTTGTGAGTACTAATACAAGAGCGAACATCCCATTCACGGAGATGAGCAACATTTTCAAAACTGTTTTGCTATATATTTGCCTCTTTCCACATTTTGCTGCAGAATTGTAACTGTTTCTCCAGTGAAATTTGCCCTTAAATGTTTGACACAGAATTCAGACAGAATTTTTTTTAATGTCAATTTTGAGTGATGCAAACTTTGCACTTATTGCTTCTGTTCCACATCAAGACATTTCTTTTGGCAGAACACAATATAACAGGCTCTGTCACACTAACTGGTGCTGTGACACGGCAGTCTCTGTGTGGTGAACCTGGCTCTTTTTCTAGAGACACCAGTACAACAAGCACTGAAAACACAGGTCTAGAGAGAGGAAGCTAGTGACATGAGTTTGAGGGAGACCTGAATGAACCAGTGAGTGAAGCACTGGCATTCACTCGTTATGGCAAAGTGTGAGTAGATTCTGAACGTTTGGCACAAAGTCTTGTATCTGTATTTTTTGTAGTTGGAGTCACTGGTGTTCACCTCAATAATCTATTACATTCTGTTTCTACTGTTGCATGTTTCCTTCCCTGCTCCTGCTGCCTCTAGTGAACAGTCAGGAGTTCATAATCGGTGGTTGAAGCTAATATGCCACTGGTAAGATTAAAATTTGGCACATACCGTAGTGAGTTTCTTTTTAGTGGGATTGTTGTGTGGTGTTCATAATTGTATTTTAATATGTTAGAGGTTACACAATCCCTTACTTCCTTAAAATGTGTGTATCAGCATTTCCTCAATGTGTCAGCTTACCGATAAAGCATTTTATTCTAGCTAGTTTCAACATCCTGCTGCCGCATTTGCTCTGTCCTTCTCTTCTGTTACCAAATCCGGCTAGGTGTCATAGTAATTCTCAGTCTTTAACCTTACTTGTTTGTCAATTGCCTTGGTCCGCTAATTTTTTAGTTTATGTAAATTATGCTGCTGTGGTTCATTTCTAGTCCAATATGTCCATGTTGTCTGATCATGTTAGTTAGACCCTCAAAGTGGACACGTATTTAAGAATGTGAAAGGTAACACTTAGGGGCGTATTCAATTGTCGGCGGAAACGCCGAAAATCCCGCGGTCCGCACATGATTACGGTTATTATGGTAATCGTGCACGGAAAAACAGTTAATACAGTAATTTACTCGCTGGATTTCAGCTTGCAGCTCCCTGAGCCACGAGCTGAAATCCAGCTAGATTTTACCGTATTAACTGTTCTAGTTTTAACACCGGGGGACTTCTAAAGAATTGAATATGCCCCTTAGCATTCATCTAACAAAAACTGCAGTGATTTGTAAAATGCAGGTTAACCTGCATATCCAAATTTAGAAAACATCCGTATTTATTTGCAAATGCCAGTCAAAAATAAACTTGCCATTGCCCAGGAATCAATGTCATTAGGCCCCATCCATCAGCCTGGAATGCGTCCATGTGTGTATCTGTGTAGAATTCATTAAAGTGATAGCCAATTGTTCATGCCAGCAACAAAATATACATGAAGCACTGTATACAGAGGGTGCAGGGGATGATGTCTGTCAGCCTTGGGGACAATTACTGGGAAGAAATTTGCAAACTAACCAGAACCATTATTACATCAAAACCACCATATTGTACCATAGACAAACCTTTATTTTATTGACATTGCAGAGGATGTAGTTTTGTACAAACTAATCCAATTCTATTCCATGATGTATCATATTAAAAAGTGACAAATTGCTAAAGAGAAAACACCTATTATCAGGGGGCAAACGCAGGATTTGTAGAGGGGGGTTTCCACACCACGCCACCAGTGGGTGTGACCAGCATGCATGGGGGTGTGGCTATAATATTAGACAGTGCTTGGTTGCTCTCCAACTCTTCCTATCCCCATAATATACATGGGCAATGTTGCATGCACTACTGTTAGGTGCATGCAGCTCTCCCTTTTCAAGCAGAGCTATGTGAAGTGGGAGCAGGGTCCAGCCACCTCAATTATACAGTGCCCCAGGCTTGGAGGGGGTTTCCAGGCACTAACAAACCCCCCTTGGTTTGCCTATGATTATAGCTACTATACTGCATATAAAATAGGTAAAGTGCAGAATAAAGAACAGAATGAGTTGACCATTGCCCCAGCACTATTTATAGAATATAAATTTTGGACAATGAAAATGTATAAACATAGGCATTCGATGGGATAGTGACACATGCGAAACTTGACGCTTATATCGCCGAAACGTCACATCTCTGCGAAACAACGTGGTCAGTCTCATAACTCTATTCACTAGAAATTTCCTTACAACTTTGCTCACCTCTAGTTGGACACATCAGCACCACTTTAAAACATTAGTAAGACCAGGGTAAAGATCACATCTCTTTTCATATCTTGAGGTAAAATGTGCAAGTGTATCACAAAGTTAGGATGTATCACGTTTTCTTGAGAATAAACATTTTGTGTGAAAGTTTATTATTTATTTTGTTAGGACTCAGTGTAGCTTTTAGAGCTTTTACTTCGGTTTGAATTAGTTGGTATGGGGTTATAATGTAATGTAGATTCAGACTGAAGACTATGGCGGATAATATGACTCTGAGGGGCATATTCATTTAAGTTTTCGGTCCGCGGTAAAGCGCGCTACCGTGAAAAGTGTGCAGTATTGACGGTGATACGGTACTGCAATAACACGGATTTTCCTTCGCAACTCTATGGGGTGCGCACGTATTGCAGCACCGTGGATTGCGGCCCGCTCCGACGCATTACTGCGGACCGGAAACCTAATTGAATATGCCCCTTAGCATGTAGGGTATAAACTAGCTTTTTGTTTTCTGCTGTAAGTTAAACTTTTCTACTTTCTGGGGTTGATTTACTACTCAAATCCAGACTCAATAGAGTTGGCTTGGATACCGAAAATATCCCCACATCAACAATATTAAGATTTTTTTTGAGCACGATACTAAGTATTAATTTAGTAGGAAAGACACAAAAGAACACAGTCTCAACCCTTGTAATTATGAACAAACATTTGGTTCTGGGGACCCTCCACCCTCTAGTCATGCCATCTTCTTTTCTCTCCTTTTTTCCTCTGCAGTACCCCCTTCCTCTTACAGGGTGTTATTTGTCCTCCAGCTCACATCCCCTCCTCAACAGCTGAAAATTATCACGGAACCAACAGAGCCCTAGAGAAATCAGCTGCATGTAGCAGCCCTGGGCTATGTGGAGGGACACATTAGTAAATGATGTTATCTAGGTGGCGGTGCAGCTCTTATATAGTATTGCCTCCAAACTCTATTACGGACATTTACTATCTTTAGAACATTGTCTGTTGAGCTGCTGTCACATCACTGGCCCTAATCTTGAGTATGAACCTACCATTCCACACAGTGCATAACTGCAGAGCAAGTCTGCAAATGTGTCTCTCACTCTCAGACTGCTCAGGTAAAGAAACTCCACCCCCCTCTCAAGCATGAGAACCTGCTGTAGGAGAGTGAAAAAGTGCATGGTGGACATATTTAGTTAATTTAATTAATTATAAGCACTTCCGGACACATTACTGAGCTCAATATTTGTTTTACTTGACTTTCACATTTTTATTTGAGATTAAAAAATGTTGGTGTTCCTGACAAACAAATGTAACGATTGGAAAGCAACTGTTGTATTATTTCCAGTCTCTTCTTTCTTCTGATGATCTGTATAGTTTAATCATACGTTTACCAACCAAGTTATATTTTCAATACAAGTTAACACTTAAAATGATAGATGTGTACTACCAGAAACCACAAACTCTTTGCAAACATCTTTATGCACATCTAACTTGTGAGCTTCCTGAGCAACCATTCTGCAAGTACTCTAAGTTTTAACCTCTACAGGGTAGAGTCTGACTCACTTATAACTGTTTCCAGGCAGCTAACCAAAAAGACACACAAATTTACAAAGTGATCTGGCCCACCAGATTTACTGTGGCAATACTACCTGTTGTTGATAAAAAATGTTTTTTGTTTTACTTGCATTTGACATTTTTTTCTTTCTTTTTGTGATGGGCTTTTATTTTAACTGGTACCTTATTATTTTGTTGACAACTTGTTTATTGTTTTCTGGGCTCCATCATTTCTAAACTCTGATCTAGTTCTGATCATTTAAACAATTTGTTTTTTTTTATTGTGATTGCAAATGATTAATATCGGAGGAGACAAGAGTTCTGAAATTGAAATAAATATTAAGACGGCACACTTCTTTGCCGTTGACCTGGGCGTCATTGTTTCTAACGCTGACCTTGAAATACAGCATACTGCTATTCTGATTGACACCACGGTATCAAGCAATTTTGATAATATACAAATACAGTAACAGCTGATCAGCTATTTGCTTAAAATATGCATTATAATGAAAAGAAAATATAAAAAGCATTCTTCACAAGGACTGAGCTACATACACACACTGCATGGCCAAAAGTATGTGGACACCCGAACATCACATCCATTACATGGACATTAATATGCAGTTGGTTCCCCCTTTGTTGCTATAACAGCCTCCACTATTCTGGGGAGGCTTTCCACTAGATTTTGGAATATGGCTTTGGGGATTAGTATCCATTCAGCAACAAAAGCATTAGTCGGGATGGGCACTGATATTGGGCGTAAGACCTGGCTTGCAGTCGGCATTCAAATTCATCCCAAAGCTGTTTGATGGAGTTGAGGTCAGACCAGTCAAGTTTTCTACAGCAAACTCGAGAAATGAATTTGTGATAGATCTTGCTTTGTATACAGGGGTATAGTCATGCTTCAGCTGAGGTTTGGCATTGCGCATGGTGATCTGAGACTTGTAGGTTGGTAGTTAGCCATGGAAACCCAATCCATGAAGTTCCAACACACAGTTCTTGTGCTGATGTGGCTTCCAGAGGCAATTTGGGACTTATTAGTGAGTGTTGCAACCAAGGACAGGTGATTTTTACATACTACACATTCAGCAATAGGCTTTCCCGTTCTGTGAGCTTGTGTGGCCTACCACTTCACTGCTGAGCTGTTTTTGCTTACAGACATTTCCACTTCACAATAACAGCACATGTAGTTGACTGGGGCAGCTCTAGCAGGGCAAATAGTTGACAAACTGACTTGTTGGAAAAGTGGCATCCTATGACAGTGTCACATAGAATGTCATTGAGTTCTTCAGTATGACCCATTCTGCTAACTAATATTTTGCTCTGGGGGATTGCATGGCTGTATGCTTGATTTTATATATTGGGTAGCAATGGGTGTGGCTAAAATGGCCAAACACACTAATTAAAAGGGGTGTTCACATATTTTTGGCCATGTAGTATATTTGAAGTCAGAGACTAATGCTGCCCTAGTAAATTTAATTGATTGGCTTTGCTAGCAAAAATGTGAGTTTTTTTTATTGTGTACATGTAAATGAAATGAGGATGCTGCCAACAGTCAGGAAAGACTATGTCATATCATCTCAAGCCCAGCTGATAATGTTGAACATTCTTTGCTATGAAGGCTGTGCAGTAATCATAGAAGAAATGATACTCCTGATCAGAGAGCAGTACCTGTTGGTCACTGGTTCAACTTTCTGCACCTTGTGGTATCCCTGAAACAAGATCCTGTGTGAAACCTCAAAATCAGAATATTGTGACATCTGCTTCTGGTAAACAGGATGTACATCAAGCAGAGTCAGATCATACTATTTTGTACATATCTATATTGTGTGTATAACATATAATATGTTATAAAGTCAATCTGGTTCTCAGGATCTTGTCTCTGGATCTCACCACATAGATAGAGAATGATGGAAACCGTTAATAGTATAGTATATCTTGTTAAATTCACTTGATCACCCAGTGCTTAGGTTCACCGTATTACCTAGACCACACCAATGGGATAATATACACAAAAACCGTGCTTGTGACACACCAATTGATATTCCGTGTACCAGAATAAAATGCAAATATGGCTTATCTGTCACTGGGTGCCTGTATCTTGCATATGAAGATATTTTTCCTCATTATATCCACAGATAATGCATGAAAAGGAATGATAATCAATATAGTATAGTATATAGGTGTTAGGAACCCCTCCAGCCGGCACAACACAACCTGGACTCAACATGGGCTGCTAAGGCTTGTGCAGGAGACGGTGTGGATCCGCTTCCATCCATCGCAACCTCGTCTTAGTGTGTAGGCCGGTTATAATGTTAGGAACCCCTCCAGCCGGCACAACCCGGAATCTACTCTGCCAGTCAGGTGTTCACTGGAGCCCCTAATGGTGGGGACAGACTGGGCCGCAGACTGACAGAGGGTCGTGAAGTGTGTACCGGCTGGGGAGAACCCAGGCAAGCGGAGTGAGGTCCACGCAGAGGTCAAGGGCTGGCAGCAGACAACAGTATCGGTAAACAAGCTGAGGTCAGGGGTCACGGGCAGATAGCAGAAACGGTAAACAAGCCGAAGATCAGGGTCACAGGAAACACAAGCGAAGTCCAATTCAAAGCCAGGGGTCATACACGGGAAATCAGTAGCAGTATCAGGATGCAGGAACAGGAACAAGCAGGTCAGCAGACTGGAGCACAGAAGCTATAACCAGCAATGAGGTGGCAGACCTCATTGCCTTAAATACTTGAGACAACCAATCAGGGCCTGGCTCAGATAGAAACCAGCCCCCTAACTTCATTAGCCCGCAGGCTAGTAATTCTGTAGATCGCATGCGCCCGGCTTCTCAATGCCGGGACACAGCGCTGGAGCGTCTAGTCGTTGCCCCGGCAACAGCCGGGACATGAGAGGAAGTGACGTCCCGGTCGCCATAGCGACGGCCGGGACGTAGGTGAGTGAGTCGCGGCGGCTGGGCACTGCCGCGGCTCGTAACAATAGGATAACAAGTTTTATTTCAGTAAAATACAATGGTTGCACTCACATGAGATAAAAGAATAAACAGCTTATCTGTACAATCCAACAGTAAGACCGCAACGGTGAGAATACATCTGGCTCTTAACACCGATCACTCTCAGTATCCTCAAACATTGTATATTGGCAGGCTTAATGTCCACAAAACAGCACAGTACCTCAACGCATTTCTTCTAATCCAATAGACTTCCTCAGGAGGTTTCATAGCAAGGGCACTCTAACACTACCTTAAATAGTGTGTGTTCCATCATTAACTTGCCCGCGGACCGGAAGTCCCTAGTGCGCATGAGCATAGATCGAGATTAACTATAACTTTATTATCAAAGGGACATTATATAATCCAGGTATGCCAATATGTGCATATGCGGGGATATCGATCAACTGAGCTTTATTGTTCCATTGTTCACAATATCATCTATAATGCGTTCCATCCTTGGTTTGCGTACCGGAAATAGTCAGTGCGCATGAGCAGTGATCAAGATTTTCTAAACTTTGTTGTCAGACGGACAATGTATCATTCATATTAGCTGTGAGCATATGTGTGGGAGTATCAATTTACGGAACTTCATTGGTCCCATGCAGAGGGCGATTAGGGAAAACTGAGCACCATATTTAGCAATCATTATCTGCATAGGGTTAGTAAGCAGATATAATATACAGAATAAACAAACACAATCATTATTAGATATATCACCACTTAAAAAAGTGTGAACATTACATTAAAAGAAACATTAGGAAACAGAGCAATGCATAAAAATATAAAAAAATAACAATAAAAATATATAAATATATAAATTGCATGAATATAATAACAGGATATACACACATGTTATATATATATATATATATATATATATATAACAAGGAAGGTAAGTGCAAAGACTAGTGAATCCCATTAGTCTAGGAATGGAGCAATTTCATAGGATTCATTCAGACCAAAAGGTGCTAGAGTGCCTAATTTAAAAATCCAGTACATTTCACGTTGTGACAACCTTTTCTGAAGATTCCCACCTCTAACATTTAATTTCACATGTTCAATAGCCTTAAAATTCAAAAATTTTGGATCTGCATTGTGTTTTTCGATAAAATGTTTTGACACTGAATGGCTTGAGATTTTATTTTTGATATTTCCAATGTGTTCCTGTATACGCAACTTTAGAGGTCGTTTCGTTTCTCCAATATATTTTAACCCACACGTGCATTCAAGGAGATATATCACAGACGTGTTTACACAACTTATCCAATGTTTAGTATCACATTTTAGACTATTGTTATGATTAAAAAAGACTTTCTTTAAGGGGTGCATATACTTGCATATATTGCAATGATTGCATTTATTTGATCCTTTGATCACAGGTTTATCTGGAAGGATTTTAGCTAGCACAGGGTCCCTTTTAAGAATACCCCAGTGTTTATTCAGAGTCATATATATATATATATATATATATATATATATATATATATATATATATATATATATATATATATATATATATACAGTATTGCAATTATACAGTGCGCCAAAAGAAGAGGTCCAAAATTCTTTTGATAAAAGTATCAGTCCAGCCAAATCAGTTGATATGTGTAGCTGAAATCTGTATAGCACTAGCGGTGTATGAACCGCGTGTCTTCCCTCCTTTAACCCGATCTCCACGGGCATCCAAACATCTAAAACATCAAACATAGAGGGGCGCTTCCATAGTGCACCATAATACTTTAATGGTAAAAGACAACTGTGATATACACGTACCAGAAGTGTTCTTGTAAAATAGCACATAAAATAATACGAACACGATTAGTAGTCCGTAGCCAGCAAACATCCAACCGGTGTAGTACTCCATTCCTCTACGCGTTTCGTTGTAAGCCAACCTCATCAGGAGGAAATAGTGTCATCTACATTCCCTTGTCTTTTAAAGGGTAGCTCGGTACCATTAAAGCATGATGGTGCACTATGGAAGCGCACCTCTCTGTTTGATTTTTTTATATTTATATATATATATATATATATATATATATACACATACATGTGTATGTGTATATATATACACATACATGTGTCTGTGTATGTGTGTGTATATATATATATATATATATATATATATATATATATATATATATATATATACATACATGTGTCTGTGTATGTGTGTGTGTATATATATATATATATATATATATATATATATATATATATATATATCAGAGAGAGAGATCACTTCACAGCGCAGTGATAAGGGTAAGGGCTGTCTCATTGAGGATGAAGTTTTCCAAAGGAGTTTATAGTTCTGATAAGTTACATTTTATATGCTAATCATTTTTGTATGTTATCTGCATGTATCAAAAATATGGTGTTTTGCTTTGGTTTGAAAGTAATTATAAATACATATATAATTATGTTGTTTTTAAAACTGCAACCAAAGGGTTTCTGTCATTTTCTAGTTCAGAAATGTGCCATTAATTACTCATGTTGAATAGTTGTGAATGAACGTAACATTTTTGCAACCCAAGGCCCTGCACCAGTGTAGATTATTCTATATCTAAAATAACTTTACAAGTGTCTGGGATCAGATCAAAGAAAGGCATCTTGTTAAGGAAGGCACTGTACTTGTAAGTGTCCTTTTCCCCAAAATTCAAGTGGTGTAGTTTTGTATATAGGTGGAAATAACATTGCTTCAATGCAACAACACAATGTCTATTTGTTATGAACTGAAGCCATTAAAATGAAGTTGTTTTTAATTTCTCTAGATGTTAGAAATACACAAAGTTCTACTATTTGCAATTTCAATAGCCTTTGTTCTCTTGTTTTCCTCCTGCAGATCAGATAGCAGCATACTCCGTCTCTGCCCCACATTCAAAGTACATTTGTCCTGAAGGGCAGGATGTGAACCTCACATGTATTATCACTGGACACCCTAAGGATCAGCACCACCAACTGACCATACACTGGACTTTCAATAAAGAAAGACACCCAGATTGTAGTGAGAAAAAACATGTCCAGAACATGACAGACAACAGTCACCACAAGACACACAAACCAACCTCTTTGCTCAGCAAAGTGTTTCACAGAACTCTTACAAATATTTCACAAGTGGACAGTGGTGGCTACTGCTGTTTTCTTTTCGAGAGAGACACAAGACATCATGGACATGTAACCCACAGTTACATAGAGCTTCAGGTGAAAACAGGTAATACTTTTTATATCCTAAACAGCTTAATTGTAATAATAACAATCTATCATTTTAGAAATATTACAAAGGATTTGTATCCTTCTAAGAAAATAGGGAGCATTTGATAACCAATAGGGTGAGCCATCAACTCAGTATGCATAATTAGAGACAGGGATATAGGTAGGTGGGACCAGCATAGATATGGCATCGGCTAACCTGCAGCCCACAGGCAGACTCCCCACTTTCAGCAGTACCTTAAGCCAAAACGTGCATAATTTCAGACATATTTGCGTCTTATTTACAAGTATCCACAACATTGAGGTGAGTTTATTGGTAACTACGTGTCCTGCAGAGCACTGTTAATCAGTCACATGCCTGCTCTCAATGTAAACAATTTTCATACATTTAAAATATCTCTAAACATGTGTATCCAGTTCATGCCATTCCCCATTGTAAAAAATAAATTGCTTATCAGTTGCTATAGGTTACTGCAGGTCTGCACTTTGTTAGTAAATAACCTGTGTTCTTACCCTTGAAAATACACATGCAATAGTCATGGTTTAGATGTACTAGAGGAGGTTGTACACCTATTCCTGAAACAGAATACCACCAAAGCTTCTGATCATGCTTTTATAATTTCCCTCCATGACTATTATAACCTCCTAATGGGCAGCATTATCCCTATCCATTCAAAACCTAATGCTGATACTCTACTTACCTGCACATTTAGCCATTTATTTGTTGCTCAAGTCTAGCCAGTACGTATGCTGGCTTCTTAAAAATTCAATATCAAATTTAAAAGTGCTGCCACAAGCCGACAAATTCCTCCACACCACCTGTGTCACCTATATATTTGACCTTACCCATAATCTCCCAGTTGCCCTCACATCTATCCCAGGGACCTTCTAATGCTGTCATTTCTAACCATTGTTACAATACTTCTCTCTCTCCCTGAAAATACACCTCTGATATGACGTTTATCCCGATGCCGGCATGACTATAAGTCTTCCAGTATATCAACTGTCTCGTCATCTTTTTGTACTGCAACTGCCACTTAAATACTTCCTCAAAATACCCATTCAGTATCATATACCTGGACCTATGTCCATCTTGGGCACACACAGCGGACACTATACAGAGTGACACTCTATACATAATGTATAGTATAATAATGAAATACTTAGAGCACACCATTGCTGCTGTTGATATCAATTTTTTTACCATCAATATTGACTGTGCAGAAACATTCACTTTGATAGATATGAGTTCCCAGTCAGAAAAACTGAAAACAAATAAAGTACTTTACTTTTACGGTTATATCGGTATTACGGTTATATCCACCCATGCCTTCTCTATGCTGGTCCCACCTACTTCTAACTCTGCAAATTTGAAACTAATTGTGCATATTATGTTTCTGACTCCCCTTACTGGTAATCAAATGTTCCTTTCATACACAACTGGTAATGTTGGATTGGGATCACACAGGGCCTGACTCATGTTTGTACATAAGTCAATTTGCATAGCGTATCTTCCGTGAAATAGCTCTGCACATGCTCAGAAACGGACCTTATGCCAATGAATGCAATTGCATGAAATTCATGTCCCAACGCAAATCACATGATAACCTATAACTTGAGTGGCAGAACGGGGGGAGGGGCGGACTAACGTATGGAATGACTTTAAGGCCATTCTGACACAGATACAGCTTATTAAATTACTGGTTTTCTCGTACGTACGTTTGGTTTCAGCTGTATCATTTGCACCAGCTACAGGGTAAGTGTAAGTGATGATTGATAGTATGTGTATACAAGTAAGATAGACTATAAAAACGCTTTGTATGTGCAGTACACATTGAAAGCATCTTAATGTATTGAATGTAAAAAATAGACAGAAAAAAACATTTCTTTGAAAATCCATATTTGTAGTAATGATTAAACTGTTAATAGTTAATTTATTTTATAATATATATTTTTTTATTTGTATGCATTCTCATATTGCACAAATGCTTGTGAATATATGACAGTTTGTTCTGTCTGTCTATATAAGGTATGTCCCGTTTGAGTAGAGCGTACTTACACCCAGATTCAAATAGAAAAGCTGAGATCTGCTTAAATTTGAAAACAGTTGGAACTACGCTCAAGTTCAAGGCTCTTTTTTTAAAACACAAGATGTGTTCAAGCATGAATCGGGCCCATAGAGTTCAGTTAATCAGCTGTCACAAAAGGCATCACTAGTATGATTTCCATAACCACTTACATATCTTATCTAAGTCTTGTTCACATAAATCACATATCAGTGCCTAAGTTCACCATGCATGCAGCGCATGGTTTTGCAAATACAGGGGAAAAAAGCCACACATCTCTTCTGTTCACATACTACTATGTCTTGATGTTAAATACATGCAACTTACAGATAATGAATTTATAGAAAATACAATCCTGTATGTGCATTTCCAGAAAGGTTAAATATGTCTATTCGACATAACACAATTTCATCTACCTGTCATTCTAGCTTCCATTTTCAGTTTTCAATCTTGTGTTTTCCAGGCAACTGTAAGGTTTACACAACTAACTAAATCTAAAATGTTTTCTTTATGTTCTTAGATGATCCAAACCTTCAGACGTGTTTACTTCACTCATTTGATGAGACTAACGATGGTGAGGACACCCCCTTTGTTCACTGTAATACTACTTTTCAGCTGCAGTGCCAGTCATGATTGATATCTGATAGCTACCCACAGTTATTGACCAGTATCGGGCATCTTTTTAGATTCACACGTGCTGACATTTGCAGTGAGGTCTAAAACAAATTATTTGACCATTGTAATCGCAGTACGGATTGACACCAGCATCGTAACTAGAACTTTTGTGCCTTGTAGCAAATTTTAAAGGTATCTACAAGGTTTTTAGTACCCTTCCCTTACCATAACAAGCAGTCCAGTTGACTCATTTTCCTCTGCCACTAAGCCTGCTCTGCACTTCATACGCAGTGAGATCTTTTCCCCTGTGTGCAGAATTAATGCCTTGTAGTGTTGGCAGTCACACAATAGGGTTTAATAAGCTTTCTGCTGGGGAGCAGGGCCTAATAGCACGGGTGGCAACTACAAGGGGCCTGGCAGCTGAGGGGACCCACCCATGGCAGCTGCTACCCCAGTAGTTACGCCCATGATGGGAAACTTAATTCTTTAAAATATACACGAGAATAGACATTGGAATATGTATTGTTCTTTACACAAGCCAATTATTAATCAATTTGTCACTAATTTAAGTTCTCTCACTGGATGCTAGGGTCTGATCATTGAACTTATATAATGTTATATGCATGCAATATTACAACCAACTACCTCAATTATTATTGCTGTGGAAATGTATGGGATTGTATTTAATTATATACTCGTTTTTTTCTGCTACAGGCACAACAGCTGCAGCATTGGCAATATTGGCCTGCATCATTGGAATCCTTTGTCTGCCTCTTATACTAGTACTAGTTTATAAACAAAGAAAAGCAATCACCAGCAGGAGTACGTATTTTATAGATCTGAAACACCCGTAGATCCATTTGAAGACAATGAGTTTGTAGACAAGTGTGTGACTTCCTAGCACAAACATGTTCCCACACAATCCCACTTTAAATAAAGCCATGCCAACAATAAATTAGCCAAGTTATGTACCTGCCTTGGGACTCCCTGCCCCTTTGCCAAGGAATCCCTGGGTGCTTCTACAAAGGATGACCTGTGGAGAGCTTGCCTCAGAGAAGTGTAATGACATGAATCCAGCGTGATATTGTCACTTCAGCTCGAATAACATTTGGAACTGCTAGTGCTTATAGTTACCACACTGATTCTTTCAAGTGTCCTTATGTTGGAGGCTAAATTTGCAGCATGGGGGGGGGAGGGGGGGGCTGTCATTATAATCCACTGCAACATTCTCTGCACATCTGATCCTCTTTTGTAGAGGCCCAAATTCATCAGGGGTCCCGTGGCACAGAGGGTGGGACACCAACTAATTAGGTATGGGCGTGGGCAATTTCTTATCTTAAGGACTTTTTCAAATTGGAATTGTCTTTAAATGCAAGACATGCTCCTGTTTAGTCACAAATTGCAAAATATATAGACATACAGGACTTTTGGCTGTTTTTTAAATTTGCCTGATGTATGACAGCAGAGGTGCATGTCAGCAAAAGTAAAAATATGACTTCTAAGTGCAACTTACTATTCACTTTTTGGACTGTGCCCTTAATTATATTTAAAGTTTCCTATTTTCTAAAAGATCCGCTTGTTGGAGCATCACATGCTTTAAATAAATCATAACATTAAGGGAGTAATTCAATTGACTGCGTTACTTGCGGCAGTAACGCGGCCAATTGAATTCCCCGCTACGAGTACTATTCTTATTTTAATGCACCACATGGGTACCCTTTAATGTTTTTTTATTACATTGCGGTGTGTGTGTGCTTATAAATGCACTTTCCTGTATACAGTGCATCTGGATGATGCAAAGGGAGTCCCTTTGTAAGCATAGTTTTTTCCATATCTTCATCACTTCTAAGGACTTGTACAAACCAAATAGATGTGATTGGAGAGGGAATGCCCCCGAAAATCTCCATCTCTTGAAACTCATTTAAATATCTCATCCCACAACATGAAACCTTGTTTTTTATACAAGGTGCTTGAATTTGGCTAGAGAGCATTCAGCAGAATTTCGCCTTCCCTTATTGTCAGCTTCTTCAATTGAAAACAGAAACATTCTTGACCCCTACAGTTGCCACCATCTTCGCAAGCTAAGCTGTGTGCTTACCAGTATATATAGGAACAATAATACATTTTTCCCATTTGAACAGGTAAGCACATGATATGACAACAAATTATACAATATTTGCTTACTGCTCCTTTGTTTTGAGCACAGGCACTGTCATACTTGCCTACTCTCCCGGACTGAGGAATAAAGTGGGCAGAGGTGGGCTAGCCAACTGAAGTTCATCATCACCCCCACCATTTATTTATATAGCGCCACTAATTCTGCAGCGCTGTACAAAGAACTCACATCAGTCCCTGCCCCATTGGGGCTTACAGTCTAAATTCCCTAACAAACACACAGACAGACACACAGACTAGGGTCAATTTGTTAGCAGCCAATTAACCTACTAGTATGTTTTTGAAGTGTGGGAGGAAACCGGAGCACCCGGAGGAAACCCACACAAACATAGGGAGAACTTACAAACTCGTCAAAGATAAGGCCATGGTCGGCAATTTAACTCATGACCCCAGTGCTGTAAGGCAGAAGTGCTAACCACTTAGCCACTGTGCTGCCCATGTTGGCTAGTATTGCCTTGTAAGTAAGTATTAGTGTGATATTTCAAAGACAGTTTACACATAAGGACTTCTATCTGTAACAGAGGTTGGAGTAACCCCACGTGGGCTTTTTAATGTTTCCTTTGTTGTACACTGCATATGAAGTATATCCTCTTTTGGAATACTGGTGTGCTATGCACAATGTGATTTTTTAAACTTACTGTAGTTGAGGGGGGAATTTTTAGAATTTTAAAAACAAAAGTTGAGTATTTAGCTTGGCAGACATTGCTCCTATTGTTTTATTGCAAATAGCATGTAATTTATAGTAACGTGTCACATATATTGGCACAACTTCCTATTTAAGCTGATGTATGGTACAGCCCAACATACAACTGTTTAGATATTTACTGCTTTTCACTGTAAAAACCTGAAAAATATATAACTGGTGCATTGTATTTCAATGAAGGATTGCTTAAATCATGTCATCCTATGCTATGCATTTAGAAAACAAAGATTCACCATTGTTAACTCACCTTTACTATTAACAAAATGCAAAGAAGATTATAAGATACCCTTCTCCCACCTATACTACTCACACTGGTACACTGTCGCTACTGTCCCAATCTCCACCCTGAGCCACACTTGCTCCTCTTGACTCAGCTCTGCCCCTTATCCACTAGAATGTAAGCTCTCTCACAAGCAGGCCCTCTCTAGTCTTTGTTTTCATGTCTGCACTTATTTTGTCTCCATTGTATGTCCCTGTTTATGTATTTCCTGTTTTCCCCAATGTGGAGCACTGTGGTACCTTACAAATTGACAACAACACTAATAATAACAAGAACAGAAGTAGAACCGAGCTACTCAAAGTCCATTATCACACTGTAGCAGATTAGAGGTATACATGGGCAGCACGGTGGCTAAGTGGTTAGCACTTCTGCCTCACAGCACTGGGGTCATGAGTTCAATTCCTGACCATGACCTTATCTGTGTGGAGTTTGTATATTCTCCCCGTGTTTGCGTGGGTTTCCTCCGGGTGCTCCGGTTTCCTCCCACACTCCAAAAACATACTAGTAGGTTAATTGGCTGCTATCAAAATTTACCCTAGTCTGTCTGTCTGTGTATGTTAGGGAATTTAGACTGTAAGGTCCAATGGGGCAGGGACTGATGTGAATGAGTTCTCTGTATAGCGCTGCGGAATCAGTGGCGCTATATAAATATGATGATGATGATACATAACCTTGTGTGATGAGAAATACAGCAACATAACTTCTACTTTCTATTTTTCTAGGAGCACAGGAGCTGGTGAGGATGGACAGGTAGGTGTAATGAAATATTGTAAACATACCTAGTTAGTCTCTATCTACTGGTATTACCTCTTTATCTTATAAGCAAAATCTAGGGCTAGATTCACTAAGCTGCGGGTTTGAAAAAGTGGGGATGTTGCCTATAGCAACCAATCAGATTCTAGCTGTCATTTTGTTGAAGGTACTAAATAAATGAAAGCAAGAATCTGATTGGTTGCTATAAGCAACACCCCCACTTTCTCAAACCCGCAGCTTAGTAAATCTAGCCCCAAGTCTCTCTATGAATGAGAGAAAATAGTTTTTGCTAAACAACTCTGGGGCTTATTTGCCAAGTTGGTGCTTCTGGTACAAAAAGCTTCCATTATATGCTTTTTGACATCCTCATATTCACAAGTAGACATGTTCCAATTTCACACAATATACAAATCTAATCTTCAATGAGCACAAAAAGTCAAATTGAACAACTGTTACTGCTACCTAAAATACACAACACACATGCTACATTATTTATTCTTTCAGTGACGCACAAGGTATTGAAAATCCTGTATTTGATGATCCCCCTGTTGGAAATCTTGAACAAAGGCCAAGACTCATCTTCATGGCCAGCCGCCAGCAGTCAGATACAGGTCGTCACCTGCTCTCTGAACCCAACACTCCTCTATCACCACCGGGACCAAATGATGTTTTCTTCCCATCTCTTGGTAAATATGTACCTGGGCCAAACTTCTATTCAATTACATCATTCTCAAAACTGGTAGAACACTATTACTTGCAAGCTCAAAGGTACAAGTCACATTATATAAATTACTATATAGATTTGCAGATATGTAAAATTTCCCATTACTTTGCAAAACTTTGCTATACTGTAAACAGAATGTCAAAAACATTAAAAGTGCAAGTTGTTGTCCACTATTATGAAAGCTGGCTAAAGAGGTTAACTGCAGTGTACTTCAATTGTATTACTGTATCATTTACAACCATCACTCAACTGTAAATTTGACATACATAAATAGATTTGTGAATCTTAATAGTAGCTTTTCTATATTTGCCAACTATTACTTTGTGATCTGAGCCATCACAATAGCGTTCTTCAACTTTTGACATTTTTATATATATACTCTAAGGGGCGTATTCAATTGTCAGCGTTAACGCTGCAAAACGAGCGCTCGAAAAATCTTACCGTTAATACGGTAGTTTACTCGCGGAATTTCAGCTCGCAGCTCAGGGAGCTGCGAGCTGAAATTCCGCGAGTAAACTACCGTATTAACGGTTTTCGCGCGCAATATTACCGTATAAATGGTAATATTTTTCGAGCGCTCGTTTTGCAGCGTTAGCGCTGACAATTGAATACGCCCCTAAGACAGAGATAGGCAATCCTTGCCTCTTTTTGGCTGATGTATAACTACAAGTTACAGTAACATTCTGGAACTTGTAGTTTAACAACATCTGGCAAGCAACAGGTTGACTAAGCTTGCTCTATAACTATAATGATCATCGTTCCTTTTCCTGCTTCTCTTTTTAGCTGATAATTCTCTTTTTTGACAGTTTTCTTACGTAGTCTGAGGCAAAAGAAGAAATGCATAAACATAACTCTATTCAAAGGAATTGTGCTCAATACACTCTAGCATCCAAAACAAGTATTTTGAAATACAAAAATGATATGAAACTATCGTAAGAGGGCTTATAATAACAAATACAAATGTTCCTTGTTTTTTTCTTCTGCTAGAGCCAGTGCCAGATTCTCCTGATCCTGTGTAAATGAAGACTAAATAGCAGGACAACTGCATCTTTGAAGAGAAAAGGAGTGTTCAGCCGACTAGTATTTAAATCCCAAGGACTTTGCAAGTTGCTCTAAAAAAGCCTTTCCTATAGTAATTTTTAAATACAGGAAGAAACCATTGTTTGTTGGAAGGAATATAAAATTGGACAGACAATCCTAACACAAGTACATTTCCTGTTAAAGTATAGACTAAAGTTGGTTGAAAACCCTTTTAAAGATGTTGTCATATATTTGACAGGTAGCAAAAGGCCTACTCAGTTATTGAATTCTGAGTGCAATACCATATTGCCCACAAATGTAACAATTGCATCACACGTTGCAGTTTGCAAGAACGCCATGTAAGCACTTCATATTTCCTATAAGTGTGACAATAACTTTCAAAATCATGTCCATAGTCCTTACAATTGCTGTGGTATCACAGGCTATCATTTAAACCATTTTTTTAACAAATCCTAGGGAAATTAGATTAAATACATTTAAAAATCTAATTTGATCATTAATGTGTATTTTTGCTTTATTTTAAGAACATTTATAGGATAGAATATATTTCACCATATTCATCTGCACAAAAAATATAGTCTTCTCGTTTTTGGAAACACTGCTCATTATCTGCCACCCATGTTATTCTTGGTAGATAGGTTATATTTCTGAAACAGAAATGTGGATTAAGGTCACCAATATAAAAAGGTTTTTTTTTTCCCATAATATTCCGTTTACTTATTTCTGGGTCCAAATACAGTAGATCTGGAAATTCAATATCCACTAAGTGCACCATCAGCTTGAATTCCAGGAAAATGCAAATTTAAATTACAGATTTCCTGGTAAAACTGTGGAGTCCTAATAATAGTATAATAACCATGAAATTAAATTATAAGAATAAATACATTTAGGATTGTATTCAGATGCTGAATACTGCCCTCTAATTGTGCCAATTATACATGTGTTTCAAGACTAAAAAGTATAATATAAGCAGAGTTGTCCTTTTGGTGGCCCTTCACAGCATTGTTTTGGCCCTCAGAATCTTAGGGCCAGATTTACTAAGCTGCGGGTTTGAAAAAGTGGGGATGTTGCCTATAGCAACCAATCAGATTCTAGCTTTCATTTATTAAGTACCTTCTACAAAATGATAGCTAGAATCTGATTGGTTGCTATTGGCAACATCCCCACTTTTGCAAACCCGCAGCTTAGTAAATCTAGCCCTTAGTATCATTTCATTGTTGCATGAATCAATTTTTTAATAGCATTAAATAACCTAATGGATAAACCTAGGCAGCACTGTCTTAAGAGGGTGGACTAGCCAAAACCCTATTTTAAAACATTTACAAATGTGTAAACATGTTGATGCAATAACTGAACTGCACTATATAATCATTTTAATTGTGTGCATCATATAACTCAGAATACTTCCATTCAAACTATGTATTTGTTTTATAATGTAGCTTGTAGACTATACTTCATATGTACAAAAGGATTCATATATACAATAGTAATCACCCAACAAAAATTCAGTGCTTGCCCTTGAAATTTCACACTTAATACCTGGTATAAATATTAAGTTGCCCAGGATGCTTTATTGTTACTAAACACTCCAAATTAATCTTTCGCTGGTCTATCTCCAGTTCCTGTAGGCAACCAGTCACAGCGTTATTTAATTAGGGATTTGCAGTAGAAGAGCATGGTGATATAACACCCTGCCCTTCCTACTGCTTTCACTATAAAAGAAGTACAGTGAGTGACAGCAGAAGTAGTATGCCCCTCTTCATGTAAACTCTCCTACTCCTGTCAGTCACCCAGTACCAGTCATTACAACATAGTAAATGCAAGAGGAATTGCACACGGCTGTGTGATTTCGATTGCAGTTACTGATTGAGGTGCATGGTGACTAGACATACTGGAGACCAAGGGGTAAATGTATCAAGATGAGAGTTTTCCGGTGGGTTTGAAAAACCAATCAGATTCTAGCTATCATTTATTTAGTACATTCTACAAAATGATAGCTAGAATATGACTAGTTGCTATAGGTAACATCTCCACTTTTCAAACCCGGCAGAAAACTCTCAGCTTGATACATTTACCCCCAAGTGGTGAAGTCACAAAACTAACTATGCCAGTACTAGAATTTTACTGCCTCAGGTGAGGTCCTCAGCTTGCTTCATAATGCATCTGGTAGTTAATATTTGTTTTCCCCCCAAGATATGGAAATGTCTAAATATATATTTGTAAATGTCACAGAATGTCCTTTGTGAGAAACAAAAAGCCTGTATTAATTATAACTAAAAGTCAAAATGTGTTTTTATTCAAAATATATCCTATAAAATCATTAGAAGTCAAAGCACATAATTAGATGGAGAAACTACGGTAAATTATTTTGGATAAATAAATATCAAGGTCCTTGAACATTAAGTACACATGGTTTATTAAAACAATAAATCACTTGCCATTAAAAAAATTTCTTAATATTTTTTTACTTCAGAAAATGCATCATTCTGTTTTCCTTCTATAGTAATATTATTGCATAACTATTATAAATAATGCCTATAGGTAGCATATTTGTTTGTACTTTTATGGAAATAAATTAATTTGGACTGTATGTATCGCGATACTCAGCCAATAAGAACCTGTGGAGTAATAGTTTAGGATTCCACCAAACATCAGTAAATTCACTGAAAGGAAGTAAAAATGTCAGTTCTGTCAGCCAGCAAAACAAGCTAGGTAGATTTAACACAGCATGGATCACAATATGGTTGTGGTCTGATCATTGCTAACTCTCTATTTCCAATTTCTATGCCCCTTTAATTTATTACTAATTTCTACAATATACGTGTTAAGGGTAATTTACTAACTGAAATATCTGTGGACACACAATGCCTCTTGATGTGTACAAGTGTGCTTCCTGGTGCTCCAAATGCACTTCAAGGTGCAGATGCACTTTGGGCATACCCCTGTAAAATCATTCTGCCCCTATTTTTCCTTGGTTTAGCCTCATTTATTAATTAAATTAATCATGAGTGTGAGTGGGCCATCTGTGTTACACGTGTCACTCTGTGTTTGAAGATTTTTATCCCATTAGGCAAGGTGCTACTTCAAATGCATTTTCCTGAAAAATTGTAAATGGAAGCGCAAAGTCTGTTTATCTCATTTAAATAATCGCGGCCCACAAAAGGAAATATTGTCTCTGCACTTCAGTACAAAACTATGTACAATATAACTTTCATGACGGGTTACAAATAATTTTTATCACTGTATGGAAAGGTCTATATATTTGTTAATGCTACAACTCACACTTGGCAAGGAATGCCCTTAACTCATCCAATCCTCTTTTGGACCTCCGCAGATGCTGCCATTTTGGACAACAAATCCATGCACTCTACCGAAAAGATGGCATGACAAAACAGCATTTCTGCTGCAGTTCTATACATTTTGTGAATTACCTTTATTATGTTGGTAAACATTTATGAATTTTAATAAATGTTTCTAAAAGAAAAGTAATAAATCATTTCAAGGCTTAGCAACTCAGGTTGCAACATGCCCCACATTTATAAGCCACATGCTTTACTTCTGTTCCTGTGACACAGGAAGTATGTGTCAGACAGAAAGGGGAAATGTACATAAGATTTGTAGAAGAAACGCTGAGAATATATGCTAAATATATTCATTTGTATATAGGCAGCAAGATCACTTGAAAACATTTTTACAATTTAACATGTTAACGAAGTTGACTTTATAGATAAAGGGGCCTTTTTATCAATAATCTACCACAAAATCTTCTTTGGGGCAATAAGGCTGATTTTTATTTTTTTATTGGCACAATTGCCCATTATTGCTGCAATTTATCAAAAAGTATCCGCATCCTGGTCGAAAAAGTCCTGGAGGGGTAAGAGTTAACGGTCCCTGGCGATATGCAGATGCGTGACTCGTCTAGCCAGCTCGCACATGTACAGTGGAACTGAAACCCCAGATTTGACCTTTAAGTTTCACTTGTTAATAAAAATAGTTAAATATATTAAAAAAATATATAAACCCTAGACATTAAAACAATGTTTTGTTCAAATAATAAAGCATTTTTAAATGATTTTCATCCGCCATCGTCCTCCTGTGATGACAGGCGTGATAACAGAACAAGCATAGCGTTGGTACAAGTATCACCTTAATACTTGTAAACTAGGATTACCCATGCAAAGGCATGGTGAAGCTGGTGGAGGCAGACGCTGGCGATAGTGTCACTGCGAATGATAACAGTTTGTTGTTTAGAGTGAAATGGAAAAATACCTTTGATAGACCCAAAACCCAAAATTTGTATGGATTTATTGCTTGATCATTGTAGAGCAGATAACACTGATATTGCTGTGGAAACAGCACTGGCTAGTTTTTTAAAAAAAATTCTAATACCAGTGTTTGCCTTTCTAATGGGACCAGCAATATGGAAGCTTCACCACTTTTTCTTCCTACTCATAACTTTAAACTATTCAGTTTTATGTGCATCAGAAACCATCACCATTTTTACTTTAACTTTGTTCTTTAGTACAGGTAGAAGCAAAGTGCAATTGTATCTTTTATAGCTCTTTAGAAAACAGATGCCTACAATAATGTGATGTCTTGATTCTTTTACAAATGTTTATTTTACCTATTTTATGATTATTCTTTTTTGTAGCTCACAATTTGTATTTAAATATACAGAGATTAGTTAACTTGTACAGATTACATTGCAAATGGCAGACTGTATTTTTCTTAGACTTTTTTTGTATTATAGTCTTTTGGTTTGTGGAATTTTCAATGTGTTACTTAATGATTAAAATGGAATAATTAAAGAATATAGGAGGTTTATGTATTCTTTTTACTAAAATGTGATTTTTTTTTTTAGAACTAAGTGAAAGTCATAGCTAGTATTCTATATGGTTTGAGCAACAGGTTGACTGTACAATTTGGCCATAAATGTACAGGGATGAACAAGATCTGGCATTTGGCATAAGGCGAAGCAACATGATTTCTTCCGGAACACAACGGGGGCTTAGTAGTGTGGTTAGCGAACTAGAACACAGACACACAGCCTAATAGTGGTCGTCGCAGTACTGCATTCACCAGCATATTCAATAATTATATTAACCATTACTTTTTGATCATTATCAGGCACAATCCTGTTTTTTGGGGCCCCACATGTTTTAATATCAAGGGCCACTTAATATTTTGTTAAAGGGTCCCTTCCTACAGTGTGACATTGATAGCTATTATATATCATTCATATTATAAAAGTAAATTTGAAACTTTAATTTTTTCAAGCACTTTTAAAGTTACATTAATTTAAGACTTGGGAAAAAAGTCAAATGAGCATTTTTTTATTTTTTTTAAACTAAAAAAGTTCATGTTGTTTGGCGAACTAGAGACTGAGCATCATGTTCTCTATTTGTTTGAACGTGTTTCAAGAATAAATGTATGGCTCATCTGCTCTACACAAACTCTTTAAAACATGTAATTTTCAATATATTGTATTAGAGCACGTTCAAAGAACATACTATATTCTGATTATCCATTAGGGGAAAATTCAAACTACACCTAGAATTTTTTAGATGTCATCCAACGTTATTTTTTTTGCTACAACCTTCTACATCAATATAAAATATAATGCAAATACATATGTATAACAATATGTATGACTAATACTATATTCTCCAGGGAGCAAAGAATGACACCTAGGGCTAGATTTTCTAAAGGTGAAACCACCGGTTTCCAGCGATTTTTCCGGTGATTTTAAAACCGTCGGATTTACACAACCCCAAACCGCTATTAAAATGGTCAGAATTTACATTTTACAAAACCACTACTTTATAAATCGCTGTCCCAATTTTAACAATAATGAATATACTGCCAGATTTATAAAGCTGGGGTTTGCAAAACCGCCATCCAATGGCCAAAATAAAAAGAGATTGCTCAAACTTCATTCTGTTTGAGCTATTTTGCCTTTCAGAATATAAGAGGAAGCACCATTCACATTTAAATTATTGGGGCATTCATTATTAATTGATTAAGGGGCAAATTACTTTATAATTAGTTTATGGCTTAATTTTGTTATTTATTTTAAGGGGACTCTATTATTGCATTACATTATGGGGAAATGTGAATATATTATAATAATAACTGATTGTGGATATAATATTTATGTTGCACAATTTGGTATTGCATAGTGCCCGAATAATATAATAATTAATTGTTTTTGTCCCCTTAATATAATGAAAACTAAAATTTTCCCCCTTAAGTTAATTATACATTAATTTGGCCCCTTCATCAATAAATTATTGCCCCAATAATTTAAATGTCAATGGTGCTTCCTCTTATGTTCTGAATAGCAAACAGTATGTTTGAACTATCAAGCCATTCGGAAGCAGGTATTAAAAAACCTTTTGAATGGCAGTTTTGATGGTGGTTTTAAGCAAACCTCTGGCGGTTTAGCTGTTTTCAATCCGCCACACATCGCCAGCCATTTTAGACCATTAAACCACTGGCGATGTGTGGCGGTTTAAAATCGCCACCAAACTCGCATCTTAGTACACATAGCCCCTAGTGACAAAATAGCCAATGGATTCTTAGCAGTAACAAAAAACTTTACCAAAGTTACCTCTCGAATGGTACATTTCTATAAACAATTTTGGCACTCGGTTTCATTGCTCTATTGACGCTTGGGGGAAGATTTTATTAATTATACATATTGAGTGGAAATATACATAGAAAATGGTATCTTCATGACTCACTGAAAGGATAAACATTGACATGAGAGACCCTGAAACTGAAGTTTTACCATATACTCTAGTTTTATATGTAAACCTCATGAAAATAGATCACATACTCCCTTTTCATCTACACCCAGACTCAATGCAATAGTGTATCAGGGAACAATACAATACTTCATCTTTTTAATTTAAATACCCCAAAAGACAAACCAAATCAGTTTATAGCACAGGGTGATGGAGAATTACGTGGAACCTAAGCCATAGTAAACATTGTGCAGCCATTACTGTATGTTATGCACTTGTTTTTGGATATGTTTTGTCTCCAGTAAAGTTCTTTTTAACACTCTGTCCATCAGCACCTAACAAAGACTAACATTTATTTCTAAAAGCCATACATTTAAGGTTTGTGCCTGAGAGGTATTATATTCTCAGCCCCAGTATTTCAAGACCTTTCAATGCAAGTCATGAAATGAATTTATAAATGTCTGTCAAACTAATTTAATGGAAGCTCAGTAACATCATGAAACAAATACACAAATAAAAACATACACTTATATGGGCATTGTCTCTTAAAATGTGTTTTTTTGTTGTCACTGTGGAACTATTTATATATTGTATATTATGCATTATTATATATTGTGGTATTATATGCTTAGTTTTTATTCCTTTCCTATACTTTGCATATTGTTTTTTATGCAGTGCTGTTGAACAGGAAACACAAAGGTTTGCAAATGTGCCAAATGCTTTTATTGGCTGTGAGACAGGCCAAAAATCACCTATTTACTGTTATTATATAAATTGCAGCACTTTTTTAGGGTATGCAGAACATTCACAACACATAAGTAACTGGCTAGTCCGTTGCCTTTGATGTACCTAACAAATCAAGTTCTCTGGGGGGGGATGATCATTTGTTATTTCTATGTGTGCATTTTCCAAATAGGGGAGGTCTAGAATCAGGCTAAGCTTTTCCTTTATTAAGGATCCTCGCAGTCTGTAGATCCAAAAGATGGCAACACATTAACTGTGCAGAGAATCAACATTTCACATTGTGATGTCCAAGCACCAGTATGAATGTCTGTTTCAATCTGGAATGAAGTTAGCACAATATACTAAATTTGCTACATAGTGCACCATATTGTTATTAAAATGGAAGCTCTGTTAGGAGCATGTCTCGTCTAACGGGTTTTTTTTTGGGGTCTTTTTTTAAATTAACCATTGAAAATAAAATAAAATTGAATTAGAGGGCTAATTTATCATGTGGTGATAAGAATAATATATTACCACTGCTTATCATCTCAATAAAAATATAATTTATCAATAAAATATTGGCAGTAAAACTAAGTATAGTTCAGGGTTAACTTACCGCCTTGACAGGCCAGTCTCTGACGATATGCACATGTGAGTTGGCTATCCTGCTGGCACATGTGCTATAGAACTGAACACCCAGATTTTGGCTTTCAGATCCACTAATAAATAGTACAAAATAAATAATAAATATTTAAAAAGATCAGATATTTAAAAAAACATTAAACATTGAAAAATGCTTTATTCAATAATAAAATATTTTTCAATGATTTCTATCGGTTATCTGCATCCTGAGATGGTGATAACAAAACAAATATTGTGGCAGTCCATGTACCACCATGCTCCTTGTTAAACAGGCTTCCCTATGCAATCGGGACCTTACCACTGTCCAAAGATCACATGGAATTGTGTCAGTCTTTAATTAAAGTAAAAGAATTTTATACCCACGAGCAAGGGGCTGCTTTTTCCTAGGGGCAAGAGCTGGCAATTTGTTTGGCGATTTTCTCTTAGAGAATTTAGCCCTGTGCTGTACAGGCTGTGGCTAGAACACTATATGTTTCCCTGTTATAGTGGTATCAGCCAAGCGAATTAATGGCTGTGACTTTTGCAGGGGGAACCCACAATGTTTGTCCACCTGCATTAGTTGTTACCAGCCCAGGCTTTAAGCGTTAAGGCTGATTTCACCTTTGACGGGTTTAAGCCTGGGTTTTTTGTTTTTTTTAAATATACGTTTAAAACACCACTCATTATCAAGTTGATGAATATGGTTAGTGTATCTAATAAGCTTTTACCACACTATTTTGAGTTGCACATATCTTAAAATACATGCACCTCAAATTAACCAAAAGTGTGATTTTGCAGTCTGAATATGGCGCTCAACTCCAATTCCCATAATGTTCATATAGATAAAAAAAAGTATAACTAGTTTTATAACGCAAGTTGCAACTAAATTACAGCCTCTATCCATGTGAAATCTTTGTTCTGTCAAAAACAGAATCTATGCTATGGTAGTATAACAAAGCATTTAGCAAGACCGGGGAGGGAGAATATTTTCAGGAAAAGATGTGCAACATTAGATGCAGCAGCCATGTAGCAAAGGGTGGCAAGGTGAGAAATCATATTATTTAGCATTCATTTACGGGAAAGGTGGTAACTTAGACTGACACTGGAAGATATATTGCCTATGACGGCAAGAAAATAAAAATTTGATTGAAGTTATCCTGAGGATATCCTGAATATTAACAAAGGCCAACTTGCAAATAAGATTAAGACTGCCAAATTTTATATCGGTCCTAAATTTAAGTGAAAACTGTATACAAATAAGCATGTCACTGATAGCCTGAGCCCAGGTTCATGTTTCCAAGACCTTTCTCATTTCATCTTGACAACAACAGGAAAACGAAGAATGCAGGTTGGGTGTGCTTGCATTTCTCTTGGTAGGACGGAGGAAGGGAGAGATGTGAGAAATAAATGGGATAAAGCAGAATCCCCAACTTCAAAATATGACAAATTAGGCAGAAGCCAATGGTGAAAGTATTATAAACATATGTTATTACATTATTAAACATATTTTATTACATGACCATTTCAATGATGCTACACAATGCCAATAATGTAAGAAATCCTGCTATAAACTATGCCTTTTCCTTAAGACTGGAAGTCTTGGGCTAAGCATTATTGGTCATTGTGACAGTGCCCCCTATTGTTAGGAGCCGCGACGGCGACTCACTGCATCTCCCCGGCGTCCCAGCCATCTCGATGATGACTGGGACGTCACTTCCTGTTTCTCGGCCCCGACCTTTGCCAGGGCAACAGCCGTACGCTGAGTGTTCTGTTAGCATGCCCCAACAACACAGGGCAGCCGGGCGCGTGAGTGAAAGCATATACAGCCTGAGGGCTGATTACTCAGTCAGTTTATTCATTAATCTGCTCCTGGGAATTGTTACAGGGCAAAGCCGTGATCGGCCAGTATTAGTATTTAAGGCTTAGCCTCCCTGCCGTTTATAGCGTGAACTTACCCAGTTGCTGACCTGGTCTTGTCCTGTTCCTGCTTGTCCCAATTCCTGTTTCTCCTTTGGACCTGCTGTTGTGACCTTTGCCTGTACCTTGAACCCTGCCTGCTTGCCTGTGACCCTGACCCTTTGGCCTGTATCTTAGAATCTGCTGTTTGCCTGTGACCCTGACCCTTGGCGTGTTATCTGACCATTCTACCTTGCTTGTGACCCCTGACCTCGCTAACGTCTGACCATCTGCTACCATCTTCTCAGCCACCTCTGGCTTGCCACTGCGGTATTATATAACGAACTTGCACTACGCTAAGAGTTAATTCCTGGGGGCATCCGTGTGCCTGTGAGCACATAAAGCTCTACGGGAAAGGTGGCTGCTAAAGGTGAAGACCTCTGTCATCTGTTCTGCAAGTTATCAAACTGGTAGCCTAACACATATGACTGTCACCATACCACTTTTGTCATGCAAGTGTGTCTGGCAACTTCACAGGATAACTTGACTATTTGGTACCAAAAGCAGATACCTCTACCAAAGCAGATACCTCAAGAACAGATTTCACGTATGGCCCAAGTTACTGAGCACTGTCATCTTTTACTACTTTCGGTTGTACTACACAAACACATTCTGGTTATTTTCAGTTGCATGTAAAGGTGGAAAAAGAATGGGACAGGCACACACAAAAAGTAGACAGAGATACACACACACAGAGAGGAAAGAGGTACATACACATACAAAACTGAAGACAGAGACAGGAGGGGTGATAGAGACAGACACACAGGGTCGGGGTCGGGGTGGATAGTACACATACAAAACTGAAGACAGAGACAGGAGGGGTGATAGAGACAGACACACAGGGTAGGGGTGGATAGTGGATAGAGAGCTGCAGATACAAACAGAAGGTGAGACATGGAAGGAAAAATGGAGAAATGGCGTTGGGGTGGGCACGTGGGGAAAGGGGGTCAAGGCATATGGGTGGACTGTGCTTGAAGCAGGTCACAAATTTGTTTTGTGCACTTCTCAGAATACTTTTTCCTCTACTGGCTGGGCCTAATACTGTGTACCTCGTGGCCCCAGCACAATTCAGAGGAAGCTAGCCTTCTCCCCAGGACTGTGCAGTGTATGGTAAAAGGCCCAGACAATGGAGGAATCAGGGAAAAGTATAAGCATAGAGGAGAAGTGGGGGCGGGGACAAACAGCCACAGCTAGAGGCTGCGCTGCCTGTGTAAATTTAATGGGTGCAAAGCAGTGAATTTGGATCTGGCCAGCGAGCATATGCCTCTCTGCCCCCCAGCCCAGAAAGCCCATGGAACGGGACTGGCAAACTAGAATGTGCACAATTTATCCACATACCTGTTTAATTATTGCTTTGCTAAGATGGACATATGTACTGCAGTGGTATCTCTCAATAGAGATAAATTATGTCTATGTAAGTAAGTGTCCATCCATCATTTGTTCATATACCAATAATCTAAAGAACTCTATTATTACATTTTCCCTTCAATATCCAAACGAAGATGATATTCAGAGGTTGCTTACTGTATGCTACTATACTTCTGTGAATATTTCTACCACATACTGAGTTACTGTTCTGAATATGCTATTAATCTGCCTTGTTGGCAGTAATGTACACTTTACATACACATACTTTTTAAATACATTTCTGTTATTAAAGAATTATAAGGGTGTTTCATTATTGCATTCATTTTTCTAAATTGATTATTTCATCTATAGATTAGCAACAGCACAGAGTAGGAATGTACTTCTTTGTATTACATATTCTAAAACGTTATATTAACAATTGTTTTATTACTTTCCTCTCTTCTTACGCTAATGAGTACTTATTCACTGAATGCTGAACATTAGGTATGTATACTTATATCAACATAAACAAACACAATGTCACCATAACTTGCTTTGCAGAAAGTTGCCAAGGAAACACCTGGTAGAATATTTTATATGTTTTGTGATTTGGCTTGCTCAACGTTTCCCATGTGGTTTTCAAACTAAAGAAAACAAACAATATGCCTGATCTAGTCTAAAGGACAGACCAGAATGATTCATACTGAACAACCCACAGTGGAGGAAAGGGGCTCCATTCACAGCCAGAGCCAGACCTGTAATACTATAAAGGACAATACACACATAAAAGAAACACCCATTCATCTTGCCCATAACCACATAAACATCTGCAAGGTGGAGCACAGGAGAATTGCGGTTCTAAAGGTTTATAAACATGTCACTCAAAAGGATTAAAATAATTTAAAGGAGAATAATAAGCCAGTTGCCAAAGATGTTTATTTAACTGCTGGTCTGGTGTTTGTTGTCTAAGTAGTATCACAGTTGCATATGGTCTCTAAACTCCATTACCCTTCCCAGGGTTTTTAAGATTTGTGCCTATTCTTCAGTACTGGCCTGTACAACAATTTCTCTCATACTTGGGAGATCTATGTGATGTTAAATACTTTAGTGTCAAAAAAGACACAAGTATTATAGGAGTGATACCTTTATTGGCTAACCAAAAAAAATGATATTTGCTAGCTTTCAGAGCACAGAAGCCCCTTCATCAGGCAAGTTTAGAAATGAATGACTAAGAAACAAAGGTTTTCGTTACGGATGGAAGAGTAAAAGTCCTAAGAGTTCAGAGATCTGGAGTTGCTCCACTGTGGGGTGTGAAGTGTGTCCGTGTAGTGGGTCATAAATCCTGGTGTTAGACTGAGCCCTTGAGTTAATGACTGGAATGTTATTATCAGCTTGAAATCCCATATTAATATGGGACACAAAAGTATTTAACATTACATAGATTTTACTGGCTAACACTGTACTGGAATAATAATAATCAAAAATGTTTTTGCTACACATACTTGGGAGGTGTTATTGTTATGTGGGCTTAATATTTATTGAAGTAGCGTATACACACTACAATAAAATGACATTACATTAAACCAACATTCAGAAAACATATCATGATGGGGATTGTAGTACAGTCAGGGCCAAAAGTTTTGAGAATGACACAAATATTTTTCACAAAGTCTGCTGCCTCAGTTTTTATAATGGCAATTTGCATATACTACAGAATGTCCTGAGAGTGATCAGATGAATTGCAATTAATTTCAAAGTCCCTCTTTCCCATGATAATGAACTTTATCCCAAAAACAACATTTCCACTGCATTTCAGCCCTGCCACAAAAGGACCAGCTGACATCAGGTCAGTGATTCTCTCGTTAGCACAGGTGAGAGTGTTGACGAAGACAAGGCTGGAGATCACTCTGGTATCCTGAGTGAGCTAGAATAACAGACTGGAAGCTCTAAAAGGAGGGTGGTGCTTGAAATCATTATCCTTCTTCTGTTAACTATGGTCATCTGCAAGGAAACAAGTGCAGTCATCATTGCTTTGCACAAAAAGGGCTTCACATGCCAGAAGCGGATCTAGAATTGTATTGTACAGGGAGGGGGGGGGGGGGCGATTTAGTCCTGCCCCTCTTTGATTATTAAGGTTGCCAGAGACAGGCAGGGAGAGTGTGCTGGCCGGCCGCTCTGAAACACAATCAGAGCGGCCGGCCAGCACACTCTCCCTGCCTGTCTCTGCCGAACGGACCTGCACTTAGTGTACAACCAGCGGCAGCAAGCCCCTGCATCCGCCACTGTAACATGCAAGGATATTGCTGCTAGTAAGATTGCAACTAAATCAGCCATTTATCGGATCATCAAGAACTTCAAGGATAAAGGCTCAATAGTTGTGAAGATGGTTTCAGGGCGCCCAAGAACGTCCAGCAAGCGCCAGGACCATCTCCTAAAGTTGAGTCAGCTGTAGGATCGGGGCACCACCAGTGCAGAGCTTGCTCAGGAATGGCAGCAGGAAGGTGTGAGTGAGGCACAATAAGGCGAAGACTTTTGGAGGATGACCTGGTGTCAAGAAGGCCAGCAAAGATGCCACTTCTATCCAGGAAAAACATCAGGGACAGGCTGATATTCTGCAAAAGGTACAGGGATTGGACTGCTGAGGACTGGGGTAAAGTCATTTTCTCTGATGAATTCCCTTTCGGATTGTTTGGGTCATCTGAAAAAACGGTTGTCCAGAGAAGGAAAGGTAATCGCTACTAATACCGATTTATGTGTGGGGTTGCTTCTCAGCCAAGGGAGTGTGCTCACTCACAATTTTGCCTAAGAACACAGCCATGAATAAGGAATGATACCAAAACATCCTCCAAGAACAATTTACCCCAACCATCCAAGAACAGTTTGTGACAAACTATGCCTTTTCCAGCATGATGGAGCATCTTGGCAAAGGTGATAACTAAGCTCGGGCATAAAAACATCAAAATTTTGGGTCAATGGCCAGGAAACTCCCCAGATCTTAATCCCTTTGAGAACTTGTAGTCAATCCTCAAGAGGTAGGTTGACAAACAAAACCCACAAATTCTGACAAACTCCAAGCATTGATTAGGCAAGAATGGGCGGCCATCAGTCAATATGTGGGCCAGATGTTGACTGACAGCATGCCAGGGTGAATTGTAGAGGTCTTCAAAAAGAATGATCAACACTGCAAATATTGACTATTTGCATAAACTTAATGTAATTGTCAATAAAAGCCTTTGACACTTATGAAATGCTTGTAATTTTACTTCCATATACTATAGCAACATCTGACAAAAAGATCTAAAAACACTGAGACAGCAAACTTTGTGAAAACCAATACTTGTGACATCCAACTTTTGGCTATGACTGTACATCATTGTGTGTGACATACCTACATGCGCCCACTCAGTAGTAGATTGTCCCTAGAATTTATTTGTGCCAACCACACATGATTTATAACTGTAACTTCCTGCTAATCCCATCCTCATATCTGGTAAAAGTAATGAGGCTATGTATGTATCGTAGTTTTAGTACATGTATACATAATTCAATAAGTACATAATACAGATTAATAGGAAACATACGATTTATAACAGACCTCTTCATATGTAAATTCTATTCTCCAAAGAAATGCAGTAACCAATATGAAACCATATTTCTCTTCAGGTCTATGTATCTGCTAGCTTTGTGATACACCTGCCTAGGGCAGTACTAAGAAATTACTTCTGTTTTTTTTTTTTACTTTATTTTTGCCTGCTCATATGTGTCAGATGCCCAATTATCTAGTTAAATCCAAGTAACAGTAGGTGTTGCATGTTGCATAAGCATGCAGGGTGCACAATTACTAAATTGAGGAGCTATTGTTTGAAATGGCATAGGGAAGCACGCAGATTTTTAATATGAAACTGGATTTTACATGTTGTTATTTTCTATTCATATTAACCAATTTTTTACCTAACAATATGTGATAGAAGTTTCTGCAAAACATAAAGCATGTGTTAGAACATCTTGAGGTACATTTACTAAACTGCAGGTTTAAAAACGTGGAGCTGTTGCCTATAGCAACCAATCAGATTCCAGCTGTCATTTTGTAGAATGTACTAAATATATGATAACTAGAATCTGTTTGGCTGCTATAGGCAACAGCTCCACATTTTCAAACCCACAGTTTAGTAAATATACACCCTTGACTACACTGATCCCAGTATGAGAAGGTTGCAATTACTTACTATTAGTTCCATACTTTTGTGAAATAGGCAACACAGCGTATATCTCAATTTTGTGTTTTATAAATACAGAATTTTGATAAGAGATAAAAACCAAGTTGCTTATCTATTCTGCCCATTTTTTTATTGTTATGTACTATGTTCTTCCAAGCATGTTTGTATTCCCTTGTTGCTATCTATCAAAAGGTGGCTATATATAAAGGTCATACTTTGCAAAACTCATTTTATATGTCATATATAATTATATATATAAGTCAGGTAAAATATCCAACTCACAAGTAGATAGTTTAGAAGCAATTTTCAAAAGAAAAGAAAAAACAGACAATTGCTGCTACTACTCTGTGATGTAAATAGATCACACTAAAGGCAGCAGTAATTATTATTCATTTGTATCAATTATCGATGGTGTAATATGACTTAGAATTAAAAATAGGAGCTTTTAATATTATCTTTGGAAGTTGGAGTTAGGGCAAGATATTACTCATATTGATAGGGTACTCACTGAGAGAGCAGGGTTTCCTTCATCCGCCACTACAACCATAAGCCGATAGAAGCTCTGTTTTTCGCGGTCAGGAGGAGATGGGCGAGTAGCAATTTCACCAGTGAGCATATCCATGCGGAAAACCAGGTCCTCATTGCCTTGTGTGATGTAATAAGAGAGGACACTGTTCAGTCCTTTGTCCTTGTCTTTTGCTGTGACTCTAATAACTGATGTCCCTCCTCCAACATTCTGCATATAGTGAAAAGAGAGATTTCATAGTAACTGAAAATCCCAAAGTTTATCTACAACCAGTGGCAATATAAAGGAAAAAAACAAACCCTAGTGGTGTTGGTGGGAGAGGGGAGGGGGTTATAGAGTATTGAGAACCCAGGGCCTTGGATTGGGTGGACCAGGAATATCAATGCTAAGCCCCCTCCCTAAAGGGGGCTTGCCGGTCTTCTCCGTTCCCAACCCTCCTGCACACAGAAGGCAGACAGAGGAGTCTGTCTCCCACAACAATGGAGCAGTGTCAGCATTCAAGAATTAGTAAGTGTTCTGGGGGATTAATATAATGAGGTAGTGGTATTAATGTTACGTGCGGGCTAGTATCAATATTATGTGGTGGATCTTTATTAAATATGGGGTCTATTAATTTAATGCTGGGAATCCTTGAGAGAAGTAGGCCTATTTATTAAATGTAAATACTATTAATTTGATGTTGGAGCTGGTTGGATGGAAATAGGCCTATTACTTAAATGTGAATGTTACTAATTTGATTTAAGACCAAGATGAGGGCAAAATAGTCTACTTATTAAATGTGAATGCTATTAATTTAAATTTAGTGCTTGACGGGAGGAAGGAGGCATAATTATTAATTGGGGTACTATTGATTTAATGTTGGGAGAGTTTGGTTTATTTAAATAAAGCTTCTTTTAAAACTTTCCAGCTCCACCTGTAAAAAAAAATGTTAAAAAAATATATAAAAATTATTATTGTACCACTATTCCAAGTAGAGCTGGAAACCCACATCAGGGCTTCCAGTTCCACTGCAGCAAGCTGGATCACACCTGTGCAGATTCACCTAGACTGGCCTGGCGGGCAGCTGATAGAAAATCTGTGTTATCGCTGCATATTAATAACTAGGGGCTAATAAAACAGATTAGATTAAACTCACTCCACTAGCAGGCAACCTCACCACACATGATGGAAAGAGCCAGTTCTACTACTTAATCAAGAACATACTAGTGAAGCACCAAGAGCAAGTTTGTCTTTTCCCAGGTGTATTATCACAAAGACCAGAGTTGGAAATAAACACAGAAAAAAGGCACTCCAGTCCACTAATTAGAAATGTTCCAATAAAATCATTTGTATACAATCAAAATTTGGCAAAAATGCCTTTATTCTAGAGCTTAATGTTGGCGAAATATTCAAAATATAGAGAAGATTGTGTAAAAGAGAGAAAATGTGAAATTTTAAAAACAAAAGAACCCTTGAGTGCTTGCTGAAATGTTGTCGACAATAGGAAGAATTATTAAATATTTCCTGTCAGTGGAGTGTATCCTAGATCATCAAATCCATCTCAATTATAGATATAGTACTTACCAACTCGACAAAGTTGGCTCCAAAATGTGTGTCATTTTAGGCCCGCCCCGTGACGTAATGACGCAAGTGCGTCATTTGACAGCGGGGGGCGGGGCCAAACGCTGCGATTCACCGGGAATCGCGGCGTTTGGGGACTAATTCTGCCCACTTCCTAGTGAAGTGGGCAGATCCGGGATATTGCCACACTCACCTGGGAGTCAGTGAGACTCTAACAAAATGCGGGAGTCTCCCGGAATGTTGGCAAGTATGGTATAGTAACATATTCCTAGTTACGCTCTCACAATTCCTATGTCAATATCATAGCACATTGGCTTAAAGAGCTGATTCTGACTACAAATCAATTAGCAATATTTGTTGGTCGGTGTATTTTTGTAACTTTCAAATCTAGGATTTGTAATATCCTCCCCCCGTTGGTATAATGGATTCAAACTGACACAGTCAAAATTTTAATTGGAGTCCTGTGGTGGTTGGAAGAGCACCCCCTCAATTATAGTCAAAATTATCGATTGATTTTACGAATGAGGTTAGTCCCATTCCTTGTGCGATAACAATCTTTTCATAAACCTTTTCCCAGGTGTGAAATACCCCCTTAACAGACGTTTGTATGAAATTTCCAGCAGGCTTATTGACCTACACATTTTACGAATATGTACCCAGATCTCTCTCATTTGTAAGTGTGGGAGATTAGTTTATCATGTTATCTTATTAAAAATGATTTGATTTAGATCAGGGGGATTGAATTGCAGCAGAAAGTTAGCTGTTGGCATTTAAGAGAGAGTTTATTATTACTTTCAATCCATGTAGTATACAGAGTTTGACGACCATTATTCACGTTTCTTATATTGTGTACTAACTGAGCAAAACCAGTACGTTCTTGCAACAGTTATAACGTACACTAAGGCCCCAAAATGACAACCACAGAATCCATAATTAAAAACAATACACTAAGAAAATACCTTTATCCTTTAAACATTAAATATAGTATTTCCATGTGCTGGTAGAAAATTTGGTTTGTCCATAAAAAAAACATTAATGGGGAACACTGAGTTGTGAACTAATAGAGTTACAGTAATCCCACATCTCCAAACAGGGTTATTAAAAGCTATTTTTTCTCTGCAAAAGTTTAGGTAGGGGGAAGTGGGTTAGTACGTATACCCAAACCATTAAATGTATGGAAAGATGCATCATGTTAATTTCTAACCCATCTGAATGAGGTCACCCTCTTGCACCAGGTGGGCATTCAATTTGCTCAATATGTGCATTAAGAACCTCATATTTATTTTAGATATTGTATTATATAGCAATAGTATATAGGCTACATAAATGATTCTGTATATGTATGTGCATGCATTCTTGTCATATATAACACTGAATTAAATTAGAGATGCTCAGGCTCGGTTCCCCGAGAACCAAACACATCCGAACTTAGCAGATCTGAGTACCGAGCTGAGCCGGTTCGGTACTTTCGTGCGCCCTCAGAATTGAAAACGAGGCAAAACGTCATTGTTACGTTGTGGATCTCGGATCTCGTGACTTTTGGATTCTATAAGTAGCGCCCTGCACGACGATCCAGTGCCATTTCATAGAGGGACAAAAAAAGGGGTAGCACAGTTCTTGGCAGTCTCTAGTGCAGTTGGGCAGCGTCATAGGTAGAACAGAAAGAGGAGGGTTAGCAGTGTTCTTTAAAGTCTCCAGTGACATTCAGGAGAGCTCCATTACGAATTGTCATTGCTGAAATAGAAATAATAGGGCTGGCAGGCTTGGTCTAAATCTGCAGTTACATTTTACTGTACCATAGCTTACTCAGAAACAGGAGAGGTGGCAGGGTTCAGTGCTGAAACAGAAATTGTAATAATAGGGCTGCCAGTGTTCTTAAAAGTCTCCAGGGACATTCTACTGTGCCATAGCTCATACAAATACAGGAGGGGTGACATTGTTCTTGTCACTCTCCAGTCTCGCTCATAATGATACTAATCATTCTACCTCATGTGCTAAAGTCTATGTTCAAGTGAATACTGGTTTTAAGTAAGGGAAACAAAAATGTAAATAAAAAAGCTTGTACCTTTGTAAAGAAAAAACACCTCTCTAATAAAGGTGTAAGTTTACTGTAGAAAAAAAAAAATTGACAACATGCCATTCTACCCAAAATATTACTAAGCATATTAGCATCAGCTAGCTCCATTTTCTCAGCTAGATCTCAGCACCTGCAATCTACACTGTCATCATATTCACCCTCATCAGTGTGTACATCATCCTCAAACAACACTAATTCATCCCCGCTGGAATCCACCATCACAGAAGTCTGTGTACTTTGATGTAATTGCCGGTAATGGCTTTCCTCAGGAAATGTGTAGTTCATTTTATGGAAGAACTGTCACGATTTTTGAGCAATTCTTTTAGACCAGACCAAATGTCAAAATGTTGTGCAGACTTATCTGTTATCTGCATTACCACTGGGTGTCTTGGGAAAGCTAAGTTTTTTCCTAGCAGCAATTTCCAGAGAAACTGAAGGAGGAGACATCATTGTGTCACGTGCCACTTGAGCTGTCAGCTTGCTGACCAGGAGCTCATTGCATCTCTTGAGATCTGGGTCAGTTGGAAAGAAAGAAAAGACATAGCTCTTAAACCTAGGATCAAGCACAGTTGCCAAAATCTAATGATCCTATTTCAAGATGTTGATAACTCTTAAATCTGAAGCGAATAAAGTACTTAATCTACAAGTCCAACATAATTAGCGGAATTGCTTTGTTTCATTTCCTCCTTCAATTTCTCAATCTGCTTTTCAAAAGTCTAATTAGGAGAATCACTTGACTCAAGCTAACAGTGTCTGCACTCTCTTCACAGGTGACTACTTCGAGTGGTTTCAGCACCTTGCACAACAAGGAAAGTATTCTTCACTGCTCAGGACTAAAGTACATTCCCCCTAAATTCTATTCTTCTTGCAACTGCTGCATGCTGTTGCAGAATCCCGAAAATGACCCTAAATATTTCTGGACACAGACAGCATCTCCTGCATGTCATTTTTTTAAAAGTTCTGTACCACCAAGTAGATTGTGGGAGCAAAACAGGGAATGTGATGGAATTCTCCCCACTATAATGCTCTAACAATATTGGTGGTATTATCAGAAATCACATATCCTCAGGAGAGTCCAAGCAGGATAAGCCATGTGGCAATGACATCCCTTAGTTTTTCAAACAGGTTTTCAGTGGTATTACCTCTGTCCTGCGCCTTGCCTCTCACTCCCGACTTCAAGAATTCTCCCGTGCTGCTCCCTACTTATGGAATTCCCTACCGCACTCAATCAGACTTTCCCACAGTGTTCAAATGTTTAGATTCTCTTTGAAAACCCATCTCTTTTTTAGAGGTGACCTTATCCTCGATAACACTATTCACACTAATAATCCTCACAAATATTTCAATCTCCACTCTGAGCCACACTCGCTCCTCTTGTTTCAGCTGTACCCTCTTCCCTTTAGAATGTAAGCTCGTTAATGAGCAGGGTCCTCCATACCATTTGTTTTCATGTCTCCATTCATTTTGTCTGCCTTGTCTGTTCTTGATTTACATATGTCTTGTTTTATGTATGTCCTTGTCTTCCCTACTGTACGGCGCTGTGGAACACTGTGGTGCCTTACAAATCTACGATAATAATAATATTAATAATATGCGTCTTAGTGAAGCAGATGATACACAGAGTAGCCTGCCTCTGAAAAATGTGACGTTCTTGGGTACATTCTGCTGCTGTCCCTGCTGGTGAAGGCGAATCACCAACCCATTGGGCTGTCACAATCATATAATCTTTAGTTTGTCTAGTTCTGCTTGTCCACATATCTGTGCTTAAGTGTACAGTGGATAGAATGGCATTTTGTAGCCCAATAATTACATTTTTACGAACCTTCTGGTAGAGGTGAGTAGAGGTGAAGAATAGCTTTTCTAGTAAAATGGTGTCATGATGGAATTTGGTAACGGGGACAGATGACTTCAAGTAACCAGCTGCATTAATAGTGAATATTGTACGCAGATCTAATACTACTATAGTCGTCATGGCGTCTGTGATCCGCTTTGCGACTGGTGACAGCTTTAATACTTGCTTCCTCTTGCAAAGGATTGTTTAACAGTCAATTGTTGTAAACTACTAGTAGTCTTCTTCTTTGTCTGGTTCTGGGTTGAAGATCCACCCCCAGCAGCAGGAGCAGCAGCAGTGGGCCTAACACACAAGGATTCTTCTGAGGAGTCCTGGATAGGGGAGGAGTCATCTTGCCTTAGAAACTTGGATGCAGAACTAACTCTGATCAGTTGTGGGGATATGGGTGATGAAGGTGTTGGGGGTATAGATTGCAGGTGCTGGGATCTAGCTGAGAGAAGGGAGGTAGCTGATGCTGGACTGCTTGTTGTTATTTTTTTGCATAAGTTTCTGATTTTCACAAAAGCGTTTCATGAACTCGCTTCAAATGGCGCAACATGGGTTCCTAGATTGGTAAGGTCCCTACCTCTACTGACTGTGGCTTTACAATGCTACAAATGGCTAGACAACTGTTGCCAGGATTTGGGTAAAAATAATTCCCCACATAAGTGATGGATTTTTTCGTCTTATAACCAGGCATGACAATGGCCTCCTTCTTACCACTGGCAAGAACTGGTGCAGACTTTGAAAGTGTATGAAAATAATATTGTGACATGTGAGGTGGTCAAAATTGACAAATGACTTGAAATTATGTGATTTTAGCAACAAAAAAAAAAGGATTTTAGAAATAAAAAGGGGATCCGAAACCAAAACCAAAACACAAAGTTAATCCCGATCCAAAACCAAAACCAAAACACGAGGTTCAGTGCAGGGCCATATTTTCCATTGGGCATGATGGGCAGCTGCCCAGGGGCCCCACGGGGAAGGGGGCCCCATAGGCACGGCTCTTAATGAGAATAAATAATCCTGCATAAGAAAAAAACCTGCAAAAAAAAACCTACAAGGGTCACTGAGCAAGTACATCTATCTATCTCTATCTCTATATATCTATATCTATATATGTATCTGTATACATATCTATATCTATATCTATATCTAGGGGCCCCGGTGCACTGCTTTGCCCGGGGGCCCATAATGTTGTTAAGATGGCCCTGGGTCAGTGAGCATCTCTAATTTAAATGGCATAATGCAAGTGTGAACATGCCATTAAAAAAACAGTGACAATGATTTGTCAGGTATTAACCCACAAAATATTTACTGCATTTTTCAACATGCTCTACAAGTAACACTTTCATTTAATACAAGTGTTTTGTTATTTGTATGGTTGATTATCCCTGTTTTTCAGATGGCATTTTACATTTTTTTCAGTACCTATAGCAAAACTAAACAATATCACCAAGAAATGATCGCACATACCTCAAAAACACTGACGTTATAGCCAAATCGGCTATCAATGACGGGAGGATTGTCATTCACATCCAGGACATTCACTGTCAATGTGTAATCTGTTCTTTGAGGTGGGGAGCCTTTGTCAGATGCCTGGATCTGAAATGTAAAAAGGTATGCAGGGGTGTAAATAAGTATTTGTGGGTCGCATAGCAAGCTTTTGTAATAGTTGCCCAATGGTGAAAAGAAAACATATCCACATGGGCTTTAAGGGGGAGCTACAATGCTAGTTATACCTTTGAATGTATATGTTACAGGTTATTTTTACAATAGAAACAAAGCTTTTTATGTTATACATAGATTTGGCCATACATGTATTTATATGTGTATGGTCAACTCTGAGTGCAAGCTGCCAACAGGGTGCCATTTGTGCTGTCAGATGATGACCACATACATACTCAGGTGCTTATTAATCCAACACTGCCATTTCCCACCAACAGTACTTTTGCTGCACATTACCAGCAATCATCCCCAAAGTGGCAACTGCTGTAATTCAGTGGATTATGACTAGTTATTAGAACCATATTTCCACCTCTGAATTTATAAGGTCTAACTTAAATAAAACAGCAAAGAACAAGTATTGTTTGATTCAGTTCTGTCAATTGGAGGAGCTAATGAGGTCACTGTATTAGTAGAGTAATGGTTGGCCACAAGCTGTAGTGTTCCACACAACAGCTATTGACATATTTAGCAAGTTGATCAATTTAGCTTATATATAATCGATAATGATGATGATGATGATATAAGCATGTAAGACCAATACTGTAGTTGGGAAAACTTGTCTCTTAACTATCAGCTACATTTGTTAGTGTAATAAAATTTAGCCCACTATACTTTTATGGCACTGCATTACATACCAGAGCTTTAATGTTTCTGATAATAGTATTACCTTTAAAGAATGCAACTCTAGTAGTTCTCTGTCCAGTGATTTCACTAGAAAAACTTCACCATAAGTATTGTTTGTGGTGCGGATCTCAAAAAGCTTGTCTCCATTTCCAGCTGTTAGAGAAAAGGTCACCTATGATAAAGAAGACAATGCAAATGTAAAAACTTGCAGAATTTATCAACAGATAGGATAGAGATGCTTAAAAATCATTGATCAAATCTAACAGGTTCAATTGCCACCAACGTATTCGCTGTACAATTGCCAATTGACCCAGATTCCAATCTATGTTAATTTACGATTCGACATTTGCAGAGTGTGTTCTCTGATCATGGTGGAGGTTTGCTGTTAGTCCTTTATAATAATATTTCTAAATAATATTTAAATTTAAATAATATTTTTAAATAATAGAAAAGCATTTTATTTATTTTTTTAATTCAAACTACAAACACTACTGTGTTTGAATGTCATTAAAAATAGCTGTCTTTCATTTAAGATTGAACGTGATCAAGCCAGTGCTGATGTGTGAACCAGCTTGATGCTGTGCTAACGGGATTGCCCATGTGTGAACAGGTTTGACAATTGAGGGACTGCACGGTCAAACCTGTTATACTTTCTCAAATATAGTTCAAACTAGTTCCAGACATGTTATGTGGTCAGTTAGCCAAAAGAAAGATTACAAACCCCAACTCTCAAATATACATTTTAAAAGTGGATTCCTCTAGAACACTAACTTCCACTGCTAAAACACGTGGGTACAGTTCTTACCTCCCCATTATTTCCGGCATCAGGATCTTTAGCCAAAACCAGAGCTATTCTTCTTCCAGTGGGACAGTCCTCTGCCACATTCACTACTGACTCAGATGTTGGATCAAACTGCGGACTGTTGTCATTCTCATCCAAAATTGTGATCTGTACCTGTAGGTTTAAATACAATCTTTAAATGCCATATAAAAATTGGTGTTAACTATTCTACTCATCTTGTGCACTTAAAATGATGGTTATATCCATTCTTATATGTCCACTTTCTTGTTGCAGTCTAACCAGTGACCTTAACACTGCTCAATCATCTTGGAGTTCTACAGTTCTACCCATTGAGGAGTCCTCTTTTACTCCACTAGTAAGACAATCTCAACCCTAAGGTGGGGAAAGCATTGTTTTAGACCATTAACTAGGGAACTCACATGAGTTGGCATCTCTGTAGTAATGTAAATTCTGTTGCTAATACTAGTGTGGCTGCTTGTTTTAACCAACTGATGAAGTGGGTATGATTCCAGTTTTAAATTCAGGATGGTGTATTTATTAACAAGCTAAAGATAGCATCATTGTTTTATCACTCAACATCCTGATTAAATATTTCCTTTCATTAATCCTTCTTGCGCTATTCAAACCAAAACTATTGGTTTATTGCTATGAGCTACACCACATGTGCTATTTATGCAATGTTATTAATTAAGTTTTACACCAATAATACAACATGATTTATCATGTTAATGCAATGCTGTGTACGTTTTTAAAAATACTATGTTTCAATCATCTCACTTTCTTCCCTCCTAGTATAATTCCACATACATACACAAATACATTTACACACACTGGTTTAAATTCACTCTATTATTGACACCTCATGATTATATTGTATAAACATATATAGATTACAGACAACCTGAGCCGAATTTACCATTCGGTAGAGTAGACGTGCTTATGGGCAGAAGAAGCTGAGTGGTGGCTCTTTCCCTTCCCAAAACCAATTTCAAACCTCAGTCTTTTGTTACAAAGTTATGTAATGTTCCTTATAAAACAAAATGGGAAGGGGCCTAGGATTCCAAAGGACGTGTGCCTTCAGGCTCCAAAGAAAAAAAATCTAAGGAATGTAGTAAATTGAGTAACAATAAACTATCATTTGTAACAGGGAACTTTATCCCTTTTACTGCCATATGCTAAGCATTGGAACAATTAAAATATATTATTTGTACAGTTTGAGAACTGGTTCAGCAACTGCAGTGGTAGAATACTGAACTATGTTCAGCCACTTGCTGACTGTAGCTAAGATCTTATTTGAAACAGGGTTAAATGTCATTCCTAAGGAATTATACATGGAGCAATAAAAGTGGTGATGACCAAAATAAAATGCTCTGAGAAGCATTTTCTTGCAGTTCACATCAGTTTCAGTCTCTAATGTGTAGATATTTATATACTCCATTTGATATCAAGATTTGAGCTGTGTGTCAGAAGCCGGGTCATAGAATAGACGCTAACCTGTAATATGTGTACCCTGTCTTAGAAAACCCAGTCTTCTGTCTCAGCCCCATGATGTATTAGTGCAATAGCCTGTAAGACACAGGTATATTACTGTATACACTCATTCAGATAACTACAGTGCCCCAGGGTGCCTCTGAGAAGTTAAATGCAAATGGTGTTGGCCATTTTAGAATGGACAAACTGCAATGAATGTATTATAAGGTTCCAAGAGATTCTTGGGGAAAAAGGGAAGAGATAAAAATCGAATCTTAGAGACTAATGGACGTTTTAGTGTGAAGGTGCTATGAAGACTGCCTGTGATAATGAAGGATCTTCCCACAAAGAGCCACTGAACGCTATTGCTTTGTTCTAAGGGATTTTTGCATCTAAAGTTCTAAGACTTAAAAGCCAGCCCTTAAGGAAATATCTTTGAAGAAATAGGAAAATCCCTAGCTTGCCAGTGTCAGATGTCAGCAGGACTCATGTGAAGACCGATAAGTTCATGTATTTTACTTTGCTATGTTCAAGTTATTGAAACAAATGAGACAAAAAAACTGTGTTATTAAAATCTCTGAAAGGGACTGTAATATTGCCATTGAGAGGTTATACTGCTGTTTGAAGGGAGTGTTTATTTCAGCCAAATCTGCTGTATTTAAAGTTACCTGCAAGCTGATGCAGTATGTAAGGGACCTAGAGAGAGAAATCATTTGTCACAAGAGTTTTTCTATATTGCATCAAAAGTTTGATTCTATTGTGAACTGGATAATGGTTGCTGCAGAGAGAATTGCAAGTTATTTAACCCTACAGTTGTTGGGAGAGAGCTGCTTATTCTATTATACTGATTGCTAAGTGGATACTGAGTCCTTAACACTGTAAATCATTTATTGTGTAGAATTGCTGTTGTTTACAGAGCTCAGGAGTCATGCATGTGTCAAGTTGATTACTGATTCTACCTTGTACAAGTAAATAAGTTTCATGTGTTACCTGAAACTTCATTTAAACCTGTGAATTATAATAACCCACTTGGGTTTTTGTATATCATAAAGTGAAGCTGATCTACAGTCATTTCTTCTAAAGCATCTAACCTGAACCAACTGGATTACTCCTTGTTGCATCTCTACTATTTTTTGTGTGATAAGTATGATCTGTATAATTGCACTAAAAGTATTGTGATTGATTGGTCTATATTATCTGCTGCATTTAGTGTACTAATCTAATTAACTCGTAGCAACCGATTGTCTCCTAAAGTATCTATGCAATGAAATCCATTTCCCTGAAGCACAATGACTAAAGGTAAAGTGGTATATATTCGATTAGTGACCTATGTGTTGTGTTGATTTATGTTTGGATATTGTTGAAACAAGATTCCTAAAATGTTATTTATTTTGTGATATGTTGAATAACATTGCATGTTGATGGTATTGTGGTATTACTTCCCTGTTGCTGTGATAAGGCCTTATGCCACAAGCAAAGAATAAACCCACGAGTTGATGCAGTTTTAGCCCTGTATTCCTTGTTTTATTCCAACACTACTGGGGGGACCTTCGCCTCTCAACCATACCTCCGGGCCAGTAGAATCCTTCATTACTCTACTTCTATGGTGCCAATCATCAACCCCATTACATTAGAAAGAGAAACATAGGGGCATATTCAATTAGCTTTCCGGTTCGCGGTTAAGCGCGTTACAGCGAAACATGCGCAGTATTGCCGGTAATACGGTACTGCAATAACGCGGATTTTCGTACGCAACCCTATGGGCTGCGAATGAAAATCCACGTTATTGCGGTACCGTGGATTGACTTCACGGGCCGTTCCCGCGAACCGGAAAGCTAATTGAATATGCCACATAGTCTTTGATTTTGTTGGACTCAGGTGAACCTATGGTATATTGTATTTTGAATTTTTCATATAACAAAAAAGAATGCTCTAATATGTCAATAAATGCTGAATTTGTAATACAACAAAGTAAAAGCTAATGTCTGTTAATTCTCCAAAAAAGAATGAAGTAAATCAGATAATAGTTATTGAAAGCTGGAGCAAATAAACAAATTTTGCAGTTTAAAAGTGCTATTGTTGACAACAGAAAAGTGCCACACTCTAAAATATATGTAACATTTATAAAAATCTAAAATGTGTATAAAAATAAAAAATGCATATCCAAAAAATATATATCACTATGTTCTTTAATTAAAGCTGTTCATCTATTGAAAATAAATAATTATCCACTCAATAGATACTGAGAAAGAAAAATGGATGTAGGACGCTCTGCGTTACATGGCTGGAGAACTCGGAGAAGTTCAGTCTTTAAACCACATGTGTGTAATGTCCAAAAAAAGTAAGGACATGGATCTTTGAAACAAACTCCCTTACACTAAACAGCCTTAATGCTGAAATTGAACTTTTGGCCTTCAAATAAATATCATGCATTCAGTCCTGATTTGGACTAGGATGGATCAAGTGGTCAAGATTATTTTATTTAAATTTATATTAAAGTGATTGGGGTGTGTTTTGTTTAATTAAAGTGATTTTAAATGTTTGCATTACATTTATTTAATTTTACTCTTTTGGTATAATGTGTTGGGGAACCTGGGGTGGCCGAAATTGCCAATCCAGGGCTTTAAATCACGTTAGTTACCACACTCTCCACAGATCAGCGGGTTGCATGCAAATGTAATGTAAAGTTGCACAACTGGCAGCTGCCATGAATGGAAATTACATAAAACATGCCACAGACTGCACCTCCATTATAAACAGCTACCAGATGTTTGTGATTACTCAGACATTGTACCAAAAATAGAAACGTTCCAGGTACAATTCATGATGATTTTCTAAATTGTGCTTTTTAGATAGCAGGATAAGCTGCCATAATTAACACATTATCAAGAAACAGGAGAAGCAATTACAATTGAACTGTAAGGAAAGTCAAACCCGTAGAGAGGAAGGTGGATCTGTAACATTCATTATAACTACATCCTGAAGGAAGTGCAGGGGTTTCAGTGAGGAACTAGGGGGATTCTGTTATTGTTTGTTATTAGCTGTTGTTCAAAGTGGGTTATTGTTACCTCTATCTTTTGTTTTTATGAGCATGAAGACTGATGTTTTCACAATGCTTCTGTATGCTATATGTAAAGATAGAATTTAATGCATTTCACACTTGGGCTGATCCTGGTGCAAGCCATTGCTGTAATAGTTCTTTTAACAATAAAAGATTTTTATTCTTCTTATGTTAATTGCCATCAGTTTATTGTAAACACACTGAACATGCATATTTTACTGATTTTTATGGACATTTCATATTTTCAATATACTTTAAGTGATTGGGGAATTCAACACTCCTTGTTAAACATGCATTTTGTGCTTATTTGTTTAAGATTTTTACTGTAAAGTGGGTTGACCTCGCACCCACCTAATGGCACATGTCCTGTTATGCATTGGATGAAATTCTATTTCTTAAAATATGTAGTTAAGTGTAATAAAGTTTAAATTGAAAAGTTACAAATCGCCCGTGCCTGGTCTACATCTCAATGATAGTATAACACCTACTACAATCTATTAAAGACATTAGAGTTACAGAAAAGTTGCTTGCCCAAATAAAGGCACATAGCTACTGAAAACCTTTATAAAACTCAAAGAACTGTCAGGTGACATTAAACATCCCTAACAGGGATAGAAGTTTAAAAGTAAAATTACTGTGCACCACTTTTAGCTGCTAACAGTGCCAAGACAGAAGCCCAAGTAATGCTAGAGATGTAATCTACTTCTATCACTGCTACTAAACAAATATAACTTACAGAAACTCAATATTAATTGTTTTTATGTTGCTCGTTCTAAAATAACTGTTATTTTGCTGTAATGAAACAATGAACTAACCACAGTAGTCTGAAGCTTGGGACCCCCATCATCTGCCACCACTGTCAATGAGTAAAAGTCTCCCTTCTCACGATCCACCAAACCTTTCACTGTTATTGTGCCCTGTATTGAGAAAATGACAAAAAAATTCAAGTTAATATACGTTGGTTTTTTAAGTCAATAAGGCAATTTTCCAAACATCAAAAATGTAAAAGTGCAGTGTATATATTTTGTGACATCACTTGTCTACTTTTGCACAATTGCACTTGGTTTTACAGAGAAGTAACATGGACTTGTGAATCAAGATGGCAATATTTGCATTTCTTCTTAGTACTGATTAGGCGCAAGAAGGCACCGAGGTTTTAACTAAAGAGCATAAACAACATTTCATTTTGAGCTATGAAATTGTTTACATGATTAACGGACTGGTTAGAGCAAATTTACAGAGGTAAATTTGACACCAGATCCAGAGGAAGGTAAAAGACAAAAAACCCCCTTGAGCCTCTAGCCAATTGAGACCCTTTTTTTAGGAGGAAAAATTGAAAATCCCTTCCTGCCTCCACATCAGTGTAGCCAGCGGACTTCTCTCCTGGATCCAAACTTACGGGGTAAGGGCTAAGATTACAACATTATTATTTTTATTATTATTAATTTTTATTTATAGGGCGCCACAAAGTATCCTTAGCGCCGTACATGGACAAACAATGGCACAGTACAAGGTGAAACAGCACAGTACAAGTAACAGTAAGCACTATAACTCTGGGGCTCAGTCACAGCAAGAAAGAGAGGGAGGGGAAAAGTGAGTACAGGCAGGTAACTATGGCCCAAGAGGGTGTGCACGGATGACAGGTAAAGAGTCACTGAGGGGAGCGGAGAGAAGCGAGAGGAGACAGAGGGCAGAGGGTTGGAGAGGAGGTGAACTGAGAAGCTGGAGAGCGCAGTTAAAAGTGATGGAAACAGGAGGTAGGAGAGCCCTGCTCAAAGGAGCGTACAATCTAAAGGGAGGGGAAGACAGACAGGCACATGGATGAGACGGAGACGGAAGGGAAAGAAGGGATGAGAAAGAGAGGAGGCCGACCAGTGGGAGTTTAGGCATGAGACTGGAAGGCTTTTAGGAAAAGGTGGGTTTTTAATGTTCGTTTGAAAGAGGACAGATTAGGGGAAGTTCTGATGGAGCGGGGGAGCTTGTTCCAATGGAGGGGAGCGGCGCGGGAGAAGTCTTGAATACGTGCGTGAGAGGAGGTAATCAGGGGGGAAGAGAGGCGACGATCGTTGGACGATTGCAGAGGGCGGGAGGGAGTGTGAATATGGATAAGGTTAGAGATGTAGGGAGCAGTGGAGTTGGCGAGGGCCTTGTAAGTGAGAATGAGGAGCTTGAAAAGGATTCTGTAGGGGAAGGGGAGCCAGTGAAGGGCTTGGTAGAGTGGGGAGACAGAGGTGGAACGGCGAGAGAGGAAAATAAGCCTAGCAGCGGCGTTAAGTACAGTTCTAAGAGGAGCAAGATGAGAGAGGGGGAGGCCGATAAGGAGAAGGTTGCAGTAGTCCAAGCAGGAGATAATCAGAGAGTGGACGAGAGATTTGGTGGCATCCTGGGAGAGGAAGGGCCGAATGCGGGCAATGTTGCGAAGCTGGAAACGGCAGGATTTGGCGAGAGAGTGAATGTGAGGGGCAAAGGAGAGAGAGGAGTCGAGGATGACACCTAGGCAGCGGAGTTGGGGAACAGGGGAGATAGAGGAGTTGTCAACAGTGATAGAGAGGTCAGAGGGGAAGGAGGTACGAGAGGGAGGAAAGACAATGAGTTCAGTTTTAGCAAGATTGAGTTTAAGAAATCTAGAGGACATCCAGGAGGAGATGGCAGAGAGGCATGCGGATACCCTGGAGAGAAGGGAGGGAGAGAGATCAGGAGATCAGGAGAAGAAAGGTAGAGTTGGGTGTCATCAGCATAAAGGTGGTACTTGAGGCCGAAGGAGCTGATGAGTGCACCCAGAGAAGAGGTGTATAGTGAGAATAGTAAGGGTCCAAGGACAGAGCCCTGAGGGACCCCGACTGGAAGGGAGGAAGAGGGGGAGAGAGACTTAGAGGTGGAAACTGAGAAGGAACGGTCAGCAAGGTAAGAGTTGAACCAGGAGAGGACAGTACCGGAGAGGCCAATGGACTAGAGGGTGTGAAGCAGGAGGGGGTGGTCAACGGTGTCAAAAGCCGCTGAGAGGTCGAGGAGAATAAGGAGGGAGTAGTGGCCCATGGCTTTAGCCGAGAGGAGATCATTCGTAACTTGAGCCAGGGCAGTTTCAGTGGAATGGAGGGGGCGGAAGTCTGATTGGAGAGGGTCAAGGAGGGAGTGTTCAGAGAGGTAGGTGGAGAGACGGTTGCAGACGAGTCTCTCGAGTATTTTGGAGGCAAAGGGGAGAAGGGAAATGGGGCGGTAATTAAAGAGTGAGGTGGGGTCAAGGTTGGTTTTCTTGAGAATGGGTGAGACGAGAGCATGTTTAAAGGCGGAGGGGAAGATGCCGGTGGAGAGGGACAGGTTAAAGAGGTGAGCGAGGTGGGAGCAGGTGCCGGCGGAGAGGGAGCGAAGAAGGTGAGAAGGGATAGGGTCCTGGGGGCAGGTAGAAGGGGGGAAGAAGAAATGAGAGAGTGGACTTCCTCTCCCGAGGTAGGGCGGAAGGAGAGAAGGAGTTGGTGGCTGGGGGAGAGGGGGGGAGAGTGGAGGGGGGAGGATGGGCGAGAGGGGCGGAGGCGGAAGGGTTGGTAGAGGAAGAGATTTCAAGTCTGATGGCCGCAATTTTAGAGGAGAAAAAGGAGGCGAAGTCAGTGGCAGAAAGGGAGGAAGGGAGGGGGGGAGACAGGAGAGTGTTAAAGGTGGCGAAGAGGCGGCGGAGTTGAAGGACTGGGAGGAGATGAGGGATTTAAAGAAGGATTGCTTAGCGAGCGAGAGGGCAGAGCTGTAGGAGGAGAGGATAAACTTGAAGTGGAGGAAATCAGCCAGGGAGCGAGATTTTCTCCAGTGGCGTTCGGCAGTGCGAGAGCATTTTTGGAGGAAGCGGGTAAGTTTGGAATGCCAGGGTTGGGGATTGGAGCAGCGAAGGTGGATAGGCTGGGCAGGGGCGACCGCATCAAGGGCGGAGGAGAGGGTTTGGTTATAGAGGGAGACAGCCTGATTGGGGCAGGATAGGGTGGAAAGGGGAGAGAGGAGAGTTTCGAGAGAAGAGGACAGCATAGCAGGATCAAGGGTGTCGAGATCGCTTCTGGACCGGGTAGATTTGGGTGGGGGGAGGGGTGCAGGAGTAGAGGAGAGAGAGAATGAGAGGAGATAGTGGTCCGAGAGTGGAAAGGGGGAGATAGAGAAGTCGGACAGACTGCAACGGTGGGAGAAGACAAGGTCAAGGGAGTGACCAAGGCAGTGGGTAGAAGAGGAGGTCCAAAGTCCAAAGTCCTTAACGACTAAGCCAATGAGCGGGTTCCATAGCTCTTTACAGCAAACCCGATTGAACGGAGGATTCTTCTACATACGGGGTTAAATTGGGGTTTTGAGGGTGCGGTTGGCAGTGATTAAAAACAACCACACCATTGTCCTGCTTGCTGCAGATTCTTTAACCAGCCAAACTGGGCATAAACTAAGATTGTGTGGTGCCATCCAATCTCCCTTTACCCTGCTGGTCTTTCATGGATTTAAAAATTTTACAACTGCTTTGCAGGAGGGTGCACAGCCTTTTCCTCCCAGCAAAATTACTGGAATTCTCTGCCCCACTCAAGTCCTAGAGGTTGATTCTCATTCCTACATTTACCATGAGATGCATTTTGTATCTTCTAGCTGCACTTCTGCTGGAAAGCACATTTCTAGGTGCAATTTGACTAAGGTATTGAAAATTTTCATACACTCAAAACTGACACATGTAGTAAAGACAGTCCCAATAACCTTCACTCTCATAATTGATTTAAGCCATATATGAAACAAAACCAAGAAACATTTTAAGATAAACATGGAAATGTTTTAATTAATGAATACAACCACTGAAAATCTGTAAAGGCAGTGGGAAACTACACGGTAGTGCCGAAGAATGTCACCACACCAAAGAAAAGATTATTTATGAGATCTGAATTATATCTCAGTTCAGCTGCTGGACCGAGTGTTAGATGGCCACAAAAGTGTCTGTGCTTCACAAATGGCCTACTCTATGGCCAGCAAAAGTAATAGGTTTGGTTAGGATAAATGACAAGAGACAGTTATGGTTAACAACAACTGTTTTAGAGTTTCTATCATGACTGCTTCATGTTTTGTGTCTCCACCTTCCACTGTCTCTTCTTCTTCCAAATGTACTAACCCAGCAGTAGATGCACAGAAATACCAGTTATAAATGACTGCTTTATTATTGGTGACTGACGAGGCTAATTGTTCTTTACTGGCAGCTACAATTATTATTCCACTACCTTATGTATCAAGTGTTCCCCACACCTTTTACATGGTAAGCATATTTGGGCAATGGTAAGCATGTTTGGGCAGTGCCATTTTTACCTTCTGTTTCATGTCAATATGATTTATTTGTATCATTATCCCCTCAATGTATAGCACTGTATACAGAGCTTTAATATAAGATAATAATAATAATGTGCATTAGGAGACAGGATATAACAGAATTCCCTGTTCGAAGAAACCTGTACTGTTTAATATATTTGGAGAAACTTTTGAGGGTCGAATCCCAAATACACTATATGGACAAAAGTATTCGGACGCTTGACTAATACACCGACAGGGACTGTTATGACATTATATTCAAATACATGCACTTTAATATGGAGTTGGTCCTCCTTTTGCAGCGATAACAGCTTCCACTCTTCTTGGAAGGCTTTCCACAAGATGTTGGAGTGTTTCTGTGGGAATTTTTGCACATTTATTCTGTAGAGCATTTATAAGGTCAGGCACTGATGTTGGACAAGGCCTAGCTTGCAATCTCTGTTAAAGTTTGTCCCAAAGATGTTCTATGGGGTTGAGGTAAGGGCTCTGTGCGGGCCAGTCATGTTCTTCTACACCGAACTCATCAAACCATGTCTTTGTAGTCCATGCTTTGTGCACTGGGGCACAGTCATTTTGTAACAGAAAAGGGCCTTCCATAAATTGTTGCCACAAAGTTGGAAGCATAGCATTGTCCAAAATGACTTGGTATTCTGAAGCATTAAGATTGCCCTTCACTGGAGATAAGGGGGCCTAGCCCAAACCCTGAAAAACAGCCCCATACTATTATCCCTCCTCCACTAAACTTCATTGTTGGCATAATGCAGTCAGGCAGGTAACGTTCTCCCGACATCCGCCAAACCCAGACTCACCCATCTGACTGCCAAACACAGAAGGGTGATTCATCACTCCATAGAACTCATTTCCACTGCTCCACAGTCCAGTATCTGTGTGCTTTACACCACTTCATTCAACACTTGGCAATGGACTTGGTGATGTGAGGCTTGCATGCAGCTGCTTGGCCATGGAAACTCACTCCATTAAGCTCCCGCCACACAAATTTTGTTTTTACATTAATGCCAATAGAAGTTCGGAACTCTTCAGCTATGGAATTAGTACAGCGTTGGTGGCTTTTACGCACTATGCGCCTTAGCAATCGTTGACTCCACTTTGTGATTTTACGTGGTCTTCCGCTTCGTGGCTGAGTTGCTGTTGTTCCTATATGCTTCCACTTTCTAATAATATCACTTACAGTTAACCGTGGAACATCCAGCAGGGATGAAATTTCACAAACCGTTTTACTGCAAAGATGTCATCCTATCATAGTCACTGGGCTCTACAGAATGACAAATGTTTGCAAATGGAGACTGCATAGGTAGGTGCTTGATTTTATACACCTCTGGCAATGGGACTGACTGAAACACCTCAATTCAATAATTAACAGGTCTGGCCAAATACTTTGTCCATATAGGGCCTGAGTCATTAAGGAAAGTAAGGCAAAAAAAAAAAGAGTAAATGTTTTCCGTGACAAACCATGTTACAATTCAAGGGGTGCAGTTAGTTTATTATTTTGCACATAAGTTAAATACTGTCTGTTTTTTTCATGTAGCACACAAATACTTGATAGATTTATTTTTACCCTGAAATTTAAAGCTGATCTAGGACATGTCCTACCCCAACTATAAATCTACCCCCCATTTTTTTTATTTACCTCCCCCTCCAATGCAACATGGTGTTTCCCATATACAAAGTCCTTTTTTACCCTTTGCTCTCCTTAATGACTCAGGCCCATAGTGTATATTGCCTTGATAAAGGTGTTACTTGATTCTGATTGGGTATGTCAGTAAGAAAGCAGTAATTTTTTGGTGAAAAATAGAGCTATTTGCTACATTAAGAAACTTTGGTGGCAGTACATTAGAGGTGTCTGTTGGTAGTCAAATCGCTTGTACACATAGTGTACAATGGAGGGTGTATGTAGCAAATGCTTACAGACAGGATAGTGAGTGCATCTATAAAAAAAACACCTTAGGGTCTATTATGTACATTAACCCCTAATAAACTTCAAGTAAGTATTTACGGTGAATGGGGTACCGCGCACCTGCCACTAGTGCATGCGGCGATGGGCGTTAGTAGGGAACAGGGGTAAGGCGCAGCCTAGTGCTTCAAAAATGCTAGGCACTCCCCCATCTCAACATGGCCATTTCCCCAATGTGGAGTGACTATGCCATGTCTCGATTCCTGGCACTCCTAAGTTGTGAGGTGCATGTTAATTCTAATTTTAAACTAGTCATTGTTTGAACAGATAAATATTATACATTATCACATATATCCCTTTTAACTTAATTGACCTATGCAAATAATTCCAATCCTATTAACATATCCTGCTGCCTTATTAAAAATTTATGCTATAGGGTTTTTTCAGCATAAGAAAATGTGCGTTTCTCCAGTGGTTGGAAGGTATCTACTAGTGAACTGGGTTTGATAATCCAACAGCTGTAGACAATAGTTTCATGTTTCTGTCTTGCAGTGTATTATCTTTTGTAGTCCTCTGTAACACCAATTTTTCATAAGGTCAGGATTATAAATAAATGCAAAAATAGAAAAGCAGCTGAGACAAGTAACACCCACATCAAAAACCTACAGTGTCAGCAAAGTATAATGATCAGTCATAAATCAAAACTATTTTGTTCTCTCACAGACATAAGTTAAAAAAGTATGTAGCAGAAGTTCATATAAATTGGTCAAGCATAATTAAAAATAGTAATGTTAATGTTAATGTTTATTAAAGGGTGTAAGTGTAGTTTCTCATGAGTATATTAAATATGTTGTTAGCTATATTATAAGATTCAATATACATATCCCATGATGACTTAGTATATATATATTAATGTAAAATCAATAGAAGGAAACCCTTACCCTCATGGTAAACAAGCATGTGATCCTATAGGCTTGCCATGGTTAACTTGCAAAATTGCCTTTTTGGGTTTAATAAGGTGCTTACGCATTGTATTTACAGTATTAGCACGTATGTGGTGTGATTCATATTTTTGACAGTTGCATGATCTACATTTATATAGTCAACACCATAATATAGACAGGGTTGAAAAGTTGACAATAATGACATGGGCAGTATTATTTGGTTGACAATTAAAATGTAAGGAGTATTATTAGGCCAACAATTCAAATGTAGACAGTATTATTAGGTCGACAATTCAAATTAAGACATCATTATTAGGTTGGCAAAATTATCCCCAAACCCTAATTCTAATCATATAATAAATTTGAATTGTCGACCTAATGATACTGTCGGAATTTGAATTGTTGACTTTCTGAAGGTCAACCTAATGAAAGTCCAGCCATCATACCCATGTATGTATCTTGTCCAAATAATTTGTAATGCTTTATCACAATATGGCTGTCTGACTATATGCCCATGGGTCCCCAGGATTTTTATAGTGACCCCCTTATTAATTGACCACCACAATGCTATTTCATTACATCATCTGTTTGTTGTAAAGCAATATTCAGCCTCCAAGCACATAGTTACACCTTAAATGCAGCCCGGTCCATGTACATACTTAGAGTGCAGCAATGTTTCCAAGTATCATCCCAGAAAAATAGTGGGTCTGTCTCAATGCACAATTTATGCAAACAGACCCTGATTGCAGTTTTGTTTGCATGCCCCTGCCCCGCCTATCCAAGCGTACCTTGATGCAAGAACCAAATTTGCATATGGACATAAGCTTACCCTTTTTTTGTGGACATGTGCAAAGCAAAATTGAGTATCTTACGCCTAGCAAACTGGCGTATGACCAAATCAACAGGAACTCTTCGATGTCTACACTGACGGAATAACCGAATGAGTGAGGTTTTGTGTGACTAAGAGAAAATGTCTGCTGTACATGTAATTACCAGGTGAATAATATGTTTTTCTGTAGAAATGTTGACAATAAGGCAAATGAGGGAAATATGCCACAGTTTTGAAAAGTTCTCTTATTCCCACTCTTGACCTTAGAGAGAGAGCTCTATATGCCCCTTTGTCCCACAATTTACAGCATCCAATAAACTGCTCATGTGATGCCCCACATACTGGTGGAAATCCAAAACCGGTGTATAGTGACCTAAAAACTGAGCCGAGAACCTCTGCAGGACCATGGCCCCAGCCAATTCCCTGGGTTCCTCCATGTGTCACAGCCCCACTTTTAACAATAAACCTCTTTCCCTTATCTGCAACATAGGCTGTGACAAAACATCAAGAATCAAATTCTCCATCATAAAAATACCATGTATTTATTTCTCTTTCTCTTTTTTTTATGCATCAGAATATGATCTCAATCTTTTGCATTTTTCCAATAATTCTTATTTTATCATAATCTTTACCAATTCCGACAATTCCGACTTTTTTTTTAAAGCAATTTAACATTGTTCACATCTCAATGGTGTGTAGTTTGTTTCTGGGAATGCACAATGCAATTTAACGCAAAATACGCCAAGTATCAGCATTTACGTTCCTTAATGAATCAGGCCCAAAGTATTTATAAGAACCACAAATCAGTGAGAAAAACAATCTTTACACTTCACTAATACTACTAGTTCTCTAAACTTGAAGAGAAACTACAACCTAATTTATGTTTCCCCACATACGCATTCGTCGAGACATTTCAGGTCTATAATCTGGATTAATATTAATGAATATTTTATTTTAGAAACAATATTTGGAATTTTTTATCTTTGGATGGGTTTAGCAATCCTAGAAATAGAGCATCATAGGTACTTGTTCATAAAAGCAGCATGAAACGAATAATTAAATCACGTGCATGAACAATAACAGTTATATATTATTGAACCGGAATTTGATGCATTTTAACATGTCAGTGTTATCATGATTATATTGAATGTTTATGAATACATATGGAATAATATTTAATATGCAACTGATAAATTCGGCAATTACAAACTGTGACCTTTCAACTGCAAAATCTGGAGTTCATGAGTATATAAGGAAGTGATTTCACATGAGAGCCTTTAGCCTTGAAAAAGACCAAAACCAAAAGGTTGAAACTTTGGATGTAAAGGCTTGTGAACTTCAGATGATATAAAGCAATACCACCACCAAGGTTGATGTACCATCTGAAGGATGCAGCATTGTGAGTATCCTGGGAATTACAATGTTATGTGTCACGTTTAACATCTTTTCAATCTGGTAGGAATCCATCTGTATTTTGACTATGCCCAAGAAGTTTTTATAGTTTTTATTCATATGTTTTATTGATTTTTCTACATTAAAATATATTTAAACGATATCACACTAAGATATTGTTTTATATTTTTATGTTTGTCATGTCACAACCAATATGAATGTATCAGTACACCAATAAGGAAGGAACTGCTAAAGAATTTATATACAACGCTTTCATCTCTGTTTAAGGTTTATAAGTAGAATCCAAATGGGTGAAGGCAGAACATAATAGCAGCACTGAAGGGAATTCATCCACATGTTTATACAATGCACCAATCATATTTCTGTTTAGTAAGTGCAGTCCCTATAGGGGGACAATCAAGGAAAGCATTCACTGGAAAATTTGTCTTTACTATGCAGGAAACCACTGAGTACCAAGATATTTTTTATACAGTATTATGCAATTTTTTTTTTATTTGATCTTGTTTTTGCATATGGTGTAATATATTGGAAAAGAAAGCACTATTTGAAACACTATTATTACTGATTGGAGAAGAATCTGAGGACTTTGTTTATCATATAAGTCATACTTTCCAACTCTCCCGGAATGTCCGGGAGACTCCCGGATTCTGGGTAGGTCTCCCAGACTCCAGGGAGAGTATGGCAGCCTCCCACATCTGTCCACTTCCTAGTGAAGTGGGCAGAATTAGATCCAAAATGCATTAGATCCATTCCCTGAGAATCGCGGCATTTGCGTGATTTCCGCAACCCCGTCCCCGAAACTCCCACCTCCCCCAAGGTAGCTCCCGGACGCCATCTTGAAAAAGTCGGCAAGTATGATATAAGCATTTTGTTCTTTATGTATGTCCTGTTTTCTCTACATACAGTGCTGTGGAGCACTGTTGTGCCTCACAAATCTATGATAATAATAATAATTTAGACAACTGATTTTTGCACCTACCGTATATACTCGTGTATAAGCCGACTTTTTCAGCACATTTTTTATGCTGAAAAAGCCCCCCTCGGCTTATAGTAAAGTGAGGGTCCCACTTACCTCTTCTCCGGTCCCTCGGCTCTTAACTTCTGCAGTGGAACGCATGTGCTTTCCACTGACAGGAAGTTCGGCATTTGGAAAACAAACTTGTGTTTATGTAAAATAAATCAAACTCAACCTTGCTTACAAAACCGACAGAGGCCCGAATATTGCTTAGATAATATTATGCCTGCAAGAGATAATGCTCTTACTGATTCAAGGCACAGTAAAACCATATGGTTATATTAAGTAAAATGTACATGCTAAATGTAATACCATATGGTAAAGATATCATGCACCCCCAATGTAAACCATTGTACTAGTAAAGATGATATTAATAAATATCTACTTACTGTAATTTTATCAATTTTGAAAAGCGTCAAGGCCTGGGCATTTGTGTTCTGGTCAAACCGGTATGTTAGCTGGTTTAAGTTATCAATAGAACGGGCCTGTACACGAAGCACCTCAGTGCCTGTGGCAATGTTCTCTAATATCACAGCCTCATATGTGGTGCTGGAAAATTGAACAACTTCATCAGGTTCATTCATCAAAGTGACATAGATGGAGCAGAAACCGCGGTTGTTCGGTGGAGCTTGATCTGTGGCTGACACATTCATAGTGTAACTGATTTTAGTCTCATAGTCTAGATAATCTATGGTCGTCAGCAGGCCAGTGCTTCCATCAATTTCAAACTTCCCATCGGAGCCTGAAAGTAACTTGTAGATCACCAGTCCACCATCACCTGCAGGGAAATTAATATGTTACCTTTAGTTTTAGCAGTAAAGAAAAAAAGGAAGCACCATAGTCTTTCCTTTGTGGGAGTTACCTTTTCTGAGCTAAATAGATGTTAGGAGGACAGCAATGACATCACCCTACAGATGTTATCAGGAGCATTATCAAATAACAGTGGTGCAGTCATTAGCATAAGTACTCTGTCATCTGTACATGGTTTTCTCTGAATTACCTGTGTCCCGATCAGTAGCCCTGACAACTGTAACAGAAGTTCCGATCCCCACAGTTTCTCGAAGGCCCAAACGACTATATTGCTGCTGTGTGAAGACTGGAACCTCATCATTAACATCTTCAACATAAACAATCACCTGATAAATAAATGAAAAATGTGTTTTTGCACTCTGTAAACAGGTCTAATTTACCGCTGGAGCTTTAAAAAAAAAAATTTGGGGGGGGGGGGGAAATATCTATAATATAAAAGCCTAGCGGCGTGTGTTAGTCTGTGTGTGAAAACAAAAAAGCAAGCTGCAGCGCCACCTGCTGGGCGGAGTTATACACTGACCTACTAAATTCTTAGCATTATCTAATATATAAAAGTAAAAGCCTAGCGGCGTGTGTTAGTGTGTGTGTGTGTGTGTGTGTGTGTGTGTGGAAAAAACTATTTTCTCAGAAAGGACTCATCCAATTGACCTGAAATTTGGTATACTGACATTATTTGACAAAAAAATTAGAAAAGTGAAGTCAGTTAACTTCCATCATCCCCCCTTCCCCCCGTGGGAGGGGTAGTAAAGGCTAAATTTACGAGTTGAGGGCTCAAACTCATTTTCGTGAGGTAATTTTACCTCATGAACACACATGTGTAGCGACGTGTGTTAGTGTGTGTGTGTGTGGAAAAAACTATTTTCTCAGAAAGGGCTCATCCAATTGACCTGAAATTTGGTATACTGACATTATTTGACAAAAAAATTAGAATAGTGAAGTCAGTTAACTTCCATCATCCCCCCTTCCCTCCGTGGGAGGGGTAGTAAAGGCTAAATTTACGAGTTGAGGGGTCAAATTCATTTTCGTGAGGTAATTTTACCTCATGAACACACATTAAAAAGGGCGCTTGCATCGGGAAGTAACGCTCTTCCCCTGAGGAGGCCTGGGCTAGGCCCAAATGCATGACAAGAATCTTTTTAAGACCTTAAGTAGCTTGATTTGACTAGAATGCATGAGTATCATGCACAGGTTAACTTGTTTATATATATATATATATATATATAAATTAGCTACAAAAGCTAATTGCAATAGATACAAATTAATTTACCGCTTGTATATAAAAAAAAGCTTTAATGTATAGTATGCAAAAGTAGAGTCTACAACACTATTTTTAGTCTCCACTGTAAATAAAGTGAAATTATAATCTAGCGATTAAGACACAGTCTGTACAGACTAAAAAGAAAAAGATCCATTTCATTCATCCCCACTAATTACATTAGTATGTATATCACCCATCTTACCCTTACAGAACTTCTCATTGGTCCTTGGTCACTATTATATGCCTCAACCACCAAAACATGAGATGCATTGGTTTCTCTGTCCAGAGCCTGGGCACCTCGCATAAGTAGCCCGGTGCTTACATCAATTCGAAAATTATTTTTGTTGTTTCCTACCAAAAAAAACAAATAATAAAACATGTGTTAGAAAGGAATTAAAAAGTACAATACCCGTTTATACACAGAAGTACCATTTGTCAAGTCAAATGTGGCATTCAGGATCAAATCTCAAATAGGTATCAAAAAGAGGAGTTAGAGGTCAATGGTGATCATTGTTTTAAAGGGCACATATACACAGGTTCAGTTCCCCTACATCTGAAGGACAAGATGTTCACCACAAAGTGAATTCAGTTTGGATGCATACCATTACTATGGAGATCATTGAAACTCAATGATCTTTGTCAGGGCCACCACTAGGGAGTACGGAAAGTACCAATATAGAAGGCCCACTGTCCGAGGTCATCTGTTGAGGCCTTCATTCATTCTGAATAGGGCCCCAGGTTTAAACATGTAGTGGGGGTTATACAGCATTTTTGGTGCCAGCCTTGTCCTAAAGAGAGCAGACCCTGTCATTACTGTACTTCCAGGTAGCTGGCTCCTGCCTCAGGACCAACCACCAATGTGCAGCCTCCCTTTATGGTCCTGTTCTCCTGTGTCTCCCGTCCTCCACCTCTCTTCTCCCATATCGGTTATCCCCTCTCTTCCTAATTCCCCTCCTATAGCCTGTCTGCTCCACCCCTCTCCTCTCTACATGTGGCTGTGTACCATCCAGCTGCCTCCATCAGCACAATTAATGTTCCTTGCTCTAATTTGAGGGTTCTTGAGAAGATTGAAGGTACATCTTTTCCCTACATTATTTTTATACAACCTGCAATGGTCTTTTTGCATGTATAATAAAACTGCGTTTTTAAGATATTGCAACAATTTAATAATTAATTACACATATCTCCCAACTGTTCCTCTGCACGTCCCACTATCTGCTAATTGCCTGGTCTCTGTCATAACAATAACAGTTCCAGCCCATCCGTTCTATGATGAATTGGCATGCTCTTGTTCTCTTTCTTGCCAATAACTTCTCAAGTGAATACTGCACCCTGTACTTTTAACTCTGAAGTTTTCCTTCCTCATAAGCCATGTCATCTACCCCCCTCTTAAAAGCACATATCACCCCTCAATGCTCTCCTGATGTAGTGACTACAAGAGTAAGCACAAAGTGATTGGTCTGATTTCCCCTGCAGTGACTGTATAAAGTATACAACTGTTTCTGACATTAGTAATAGAGGACATACAGTAATCTCCTTCCACTATACATTCTTTACTGTCACTGAATATCACTGGCACATTTCTCATATATAAAGTGTGACCAGTCATTAAAACGGAGAAAACAGCAGCAGCAACATCCACTTAAAATGTCTTAATTCAGTCCTCATAGATTAATGTGAGGACTGCGAAGTTCTGCAAGGCATCAAGCTTTGAGAATTTTGCATTTCGCAGAAAGGTACTTTCATATTCTGTGGGATCCAGTTACTAGGCTGACTTTAGTGAAAACAGTTTGTGCTAGAAAGGGGGGATTTTCCAGGGCTCCCAGAGTAGCCCTGGCATGGTACATTTCAGTGGTGCTTAAATATGCATCACCGAGATTTGCAGCAATGCATATTGATTGGCACTGCATGATTTTAATACATAGACCCCATAGCTTCTACTGGGGTGTAGTGATATATTTGTGTTTCACAGTTTTCTTCTGTGGTAAATACATGAGAAGTACAGTAACTGTGTGGGTGGGGGCTGCCATACTGGACTTCTGGGCATACAGGAGAGTTTTGCATCTACACCTAAATAGGGGAAATGTTTTAATACCACCCCCCTTTATAATGCCAACCTCAGCACTTAAGTGTTTTTTTCTGCACAAAAGTGCGTTACAATGTATTCATTCTACAGTATTATCTTTACAATGCAGCCTCCGGCCTGTGTTTTAAGAGGGAGCAGGTTTAAACATGTAGCGGGGGCTGTTTAGCATTTTATTGGGGCCAGCCTTGTCCTAAAGAGGGCAGACCCCGTCATTACTGTACTTCCTGGTATTATTCGTATGAATTTATACATATTTTTCTCTCTTGTTTAGTATGTTAGAATATAGCAGTAATACGAGCAGAAGTGTATCTGCTAACACTAATTTAAATGCAGCTCTTTATTGATATGTTATCGATAAAACTACAATTCCCTCAACATCAAAAAGATTTAAAATTGCTCTTCATATTCATATTTTCTAAATATTTTTTTTCTGGCAGTAAACCAAATAATATTGTAACATTGTGTTTATTGCTCGTTTATTAAAGAGAGTATCCAAGATAAACCATTGTTCATTTGATGATTTTTTAACACAATTAGGAAGCTCTTGTGTCCTGCTTTTCCCCTTACAGGCCCCTTTATTTCCACACAAAATGTTATAAAAACTATTTTTATTTTTGTCGTAATTCACGCTTAGGGTGCACCCAAATTAACAGATAAGTAGATATAGGTTCCTATAATGTTTTTACCCTATTTGGAATCTATACAAATGTATGAGGCACAGTTTATAGGATGTATCGATGTCCCATTTTTCTATTTCAGAACTGTGGGAGCCCTAAACAGATTAGACAAGTGGACTTTACAATTGGAAATTTACACAGCAAAAATATACAGTTTACACTGGTCTTGGATTTACTGGCACTGATTAAAAGGATTTTTTTTTTTACTTACCGCTAATGATATTGTACCAAATTCTCCCATTCTCCCCTTCGTCTGCATCCGTGGCTTCCAACTAAAAAGAAAAAAAAAATAGATGATTTTATAATTTTGTATATTGAATGTTTATTTTTAGGCCTCATGCCTATTGGTGTCAAACTATGCAAAGCAGAGTTAACCATGACATATCTCCCAACATTCCAGCATTTGGGACAAAAGTTCTGAATTGAAGGACAGCAGGACAGTCCATTAAAATCGGGACTGTTCTACCTAAATTAGGATGCATGTCCTTACTCAACTGTAAACCTTGCTTACCTACCTGTGTGCAAATGCTTATCAGACAGCCTGATTGCATCCCTTCTAAATGCAACCTAAATACCATAGGCATATTTGCAAACTGTACAAATACAGCATGTACAGATCCCACATATGCACACATTGACTATATGGCATATGGAGTTGTCGTCCATGCCTTTGAAGTCATTTTAAAATGTGTTTGAATTTTTTTTTTCAATAATTTGCATATTTAATATGCCTAATATGCATTATCCTCAAAAACACAAGCTATTCATGGGAAAAAACTCAGTTTAATACGTTAGTTAGGATTGAAGTAAAAGTGTAGTACTGCCATCCAGTGTTTCTTTTTGGTATATTATCATACTAAAAAAGTTTTCAGAATAAAAAATAATTTTTGATTTCATAAAGATCTAAGAGAATGCAGAGAGTCAAAGATTTTCGCTGAGAACATTTGCATTAGAGTTTACTTAAATTGTTAGGACAGAATGTGATTTGTTTTTTTTCTTCTAGCTTTTAGCAATGAAATCTTATGTGTTTATCTTTTTAGGACTAAAAATGAAAGCACAGCTGTTACATGTTCACAAATTCCAAAAATAGTCCAATTTTGCATAGTTTTGTCCCTGTTTTTGTACATTTTTAAAAAACAAAACAAAATAAGTATATAGTACCACTTCCGTTAGTTTATGCTCTATATATGAAGACTTACTAACGTCCAGAGTATTAACCTATTATTCATGTCACAATGTGGAGTTAAATGTGCACATTTAAATACCTGCAAACAGGACTACTGCTTGGATCTATAGCACCCCCTTCCCAAAACTTGCAATGCACCGTGAAGCCCTTTGGTGCTTCACTGTGCATACACTAGTTCCCAACACCTCCTGCTTGGACTGATACCTGCTCTGTTGGGAGTGGGGTCTTGGAGCTTAAAGGAGCATGTTGTCGCACCTAAAACGAATTGGTTCTGCCGGGCTGGAGAGGTGCCCTGGAAAATAATGGCTGGATGTCTTGGCACCAGTACCTTTAAGGATATCACAAATCAGTGCTCAAAGTGCCTCTGTCCACCTTAAATGCGTGGACAAATGGAATCTGTTCTGTGTCCATTCATTTTTTTATTACAAAAATTCTCCATATAAGTAGACACCAAGTTTAATGTGTTGTACTACTAACAGAGCAGCAAATGCCTATGTGTATGGTGTGGATCATGTTCTCTCTCTGCATGCGTTTGGCTTATGTTTTAAACATATAACAAACAAAAGCACTCATGTATATTATGTGCTCAAAGTCCTGTTTCTAAGGCTTTATTTGGCTATAACAGAACTCTTCCACACAAAATCACGATCATGCCTACTTTGACTCTTTTTTTTTCCTGATTATCATAATTTATAAAACATATTTTGCTATACTATATGTTCAAAAGTATTTGGAGGCCTGACCATTAAACCAACAGGGACTGTAATGACATTGTATTCAAATACATATACTTTAAAATGGGGTTGGTCTCTCTTTTGCAGCGATAACAGCTTCCAGTCTTCTTGGAAGGCTTTCAACAAGATGTTGGAGTGTTTCTGTGGGAATTTGTGCCCATTGATTCTATAGAGCATTTATGAGTTCAGGCACTGATGTCGGAGGAGCAGGGCTGGCTCACAATCACCGTTCCAGTTCATCCCAAAGGTGTCCGATGGGGTTGAGGTGATGGCTCTGTGCAGGCCAGTCAAGTTCTTCCGCACCGAATAATGTGAGTGGAATGGAATCAGCAGAGTGTTTTCAAGTTTTACACAACATTTGCCTTAACAGTCGTTGACCCCACTCTGTGATTTTACGTGGTCTTCTGCTTCGTGGCTGAGTTGCTACTGTTCCTAAACGCTTTCACTTTTCGAATAATATCACTTACAGTTGACCATGGAATATCCAGCAGGGAAACGTCTTATTGCAAAGGTAGCATCTTATCACAGTACCACTTGAAGTCACTGAGCTCTTCATAACGACCCATTTTGTATCACAATTGTTTGTAAATAGAGACTGCATGGCTAGGTGCTTGATTTTTTACATCTCTGGCAATGAGTCTGATTGAAACTCCTCATTTCAATAATTAACAGGTGTGGCCAAATACTTTTGTGCATATAGCGTATATAATTCATCCCTGAAATGTTTTTTCCCTCTACAGAAAAAAAGTCCATCACAGTACTATAAATTTAGCACATTTCACCTAGTTAAATTACTTCCTGGAGCTATTTTACCAGCTAAAACTTTTTCAAAATTCTTATCACTATTTTGTTTTAATCTCATAAACATCAATGGTCCTCATTTCTTGTGAGTTTCTAAACTTGTGTCTAAGCATTCACATATACTCACCTTCACAGCTGAGAAGAAAAACATGTTTTGTCATTCAGGTGAAGATGAAAATTTAAGGTATCAGTTAATTTTTTTTCTCTGACAAAGATAAGGTTTAAATTGTAGGTTGATTAAAATATATTAAGCCTAAGCATCTATATTTGAGGGAATATAGGGGAAAGCATAATACAAGCAGGGAAAATGGGTGGGAGCAGAATAGAACAGGGGGAAGGGGAGAATAATACAAGCAGGAGGGAGCATTATATAAGCAGTCCTAGTCATGTCCTTCCAGCAGCACACTGTTGCTAGCGCCCCAGTAAGAGGTATCCCTCTCTCAGATTTTTGAGGGCCCCTTCAAAATGTTATTGTAGTGCCCATACAGATCTAGTTATGCCCCTGTTACTATGGGTAATAGATACAGTTATATACACTTTGAAGCTACTTTGCCTACCCCTCAAATTCAAATGTGTGTCACCTTCTCAAAACATGTCAGCTCTCAGGATTCAAACACTAACTGGTGCAACACAATAAGAGTTTATGAAAGGTTTGATTTAATGGAGCAATGTCTTTTATTTCAACCTAACTACAGTATGTAACCATGCTGCATGCTTGAGTATGCTATAACAGGGGAGTCTGGTTAGTGCTGCTGTAAATTCTTATAAAGTTGCAAATGAATGATGGGAGGTGTAATTTATTTGCACAATCATTGCAGACAGAGGATATCATTTACTAAGTGCTCCACAGTGCCAAAACAGCTTTAGATTGCCATACACACATATTTGCACTACAATGAATAAGTTTACAGAACAAGATGACTGTGTCTGTAGAGAAGTTGCAGTTTTCTCGTGGGGAGTAGATGGGCAGAGAGAAGGTGTACCTACTGAAGTATGCAGTAGGCATGCCAGTTTTCCTCATTTTGCAGGGCATAAATAAGATTTTATTTTGCAGATTAAGATTATTGTTATAAAATAAAACAGTGGAGAAGGTACATTTTCAGGGGGTGTTCCTGGCAATTTGGAGAGGCACACAGCCATGTACACTCTGCAAAAGTACTTTAAAGTTGCACTAGCATAGAACTGGAGCAGATCAAGGGGTAAATGTATTAACTTGCACTGTCTGCAAGTCTCCGATATTCAGCGACTTTGCAGGAGAAATTTAAAGCGGCAAAAGCTTTAAAGGCAAGTTTTTGCCACTAAAGCCATTGCCGTTTTAAATTTCCCCTGCAAAGTCGTCGAATACCCCCAGGTCTCATCCTATACATATGCGATGCCCATTTTACTTCTCCATGTTCCACTTCGGAGAAGAAGCCGATTTCAGACTCAGTATCAGCCATGTAATAAAATACTTCAGACACACGCTCACAATTGCAATCTGTAATGAAGACATTCACTTTGTCCTATAAATCATAAATGACCATTGTTTATGGAGAATAACTAAAATGTTTATTTGATTGAAAGGAGTGGTAGTAAAGCAGTAGGAGGTGATTGATGTAAAATTTACACTTTTTATACAATGTTTCTCTAAAGATTTTTCTGCTTCTATCAAACCACACATCTGGATTGCTGAGATGTCAAGAGAATGGATTAAATTATAGATGCTCACTGACCCCCGTGAAGTGGATTTGGTTTTGAATCTGGATTAGCTTCGTGTTTTGGTTTTGGCAAAACCGGGTGGTTTTGGATCTGTATTTTTTTAAAAAAAATGCTAAAATATGCTAAAAAATACATAATTTTGCTCTTTTTTTGATCCTACATTATTATTAACCTCAATAACACTAATTTCAAGTCATTTGCAGTCAATTTTGACCATCTCACAGGTCACATTATTATTTTCATACACTTTCGGACAAATACTGCAGCGACCTGGCTGGATGCTAACTTGGCTCGGTACTCATATCCCCTAAGTTCGGCTGTGTTCGGTTTCCGAGGAACCGAGCCTGAGCATCTCTAGATTAAATGCATGCACCTTAATGTGTGGTGGCTGGATCATCAAAGTGCACGGATGTACAACCGTGGCTTTTAGCGCTGTGCATGGAGTAGATTTCATAAATGACCTCCTGAATTGTGATAGTTGTGATAATTCTGCATGACTGCCTTTGCCCCCTGGGACTGAGTTTAGAAAATATACAGAACATTGCTACTGGGATTGACAGAATCTCCTACAATTATTATTTCTGGTGCTACAATAATAAAACTAAAACAGATTTCTTGGGAAAATATTGGCTCTATTACAGATATTATTTCAAAGCGTGTCACTTTTATTTCAGATGTGTAATACTGTCATATTGGCACAGTAACAATATATGCTACAGCGTGGAATGCACTAAAATAAAGAAATTTCAACACATAAGAGTTGCCATTTTTGCCTACGTAGATAGTGATGTTAGGGAAAGCCTCTTATCTAGGCCATTGTAGAGGGGTCGTTTCACAGTAAGAATAGAAAGTCATTTACCAATTGAAGAACTGAACCCAAGTACATTGAAAAATATAGATAGTTGAAATGTGTGGGTTTTTGCACTGAGGCTATGTTCCGTTCATCTTTATAAAAAAAGCAGCAGTGCTTGAAAAAGGAAAATGTGACTATAATATGTGGGGAGAGTGAGGAAGACTAACCCTTGGTGAAAGTTGTGCTTAAGTTATTCCCTGTGTGCTAAAAGAGGACTGCATGAAGAGTTACTGACTGTGCTTTCCCAGAAAGCAGGGGAAGCCGTGATAGGCAGCCCAGTATTTGAGAGTATGTACTGTACATGCCTGCTCTACTGGATCCCAGAGTGGATAAAGGAAAACAGTCTGTGTTTGCATAACTCACCCACCTGATTGCCCTAGGAGCCAAGGGCCAGAAAGACTTAGAGGACTTTTGAGTGTAACACACTCCTGTCAGATATACTGATATAATGAAGTGAAGTTGACAACATTCTGAAAAATTTCATCAGTTCCTCTTGAGGCAAAGGGAGCGATGCCTTCCAAAGAGAGGCCTCAAAGTAGGCCAAAATGATGCCATTTTTAGGTAGGGTGAAAACGTGCATAGGTAAAAGAGATAGCAAAAAACCTGGAAAAAAAACTTAATACTGACAACAGCCTAATCAATCTATGGTTATGGAGCTAGATATAAGTACAGGCCGTTATAAAACTTATAGAGGGCTGGTGGAGGAAGTGAGGAATGGAAATGTATGCAAGTCTACTGTGGATAGAGCGAACTGAAAAGTGTGTACAATGTCTCTAATTTGATCCTTTGGGGCATGATATACATTACCCTGGGTCATGTACCCAGAGTCAGGAACAGTCAGGAATCAGTGGCATCTATGCAAGCTGGTTGGAAGAGGTTGTTATCAACATCACTTGGATAAGCTGCTTAACAATGCACCCTGGCCTGGAGATAATACTGAAAGTGAAACTATAAGTGGACCCAGTTCTGAACAGGCAGAAGTAAACAAGTCTTCCAACAGCATTACAGAGGAAATCATGGAGAGTGAGGAGTCACCAGATGGTGGAGCGTAGATCTATTGTGTAAAGAAGGGAGCAACTACCAGAATATTGAGGAGTTGACCTCTGCTTCACGTGTGTCAGATCTCTACCTAACAACCAGCAGGCCATGATGTGGTTATATGCCTCATCAGAAGATGAGCCTATGATGCCACTCTCATGTGCTACAGCCAAGCTGGAACCACATTTACACGTTTCACAGATTACCCACCTGCTTCCTTTTCCCTGAGGAAGCAGATGGGTATTCTGTGAAACACATAGAATTTGTTGTAATACTCTTAGCAGAAAAGCTCGAAATTTGTTCTTACAGGGAACCAAGGACTTACCTTCTGGATGTATGCTGAGGATTTTTTATACTAGATAGCCTGGAGTTCTTATCCTTCAATGCTAATATTATCTGTCAATGTAATAAAGAAATTTTAATAACACTTGCCATTGTTTTGTGTTACATCTCAATATACTGCTCAAGGCAATTCTGACTCATCTGAATGAGTGCATTATATATGATTTATTTATTAGCCTGGTTTAAATAAAGAGCACTATATATTTTGGAATCAGACATGGAGTCTAGTGTTCAGGCATTTCTTAAAAGTTTCAATACACATTTAAATCAGAACAGTTTGATTTTTTTTTTTTAGGCATAACTCATCTGTTAAAGGTGAGGGCAAATATTGCACATATTGTACACTTATTTATGAGAAAAAGAAGGGCTTTATGTGAGAGTCAATTTTATTGATTAGTGGGAAACGCTCATAGGGGGAAATAAATCTAAATCTTTAAATTGCTTCTATGAGGTTTTTATACTGTGATAATGCATAAGCTTTTATTTATGTTGATAATTGTGTGATATATGTAATAAACCCATTATACTGTGAGCTATGATTAACAAACCTCCATGGTGTGACCACATTAATTTAATGAAGGAGAGGGTATGTTGCTCCTTAGGCTGAGCACTGCTTAATGAATCAGAGAAGTGCCCCATAGTGACTGCTGGATCCACCCCAGGTAAGGAATAGCAGACCATTGTGAAAGGTGTGTTCTTGCATAAAGAAAGAAGTTTGTGACCATCCCAGGAGGATTAGAGACTATTCATGCTAACCGATAACGGGGGTGTGGTTGGTTTTCTCAGCTCTAAAAATCCCAAAACTCAATACAGTGACATTAAAACAGTGAACATTATAACAACAAGCAAAAAAATGTCCGCTTACCATTTCACAGACAGGCACTATGTCCTCCAAGTTCAATGAGCAGATAAAGTAAAATGCATCTTTAAGAACTGTTGGCAGGAACAAATGATGTCACTTGTAGTAGGCACAGTAAAAATGCCGGTTTTAAAGTGGAAATGTCCGGACCTGCCACCAGCATAATGTAATCCAGGCGGTGGGTCCGGACATTGGCGCTTTAAAACCAACATTTTTACTGTTTATCCTTGTCGCTGTTATAATATTCGCTGTTTTTAATGTCACTGTAATAAGTGTCAGAATTTTTAGAGCCGGTGAAAAGACTATCACCGGATGAAGAGAGAGAAAGATAGACAGAGACCTAAGTTGAGCAGTTTAATAATCTACCATTAACTAAATTCAGGTCAGCTGGTTAGAGTGTGAACAGTGTTCAAGCCCATCTGAATAACATTAACCTAGCCAGGTAAGAGAAGAGCGCTGACGGCAGAGAAACAAAGAGAGAGAGCAACAATTGAGAGATACGCTGGCAGGGGCGCACGCAGGGAGGGTTTCCTAGTCTCGGGAACCCCCTGTCCTGCCTGGTGTGTCTGATTTTTTTTTCCAACCCGGTACTCTTGGAGTAAGGGGGGCGAGCGGGGGTGCTGCGAGCGGGAGGGGACGAGGGTCAAATCATTGGTGTTCAGTGGCAGCAACAGGCAGCCAATCGTGAGGCTGCCTGTTGCTGATTGGCCTCAGACAGGAAGTGCTCACTTCACTTCCACTGCACTTAAAGGTAAGTGAGAGGTGCTGATGTCAGAGGTGTGTGTGTGTGTTGACAAGGGGGCTTGTGGCAGTGTAATGTGTGTGATGGCACAGGGGGCTTGTGGCAAAGTAGTGTGTGTGGGATGGCACGGGGATTGTGGCAATGTAGTGTGTGTGTGATGGCACGGGGCTTGTGGCAATGTAGTGTGTGTGATGGCACAGGAGGCTTGTGGCAATGTGTGTGTGTGTGATGGCACAGGAGGCTTGTGGAAATGTGTGTGTGTGATGACACAAGGGGCTTGTAGCAATGTGTGTGTGTGATGACACAAGGGGCTTGTGGCAATGTGTGTGTGTAATGACACAAGGGGCTTGTGGTAATGCAGTGTGTGTGATGGCACAGGGGGCTTGTGGCAATGTAATGTGTGAGGTAGGTGATGTCTAATTAATGGGTGTTATTTTGTTTGTGGGGTTATGGTGGGGCAATTTAATTTAATAGTGGGGTTGGTGCAGACTTATTAATGTAGGGTGGGAGGATTCATTTAATGGTGGTTTGGGCGCTATTAATTAAATGTGTGGCAGAGTTTTGGAAAAAAGATTGCTATTTCTTAAAAGTGAATGTAAGTTATTTAATGTATGGTAGGTTTGAAATAGGTTTATTTAATAAATGGGATTACAATTAATGTTGGGGTTGTTTGGGGATATAGGTCTTTTTATTAAAGGTGAATAAAATTATTTCACAGTCGGGCTGTTTACAAGAAAGGGGCACTAACAATAAAACATGAGTTGTTTTGATTTAATGTTCCGACATTAAATCAAAACAACTCATGTTTTATTGTTAGTGCCCATGTTTTATTGTTACTGCATAGAGGCAGGGAGGCCTACTGTGTTCACTCATTGCTGGTATTTCTATATCTCATTTACCTATTCTATTTCCCAACAGGGACCCAACATTCCAGGATCCAGACAAGCACAACTGAGCTTAGGACATGAGCTGCAGCAACAACTATTGAAAGCAGGAAGAACAGGTAGGAGAGAGCAGGACAGCCTACCAACCGTACTGATTCTGATGGGCCAGTCCTGAGTTTGGGGACTGACCCACTCAGTCAGGACTTTGTCCCGACTATAGGCACATTTGGGAGGTAGGTTCCACTTCACACTGCTCTGCTCATGAAGGGAGAACTGCATACACCTAACAGTAGTAAACGCAGCATTGCTCGTGTATTTAAAGGGGAATTGGAAGAGTTGGAGAGCTACCTAGCACTGTCTAAAATTATAGCCACGTCCCCATGCATGCTGATCACGCCCACTGGTGGTGTGCCGTGGAAACCCCCTCCTCAAATCCTGCGTTTGCCCCTGGCCGGGCAGGGATCCAACTAGGAGATTAGTATAGACTGGGTGATTAGCAAGACTCATAAGGCACTGCAGATATTCTGTAGTATGCTGGGGCTGATAGGTCAACAAGACCACAATTACTAAATCCACCAATTCTGTGAGTAGATGACAGGGAACCCAATCCATTAAACAGAACTTTTTCTCTATAAGTATATGTGTAGTATCCATTTCCAGAGAGGGGAAGCGACTAGAAACATTGAAGTTCTGTGTAAAATCCCTTGTAATGAGAAAACTGGGGAACTGCAACAGATGATAGTGTAGTAGAGGACAAGACTGAGGAGTATATTTACTAAACTGCGGGTTTGGAAAAGTAAAGATTTTGCCTATAGCAACCAATCAGGTTCTAGCTGTCATTTTGTAGAATGTACTAAATAAATAATAGCTAGAATCTGAGCGGTTGCTATTGGCAACATTTCATTTTTTTTTTGCGGATGGCAGGAAATGCTAAAGAAGTCTATTCAATGTGAGTGACCAACACTCAAATGCACAGCAGGGAGCCGCTGTTTGTATCCTGGTTAAAGTGAAAGGAAATCTCTGATCAATGGGATTCAGAGTATCGCAGAAAAGCATACATTTTGTTAAGTATAAATTGCATTTAAATCCATGCTTTGGTAAACATATTGCATCCTGTTACTAAAAATAACTCAGACTCCAGGGGGCTGACTTACCCTGTGAGGCTGTGTCCAAAACTGTATAAAACAGCTCTGGTTTGTACTGAATGTATTATTCTTGTTCCATCTGACCTGATCACTGGTATCTTCAAACAGTGTGAAAGCAAATAAACATGACTTGCTTCAAAGACCTGGTTGAGAACTTCTCCAAGCTGAAATTCCTGTGACCTACAGATTAGGTTCAAAATCTAATCCGTTCCCGTCTGTTTGAGGTTTGGACCCAACTTTCCAGCACCACTACTCTGTCCGCTACCCAGCAGCTCTGGCCAGTGTGATAGGCCAGGGGGGATCCATCCACAGCAACCCTAATCCATAGTAAGAGGTCAGGGTAACCAACCCAGGTACACCAATAACAGGGTACACTAGGGCCATCTTAACTACATTATGGGCCCCCGTGCAAAGCAGTTCACCGGGGCCCATATATATATATATATATATATATATATATATATATATATGGGCGTGATGTCATTATCTTGCTGAAAGAGGCCACTGCCATCAGGGAATACCGTTACCATAAAGGAGTGTACTTGGTCTGCAACAATGTTTAATGAGCTGGTACGTGTTAAAGTAACATCCACATGAATGTCAAGACCCAAGGTTTCCCAGTAGAAACCTTGTCCAGGGCATCACACTACCTCCGCCTTGCCTTCTTTCCATAAGGCACCCTGGTGAAATCTTTTCCCCAGGTAAACAATGCACACACCGTTCACATGATGTAAAAGAAAACATGATTCATCAGACTAGGCCACCTTCTTCCATTGTTCCATGGTCCAGTTCTGGCACTCATTAGCACTCTGACTGGCTGCAGGTATACAGCCTCATATGCAGCAAGCTGCGATGCACAGTGTGTTTTGACACCTTTCTATCATACCCAGTATTAACTTTTCAGCAATTTGTGCTATAGTAGCTCTTCTGTTGGAGTGGACCAAACGGGCTAGCCTTCGCTCCCCACACGCATCAATGAGCCTTGCGCGCCCATGACTCTATCACTGGTTCACTGGTTGTTCTTTCTTGGACAACTTTTGATAGGTACTAAACACTGAATATCGGGAACACCCCACAAGACCTATCATTTTGGAGATGCTCTGACCCATGCTTCTAGCCAGCACAATTTGGCCCTTGTCAAAGTTGCTCAGATCCTTACGCTTGCTTGATTTTCCTGCTTCCAACATATCAACTTCAAGAACTGATCATGCACTTGCTGCCTAATATATCCCACCACTTGACACGTGCCATTGAAATGAGATAATCAATGTTACTCACTTCACCTGTCAGTGGTTTTGTGTATATCTAGCTATACATACATATAATATATATATATATATATATATATATAGATATATATATATATATATATATATATATATATATATATGTATATAAGAGATACCCACTGACTCCTGTGTTTTGGTTTTGGTTTTGTTTAGTTTTGCTTTGCAATTTTTTTAAAAAATTGCAAAGCAAAACTAATTTAGGTATTATTTTGTACCTACATTATTATTAACCTTACTAACACTAATTTGCAGTCATTTCCATTAAATTTTGACCACCTCACAGGTCACAATATTATTTTCATATACTTTCAGCCAAATACTACAGTGAGCTGGCTGGATGTTAAGCGACAGAGCAACGACACAAACACACTGCAGTTTATATCACATCTAGAAAACATTGCCACACACCAGTGTCACAAACTCACCAGTGCAGGACTTACACAAACAACATCATCGTCATCAACATCCTCATTAGCCCCGTTATCAGATACAGAAATATCCTCCTCATCCTCTTGCAATTTCAAAATAGCATCCTCAATTTGGTTATCAATGCTTTTAGTGTAGCAATCTGAGCTTTATTAGTTAATGAGATGTCTTACAGTAATTTGCAGTACATTCAGTAAGTACAACCACTCAGGTTGCTTATATATTTATCCACTAATTTTGTAATAGCGTCTATAAGATAATTGACATTTTCTTTGAATTTGGATGCAACCATACTGCAGCAATTACTCCTAGCAAGTCCAATTTCAAATACCATGTCAAACTCTTTCCTTTCAGTAAATGACTTATGTCAGATTGAATTAATGTGTAAATTGGATACATTACATTAAATTGGATACATTGTAGTTTATGCAATGTCCATCTATGTCTCTACATAGTGTAAACATTTTATATTTTGTCATTTTCTCCCAATTACTGATGTCATATGATAATGTTATGAAGGTCATGATGGCTCCACAGTAATTTAAATTCTAATCTAATAAGAAAATGTATAATTCACAATAACAAATAACCATTTTCATTCTCAGCCTCCCACTACTACTCTTTTGGTTCCTGTCATAAGAATATCACTTTAAAAATTGTATGTAAAGCATTAGCTGGTGATATTGTTTTGATCTCTTTACATTAGACCTAAACATAAAACTACCCTGACTGACTTACCTCCACCTGCCAGTCAGACGATGGTCTCAGTACTGCTTGTTGTGACCGGAGCGTTCAGTAAAGGGAACACATGTAAATTAGACTGGTGTATAGACAAGTATAATCTCCAGTACAGCTCGGTGCATAAGATCCTGACAAGGAGGAGACACTGCTCTGACAGCCAAACCCCTTCCTGTTTCACCTTATAGACACAGCAGATGAATCATGGTACATTACAAAACTCGCAAGATCCAAGTTCCGACAATGTCACAATGACGTTTGCCTCAATTTGGAATCCGAATTGGCGGGAAGGTACCGAACCAACTGGGCTCAGTACTCGGATTGCCTAAGTTCGGGTGGGTTCAGTTCTCAGGGAACCGAGCCCGTCCATCTCTATTATATATATATATATATATATATATATATACACACACACACATATATATACATATATATATACATATATATATATATATATATATATATATATATGCACACACACGTATACATACATATATATACATATATACCACTGTCTGTAGTGAAAGGCATTTTAAACCACTATTGCTTTGATAACAGTTTGATTTTACTTTTCACTCTTTTTCAACTCTTATTCATTTACTGTAAATTTACTGATTGTCCATAATAAAAAAAATTCCAGCACCAGAAATGACTCGGATCAGTGGAAACGCTATATAAGGTGATAAACTCAAAATAATAATAATTTTATTTATATAGTGGCTTTCGCCCAATTAGGACTGAAAGCAGGTTTCATTTGAAACATACAAGGAAAACTTGACACTATAACATATATAGCACAGGTGATACAAACACAGTTACGCATTTAGAGTATTGGGGACATGATTACTTGTGAAACGGATGAGGCGCAGACATGAGACAGATCTTGCTTTTGTAAGCTTACAATCTAGAGTGGGTTGGGGGTTGACATATAAGGCTCTTTTAGGACTGAGTGTGAGGATATGGAAATAATCTAGTAACGGTAGTTCCAGTAATGTAGTAATATCCTAGCAACCTGGCGGTCAGTGTGCGGGGGTAATATAATGTTTGAGGGGCACTCAGTGTGGATGATGACACCAGCACCGGGAATATAAATAAGCCTTCCTAGAGCGTAAGTGCTGTTTGTATTTGGCAGTCACATCAGGACATGGAGCTGAGCATAAAGCCGCATCCCCAGCTTGTAAACCAATCCCCAAAACGTGAGTTACCTATAGTTCATTGTAAGATAATTGAAATGTTAGGCTTTGAGAATGAACCCTACACAACCATATCTGCCTGGGATTTGAACCATGAAATCTGCAGTGTGTGTCAAGTCACTTGACTCAAGTGTATATCTCTTTTTACAAATACCATTAATGCTATACATTATATGTAGACACCTCCTCTACATAGGAATACTAATATACCCATGACCACCCTATTCTACCTCTAAACTCTCCCCACTCCCCCACATCCTCACCTAACATCTTCTTCCACTGCCCACCTCTATGCATTCTCCCCATATCATCAACCTCTAAACTCAGCCCCTCACCTACCTCTACTCAATTCCACTTCTACCTCGTCCCTTAATTCCACTTATTTCCTCATTATCTGCTGCACCAATATTCTGAACCTTAACAACATGCCTTCTACTAAATACCACAATCACATATATGTATCCATCATCCTCAGACCACAATGCAATCTCCTACAAGCAATGCTCAACAGATAAGTTTTACTTTATTTGTAGGGTCATTTGGTGGAGGAACCCATGTTTGCAGCACACCCACACAATCTTTCACAATTGGCAAGCACAATAGTGCATCCCTAACTAATCCTTTAATTTTGTATATGAAGGCTCACTAATTAGATTTCTGTTCCAGAGCAAGAAATGTCTTAAAGGAACCATGTATATGTTTAGGCCCTATCGACAGGCACCAAGAAGTGTGATGTTTCCTGTTATGATCTCCTACCAATAACATAGGTGTATTAATTAGTGTCTGGCTCATTCTAAAATATAGCCATGTGTGCTATTTACTATTTTACTATGGATATGTGGAAATATGGAAAATATGCACTGTTATGTGCTATAGATTGTATTGGGATACTAAACATTTGTTCCCTTGGCCCTATTAAAGGGTACTTAAAAGAAGCATTTAAATTTCACTGTAAACTAAAAAACAATACTTATGTATAGATTGATTTATAGCTGCAGTCTGTTAAAACAGCTTCCTACTGTATGTGTACTAAACAAGGGCATTACACAATTCTTAACAACAAGTTTAAAAAAAGCAATATGTTGACACTGGAAATGTTAAATTGAAGGAAATTAGCTTTGAGCAAAGAATATAAAGAGACTCTTTATACAAACCTTCACACCATCTCTCCCTCCCCCCCCCCCCTCCTCTTTAAAGCCCATCTCAACTTCAGAGCAACCTGAAGACTGGCATTCTCTGAACAAAATCCAGCTACCAGACTGTACCATGTAAACATCCCACAGGGGGAATTGAACTGTTTGGTAGACAACATTAATCTTCATAAAGGGAAACAAATTCAGAGGTTGTTGAATTAAAAAACAAGTGGATTTGTAATATGTGTATACAGTTTTAAACATAATACTGCCCCTGTTTATCCTTGAATTAAAAAATACAGACATATTTAAGAAGCATTTGCAATTTGTTTCCATAAAGTTTTACTTTCTTTCCTTTGTCTGCATCTCTCACTCCCCTCTCCTCCCCTTGCTGCCTCTATCTTTCCATCCTCCCCCCAGCAAAGGGCATCGAAGTTAGAGGAAAAACAGGCACCCAGCAGCGATCAGCACAATCATGAGAGACCTGAAGACGGGATAAGAAAATCCTACAATCAGGTATGAAAACTTGTTTTCTGATTTTTTTATTATATTTGTAGGTTTGGGTTTTTTTCATTTAGCTTCAACAGTTGCTAATACAAATTAGATGAACTGGAAACGCAACTCATTGTAACCTGCTAGTAATTGAAGGCTTAGGTGTACAGAAGTAGTGAAGGATTTCACAGAAAGGGATTTGTGGCAATGTCACCAAGCCATGAAAATGTTTTTATTGACAATCCTATACAAATTTATTGACAGTTACCATTTTGACTAACGTCGTATTCTACTGTATCAAAATGTATCCAGAACTGAAAGAAGCCACAGCCTGCACAACAAACAGAGTCTTAAGAAATGTTTAAAGGAGGTCCACACAATTCTGTGTGTATTATTGTAGTGTCAGGGGAGATTCTGAAATTTACTGACATCTATTTTTTAGCAGGTGAGTGCCCAATTTGCAAAAATGATTGTTACTTATTTCTAACAGGTGCTTGCACCTGCAGCTAAAATATGCCACTCCTATGTATACAGATATTTTCCCACAATGTAAGTAGAAATTGAATTTTATCTATAATATTTTGCAGATTATGTTGTGTCTGATACCAGAATGCATTTAAAATGCACATAAAAAAAAAAAAAGCCAGATAGAAATCTTGTGCTCTTCTTCATTTCTAAAAGCTTAGTGGTCTATTTATGACCCACTGCAAAATTTCCACTTAAATTTACATCCCTTATCACTGCTTTTCACAATGATAAGGGATTGACAGCACATCCAGTAAGTGGCACAGATGACTCTGTGTTACGCAGAATCAGTTTAGTTAAAGGGAGGGGAGAAGAATGCTGGAAGATCCCTCTCCTGCTTTTCTCTCCCCATAGGGTAGAACAGTTAATGGCATTGGCTGTCATGGGTCAATCTCAACAAAGCTTGATAAACTGGTCCAAACCGCAGTCCCCATTGATAATAATGGGGATTGCAGTATTGTGCAGTAGTTTTCCTAATGCATTATATATCTCCAATATCTCCTACATTTGGGTAATGTTAAATAACCCCTTATCTATAACAGAATTATTTTTTATTGGGGTATTTAAATGGTAATGGAAGGGGATACTTAAAAAGGAAGGGAATGGAAGGGGGTACATAGTGGGGAGCAGACAAAATACAAGATACATACAATCAAAATATGGAGTGGCATTAGTGCATGAAAGTTAATATACAAAGTATACTTCAAGGAGTTAATAAGCTAGGACCAAGCTATTGCATGTCTCATGGGGGAGCTTGGAGAGGCTGATCAAGAGGGTCACTAGTAGAAGTGGTCTGCAAGTCTGGTGGGCATAACATCTTAGAACCCTCCCCTTCAGTTGTGAACACCTGCCAGGACAGCTATGGGTGAGGATGGGCAATAGAATAATGTATAAGGTACCTCGTATATCTCCATTTCATAACTGAAGTGGATTTTACTCACAATTTTGTAAATGGAGGGAGGAGAGGGTTGATTCCACTGTTGTGCAATAGCCGCTCTAGCAGCGATAAGGATATGGCCTCAGACATACTGTGGTGTTTTTCGGCAGTTCAGGGAATAGTTGGAGGAGGACAATGAGTGGAGATGAAGTTAGTTTCACATTCATGACTTTTTCTGATAGTTGAAAAACATCTATCCAAATCGGCTGGATTACCGGACAGGACCAGAACATATGGAGGATATCTTCGACCTCTTGCATCTGCACCAGCAGAGCTGGGAGAGGGCCATATCTTGTGTAGACGGGCCGGGGTTAAGTAGATCCTATATAGAAGCTTCATAAACCTTTCTAGGTAATAACCTTAACGCAAGCTTACCAATGACCTGTTACTAGTGTTCAAATGTTTTTTTCACATTGTGCCTTTTGATCTAGGTATGTGTAAAATAACAACTAGCAGGTTACCTACCACTGGTGTTATTTGCACAGTATCATCTCCCTATTTTGCTTCTATACATTTCTGAGAACGCTAAATCTATGGCTTGAGCAGACACAAATCATGACCAGCACCAGTTTTGCTTGATTGCATGATACTTATACAGAATGCTTGATTATCAAAAATGATGACTGATCAGGTTTTCCAGATTGGGAGGGGTTAGGGGAACTTTTATATGTTTGTTGGGTATAATTATACCTACTAGTTTTGTTACATCATACCATACTTGAATTCTCTCTCGTAATTTCTAGAGACTCCCGGATCCCAGGAGAGCAGGTCATTCCGCGCATCCTCCCCACTTTCTAGTGAAGTGGGCAAATGGGAGGCCTCTGCTATGTAATGACACAATTATTATTAATTTTATAAATTTTTATTTATAAGGCGCCACTAGGTATCTGTAGTGCCGTACAGGGACAGACAGAAACACGATACAGGGTGAGACAGCACGGAACAGTTAACAAAAAGCACAATAACTCGGAAGCTCAATGTACAGCTAGAAGAGAGGTGAGAGCCCCCAGCGGGGTAGCTAGAGCGGCGGTAGAAGGACAGGAGGACCTCACGGAGGAGACAAAGAGCTGGAGAGCAGAGTTAAGGTGGTGGAGAACAGGAGGAGAGGAGGCCCTGCTCGAAGGAGCGTACAATCTAAGGGGAGGGTAGGACGGACAGAGACACAAGGGTAGGAGGAGGAAAGGGGGAGAACGGAGGCAGAGACGGAGAGGGGGGGGAGAGGAGAATGACGAGGAGGGAGGTCGGAGGAGGGCAGGATAGAGAGGGCGGTAGGTGGGAGGTTGGGATTGCAACATAGCGTTGCAGGGGTGGGAACAAAATGACACAAAACCCCTTCTCAATATTTGCATTTCAATTCTCCTCCGGGAGAAAAAGTTGCCAAGTATGCATTATACACAACACCATATGGGAGCTTACACTGTGCTTTTTATATATATCAAAACATGACTAATAACACGTTTTGGACAGCTGCCCTCAACCCCTTTTAAATAAGTGAAAAATCAATACTGTATGTATATCATTTACTTTATTGTGGCTGTAAACAACCTAATTTTTATATCAAAGCCTTTTTGTGTACAGTGTGGCATAAAAATTTCCTCTGATTTGATTTTATATAATCATATATAGAAGACAATTATCCTCTCCAATCATGAAGTAAAGTATTAATGCCATCATAGCAATTTCAAGCTGTACCTTGTATTAAAAACAGAGAATTCCCTTTTGGCCCATTCTGTATTAAAACATACTTGCCAACGTTTTCTCGTTGGCTTCAGGGAAATCCCGGGGGAGGTGGGCGTGCGGTGGCAGGGCTTGACGAATTGCATCATTTTGGCTAATTTGGGCTAAGATGATGTGATTTTTGTGTCATTAAGCCCCCCCCCTTGCCACTTATCTATTGCGGGTTTCAGAGGTTGCCCTGCTCTCCCGGGAGGTCTCCCAGAAATGTGGGAGTCTCCCGGACATTCCAGGAGAGTAGGCAACTATGCGTTAAAGAAAAGCAGCTAATGAATCTCTAGACACTGAAGTGTCTTTTACATTTCTGTCTCCATTACTAAAGTCATGTTGTCTTACCTGTCAGTCTTTGATTAAATCTTGGTCTCCATGAAAATGGCCACCTCCATAGGCATCAATACATGGACATAGGACACGATTTCTGAACTGTGTCATCATGCCACAGATGGTGAAGCCAACCACGTCTTGTACTGGTTCAGGGAGAATGCCAGACTCTTCAGGGAGTGAGGGAGATCACCCCTATTTCAGGGTGTTTCCCTGACATTCAGGGAGAGTTAGGATGTATTAAACATGTGGCCACACTTCTATTTCGCCACAGTTTTCAATTTAATTTTGTTTCATTTTATTAAATACATGTGGTACAGTACAACATGGTACAGTCTTTTTTTTAATAAATGTTTTTTTGTAACAAAACCCTTATTGTAGCTTCCTTCCCTACCCAATCTGTGTCAGAGGATTCCCTAGGAATCTAATAAAGGTTCTATTGCTTGATGAGCACTTGCATTCAAAGGCTGTGTAGAAATAAGAGTCAACTAACTTAAAAAACATAGCAATGATCATATTGAAATTCAGATTGAATTCATGTTTATATTTAATATAGAACTGGCCAAAAGGGGAAGAATGGCGTGAGTTGGTCAGCTTCCCAGGAATTACAATATGTGGAACTAACATTACCTGTTTTTAATAGAGCACACCTTTAAGTAGCTAGAATAGCAATAAAAATTAATTTGGTGAGTGCAGAGGATCAAATGTCTTTTTGCTTCCAAAATGTGGTTCCAGTTCAGTTTTCAGTTCTTTACATTCATCAAATTGTTTGGGTACAGCACAATACTTTATCACCTTTCTTTGTGCATTAGTTCCACCTTGCGTTATGACTCTACCTACTATTGCGCGTTGCATTAGCCACGCCTTCCACCGATGTGGCTACAGATAACTTTGCTATTCACCTACTAGTGTGTTTGCCCTACCTACAGTTGATTTGGTCCCTGATTTCAGCCCTATTTTTGAAAAACAAGTGAGTCACCTATTAAAGCTTCCCAAATGGATATAAAAGGTTGATGGTCATGCCATAATATGCAATTTAAGTCCTGTATTAAGCCTGAAGAGTTTACATACTTTCAATTTACCATTAAAAAAGTGAGCCAAGTGGTCATTTGTAAGCCTGCAGTGAAATTAGAGCACAGGATTGCATGGTAAACTGTGCCATGACTGTCATGTGAAAGCAACCTGACAGCCTACAGGTATGCTCACGTTCATTTGCCATCTATACTATAAATAATGCTATATTGATTTCAAGCTGTGGACAGAGCATGCACAAATTAGTGTAATTCATTTTTATATACACTGTTATTTCAATTGATCTGTTTATCCTACACTTAATGAATGACTCTTTTACCAATTAAAAGTTGTATATAACAAGTGAATTTGGTTGAAGACACTTGTTTTATAGGCTTAATTGATTATTTTGTAGTAGAACTATATGCTATTGCTAGCTATGAATGTCTCTGCTACTGATATATTTTTTCAGAAAGAACAGTAGTATATTGCAGTAACACAAAACAAACAGTTTTGTCCAGTATTAACCTGTGAGCAGAGACAGAATAAAAGGGGGGGGGGGCACACATTGAGACCCTTGGGAAGTGTGGGGGGCTGCAATGAAATCTATAGGGGTCGGGGGGCTGCAATGAGACATATAGGGAGGGCTGCAATGAGAACATTAGAAACACAATGCTGTTTCAAACAGAAATTTACACTGCATAATTGTTTCAACTATATAGAAATATAACTTTTGTAAAGCGCTTTATGTTTTTCTTATTTTTTTTCTTTTTAGGAAATATTTTAAAAATTATATTTATCTAACACATCTGTCCTAATAGCAAATGTCATTGATTATTAATACTTAATTGCATTAATTGCAATAATGTAACTGCTCTACACAAATATGTACTATTTATTTATATTGTGCTAACGCATAAATGTAAATATTTATGAGAACATCATTGGTGTGTGCAGCTGTTGGTGTAATTGTGTGCCATGGTACTCTTTGGTTTGTATCAAGAAAAAAAATGGTGAAAAGAATCCGCTAGTCAGATCATTACTACCAGTATGACTATAGGTAGAACTGACTTAATCTCTAATACAGCAGATATGTTTTAGAGGAAAATCCTCTGTGGTTATGATAATATTAACCCCTCACTTTCACACATTGTATGAGAGGGTGCTGTGTCAGGCTACCGATCCTGATTTTTGGAACTATACATATACAAATCTAAGCTCCTTTGCATATCTGTGTCAGACTATTATACCTGAGTGTTTTTGATAATTACAACCCTCACAAGCGCATTCCTATAAATACTACTGTCATTCAATTTAGAATAGACACACATGCTGGCTATATGCGAGACACAATGTATCAATGAATATAGGGAATGAAATTAAATCTCAATAAACTGTGTTATTTTGAATCTCATTGATACAATGTCCATAATTATGGGTATTTTCCCCAGTTAATTATAAGTGTCACAATTTTGTGACCACCGGCTTTCCGGAAGGGTATTTTTAACCATCTTTATCACTTATCTTTATTTTTCATCACTTCTCCATTTTAATATTCGCCGACTTTGATGATATCTGGTCTATTCAATTTTATAGATAATTTTCAATAAAATTTGTTTTTAAATTTTTCAAGGGACTGGAGTGCTTCAGTCAACAATCTCTCTTAGGTGATTCTTTTCACCATTTTTCTCTTGATATTATCTTTGGTTGAGAGAGCACCCCCTCATTTTGAATTTCCTACACAATAATTCTCAGGTACAAATGATGAGGAAGTCTTAACCCTAGAGCGAGATGGATTTGTTTTTTCTACTCTTTGGTTTGTAACCAGAACATGCTCCTCTTTCTGTTTTCAGAACAATGTTTTAAATAAAGAACACAACCTGCTTTAGGAAACCGTATAGACCATTGGATGGCAACATGATATTTTTTAGTGTCTTAACTTGTGGCTATCGGTACAACAAACAGGTCATTCTTTACCTTTGTGAAAAAACAACAGAGCAACCGCGTGACGTGAACAGACCATTAAACTTTATATTAACCTATGTGTGGCTAATCAATCTGTGAAAAGACCTCCCTGTCTAATCCTGAACTATCCTGTGACAACAAAATCACTAGGAAGAGGTGCAGAGAGCAGAAATTATTATGGTAATTTTTCCCATTAGAGGTCCAGCTGTTGCTCACCCTGCTATAGACACACATTAATTCTATAATTTAGAGTTAAGGGCAAATCCACCTAAAGGTTGAGAAATTGCAGCAGCAAATGGGGAAGCACTGAGGGTGACACAGAGTGGGCTGCAATGGAAGAGCGACAAGGAGGGGGCTGCAAATGAGAGACGCATGGAAGAGGAATGCGAGAGATATGAGGGTATCAATAACACAGTTTTTTGCTCTTGTGAATGATTACACTATGCCCTTAATTTTAAACAATAGGGGCCTCCCTGTCCTAAGTGCCCTGCCCCCCCCCCTCAAGCCTTAATCCAGCTCTGCCTGTGAGTCAATGCCTTAGATTCATTGCTATATGTAGTGCAATAGGTGTAAATTCTACATGGTTTGTATTACCTTAAAATGAATATACACCACTGGCGGATCCATGGGGCGATCAGGGCAATCGTCCCCCCTAGTAGGGGCTTTCTGCCTGCAGCTGCACTCTATGTGCAGGTCCGTTCGGCAGAGACAGGCAAACAGAGAGTTCTGCCCTGCCTGTCTCTGCCAAACAGACCTTTGTACAGTGTGCAGCCGCAGGCAGCCTTAGCTGTCAAAAATGGGGTGGGGACTCAATCGTCCACCCCCCTCCCTAAATCGCTCCCTGTAAAATAATATTCTAGATCCACCTCTGCATCACACAAGTAGATGGCGCAATCCTCTGTAGTTTTATAACAATGTCCTAAATGAATTATTTATGAACACAGGCCGCAAAACTTTTCTTTTTCATTATGCTTTAGTAAATGCATGACGGCATGAAATGCCTTCCACATTGTGAGTAAGGGTCTATTTATCAAGAGAGCCCTAATCCTGGCGATAAGGCTTTTTATTTTTTTCAAAGAATAAAACATTTTTAAATGATTTCAATCAGTTAAAGTACAGGTATTTTGCAAGTACAATGACTGCAATACTTGTTATATAGTCACCTTCAGGGGGAGACTATATAACCATCCCTTCCATCCAATATTTGACAGAATTGTGCTTGCACAGTTATGACTACAGAGTTCCCGAGGAACAGACCTACATTTAGGGGAAAGTTAAAGTTAATATTGCAACTTATATTATTCCACATAAATCTAGACTACTTCTAAATATTAAGCTATATTCTTATCAGTTTGTTTTACTTATGTGTAATGTCTTGTATTCATGAGATTCATAATTTGCCAACCTAGCAAAATAAATTGTCATTTGCCATAAAGGCTGAAAACTAATAGTAACAGTAAAGCAGGTCAGTTAAAAGAAGATTGTATTTAAATAAATAATACAATTTTTTTTGTTTCAATAAAAAAGCTAGTTTTTATAAGTGATCATTTATGCCTCAACTGTAAAGCGCTACAGAAATTGCTGGTGCTATATAAATAAGTGCTATTGATGATTTCATATCAGAAATTCACACCAACTCATAAAGCCTTGAGAAATGTGGACTAACAAAAAAAATGAAAAAAAGAGTAAAATGAGAGATGTCAATGACATCCAATGCAGCATAATCTCACTGTATGCATTGAAGCCTTCTCCCTGAAGAAACTAACATCTCACATTGTTAACAAGTCCGTTACATACTTATTTTGATCCATTTTAGGCATAGGATGAAGAGGTGGTAGTTCTACGGTGCATCTAAATACAGTGTTGTATACATATTAATTATATATATTGCAGAAACATAGGATAGAATCATGCAAATCTCCCTTGGAAAATGATGCAGACATAATTTATTGCAGTAACCTCTGTGCCGCTTACATCTTTGCTGCCCATGTGTACAAGGCTGGTGTTACCATAAGGCAAACTAAGGCGGCCAGCTAGAGCCACAACATTTCAGGGATGACTAAATCACTGAGGGAGTGACATTAAGTCACTCATATAGTGTTTTTATTTTTTTGCTTGGTAACCTGCATAGAGTGCCAGCTGACCTGGGGATTTAAATTAAACACCCCTATTCCTCGCTTCCACCAATGGCTCACCCGTTCATTTAATACTTCAAGCAAAATTAGCTCCACACAGAAGCCAACCTAAGGCCCCCAGTTCTGGAGGCAGCCATATTAACCACTGTGCCTTGCTATTTACTGCACAATAGCAAAACAAATTAAACCAGCAAAAAACTGCAATACACATAATTTACATAATAACAACACACATAAACTGATCAGTATACATCTATCAATATAGAAAACTATAACACAAAGTAACGACAAACCAAAACACTTTTTGTGCACAACTTTGAAAGCTCTGATCAACTACCAGCTCACTGGGGCAGATTTCCTAAGCAGGTGGTCCTTTGTAATGACATGCATCACTGCACACATGAGTGGTGATATAACAAAGAGGCACCTGCAACTGCTAAAATAAATACATATATGAACTTACAGGAAGCCAACACTCCGCTCTAGTGGCAGTAAGTTGGAAATACATACACTCCATCATTGCCCAGTGCCACCCTGTCCTAGTTCAAGTTCTTGATGTCTGCTAAAGAAGACATAATTAATAAATGAATCCCTTTTAACTTATTTGAAAAGAATGGATCTGAACTGATAATAACCAAAAATAAATAAAAATTCAAGTAATAAAAATCTCAAATAACCCAATGTTACTTTTTAAAGTTACAGTTAGAGAACAAAATGTACAAGTTTAAATGTTTTCAGGTACTCCGCAAATAGTAAAAGTGCCTGCCAAATCAGTTCAGGGTATACTTACACCATTCACAAGATTTTACTCTAACTATGATTTAACTTAAAAGGTTTTGCCCACTATTGACAACTGCTTGCCTCCCAACACACACTTCAAGTCCGTTTCCCAGTTGGTGCGGTCTCCTGGCCTAAAGTAACATAGGCAGTCCCATCAAAGGAACCATACCATATTACTTACTTTATGGGTCATATCACAATTTTTATTTAGGGTTGAGAGTTAATTGAAAGTGCTCAATTGACACAAAAAATGCAGACATAATTAACTTTGATAATCGGCTCCCTCCAAACAAAAGACCACAGATAATTAAATTTCCTCAGGATTTAAGCAGACAACACTATCACACCTTTGTTACTTAAAGAACATCTAACACTGGCTCTTCATTATCTTTCCATAATGTATGCAAATCCTCTCACACTTGTTTTGAAGACTCCCTGCTGAGATTATCTGTTGTTATGGATAAATATACACATACTGAAACTTGAGCTGCCATAAGGCCTATGAGACAGAGATCTCAGGGCACCATTTATAAGGAACCAACATGCTTGACCACTAAAAGGCTTCACCAAATGCACCCAGCAGGACCATAGCCAACAGAAATCATTTCTGCTACTGTTAAACAGTCCTGTGCTTCCACCAACTAAATGGGTAAGTTTCTCAGTACATAATCTAGACTAGAACATTGAATAATAACACTTTACTAAAAATATAAAAATAGCAAGCAATGTGATAGTGACTTTTTAGCTGGTTATTGTAAAAAGTTCAGCATTAGACATAAAGTAGTAAAAACATCCCAAAAGCTTTTACCAAATAATAATATTTTTATCATGGTGAATGTAGTAATGCTAATGGTTTATGCAAAATTTGGCAATTTTAGTGTAGCGAGCACATACATGTCATAAATCAACCTGTGCCCATCATGCTGAACCAGCTGAGTACGGACTAGCAGGCAGGCATCAACCAACTTTTAATTTTTGACATCCTGGTCTTGTGCAGCTGAACAGTTTCTAGAATCACTAGTCCAACTATAATGAGCAGAAAGGGCAAATTATTAAAGCTGCTGTTGTAAAAATGCTACAATAATGAATTCACATTTACTTTCATTTACGATCAGACATGTTTATCAGTCGCTCTCCATCAATCTTGATGGTTTGCGGACCTGGCAAGTAGCCCCTGACTGGCCTCCCCTATCCAGAATTGTTTGTTTGCATGATAGTGTCTGCAATTATTTCTGATGATTTAATTAATAACTGTGCTCATGGGATGAGAGGGTCAGGAAGCTGGTCATTGTTTATTGTTATTGGAAATACTTGTTTCTGCTGTTTGTGTATGCTTTTCCACTGAATGATGTTACACTGCCCCCCCCCCATCCCACTCTGCCCCTTTATCTTTTCTCTACCACCCTACGCTCCCACCCTGTATTGAAACATGTTGCTATTTTATCATTGTCCAGATATGTCCAACCCTTACAAATAATGTACTAATAACACAAATTATAAACATAAGTAATTGTAAAGAGTGAATTGGGAACAAAAGCAGGCAATTTGTGATAAACTAATCAATAGTAATGAAATAAACAATAACTGTAGTTTAATAATATTATCTCTCTCTGCAATATATATATATATATATATATATATATATATATATATAAAATGTTCTTCATACAATTTTAAACTGATACCATAATTACGGTACAGAACAAGCAGTAGGTATTATAATCTCTCTTTGTGTTTTTGTGTTTTGTTACAGGTAAGATGAACACTGAAAGTGCAGATAAGTTCAATAATGAAACACTAGGGGGAACCCCTATCATTGTACTTTTTAACACCACAATGGAGAATATTTCAGTAAATACCACCAAAATCCCCTTGGATTTGACAGATCCATTACCCATCATCATCTCTCTTGTGTGCATTTGTCTACTGCTTGCCACCTGCCTAATTTTTATAACACTGTGCAAGCCTGCAGCCCTAGACCAGTCTCTGTATGGGCCACGGGAATTTATGCCATATCATGTTGAAGATGCAAGTGAACCACAACTCAGACTCTGGAAGAGGTTGGGGTCGCTCAGGCAATCAATCAACAGCTTCAGACGCAGTAGGCCAATCTCTCAGTGTCCGAGACTGCCATCAACCAACCAAGACTGGTCTTTTATGGAGTCCACCAAAATGTGATTTGAAGTTTTGCCACCTTTGATGTACAGAATTATTGCTCCAGACAAAATAGTGACAACAATAAGGATTGCTGGCATTTTACATCCCCAATGTTTAATTCCATACTTCTGGAAGTTGGTGAAGAATTCTTAACTTTGAATTCCAACTCATTTCTTGTATGCATGTATATATGTATGTATGTATGTATGCATGCGGAGATATAGATATATATATATATATATATAAATATATATATATATAAATATATATATATATATATTTATATATATATAGCAGCCGTACTACTAACTCACTAGTTTTCCAAGTGTAAATATTGAATTCCTTTTCACATCTAACTCAGAGGTTTACTAATAGGAGTTAAATAATATGTGGTGTGGAAACCTTAGAATAAGTAGGCTTGCTTTTAGTTATATGTAGATGTACTGAATGCACCTAGGTGATGTGACTCAATCAGCACTATTAGTGGATAATAGTTTGAGCCATGTACATGTATATTAAATTAATTTTGGCAGCAAGAAGACAGCCATCAGCAATTCAGCTGTTGAACTAAATTTCCCATGATTCAATGTAGCTCAGCAAAACCTGGATTGCTGAAGGCTGCCCATTCCTGGATTTTGGGAAAGCCGTAAAAGTGTTTTTAAAGCTGTATAATTATTTTCCACTTGCGGCAGACAAACAGTTGTAATTTATGTACTTGCATAATTTAGGCCTAATTGAAATAATTGTTTTGGTGGGGGTTTTTTTTCAGTAACTTACAGATTTAATGTTTTTTTTGTTTTCTAAACTACCAGATACTGGTAAAATTTATTTTCTTTTAAAATTGTTTTCCCCTAAAATATTATTTTTGTAAAAGGGAAATTTTAAAATATTTTTAACATGTTTTAAAATAAAGATCTTGAAATTGCACAAATTGACTATAATTCTTTAGTTATCACTTTTTCAGTATGATAAATGGCATCTCATTACAGCTTGCAGATTTTAGTTTTGTGTTTGGATTCTGTCACTAACAGCAACAATGACACCTCTTGCTTATGTGCAAATTAAGCAACAAAAAGCAAAAAAGCAAAAATGTTAATAGACTGTATATGTATGTTATGTTATGTTTTATAAAGCTAGGTACACACTACAGGGTTTTTGTCCAATAATTAGCTCAACCAGCCGACATACGACTGCTTGCTTGAAAGTTGGGTCAGTGTGTGTAGTGACACGATGGTCGAACGTCTGCCCAAATGAACGATTGTCGCCTTATTTAGTTGGTCGTACCGTTCAATATTTTCGTTCTAATCTCCTTTCCGTTGTGTAGTGTGTATAAACTTTCAACCACTCCACGACAATCCTCCGATACTTCCTCGACCTGGGGGGCGTGTGTATGTAAATTTGTGATGCCTGTACCAGTCCCACGTGGTGCAGTATCTGCACATCACAGACTTGTGTTTTGTATAGATGTGTATTGCACCTGTCTGGCTGCAGACCATTACACTTGTATAAAGCACGTGTGTTATTACCCTTTGCATCTATGTTGGGAATCTATTCATATTTACCCTTTATAAACTTATACCTTTATAAACTATTAAACTCATACTTGCCAACTCTCCCGGATTGTCCGGGAGACTCCCGCATTTTGCAAGAGTCTCCCGGGCGAGTGTGGCAATCTCCCTGATAGGAAGGGGGAAAAATTTAGTTTAAACGCCGCGATTCACCCGGAATCGCGGCGTTTAGCCCCGCCCCCACTGTAAAATGACGCGATTTGCGTCATTCCGTCACGGGGGCGGGGCCAAAATGACGCGATTTCGCAGCCCCGCCCCCTGCACGCCCACGTCCCAGCCGGCATCTCCCGGAAAAGGAAAAAAAAATGTTGGCAAGTATGATTAAACTTATAAAGTCATATTAACCTTTATTAACTAATATTTGTAAAATACCCAGAATAAACCACACAGTGTTCATGGTATATCATTACAATGCCCACAAATGATGCTTCAGTGTGTACGAAATTAAAATTATTACTCACGACAACATGGCTGTAACAAGTCGCTAACGGGACGGCCTCTCTTCCCTTTATCGTCTAAACCAAGGCTAGTGTGTATGCAGTCCATGGACCGAGCGATCGGACCATCGATCGAATGTAAAATCGATCGGCATTAAAAGTTGGTGGAAAATTCTGTAGTGTGTACGCAGCTTTAGACTTTAACAAAATCTAACATAACCAGTCAATGACTATAAAAGAGAAGCAAACATTCAAAATATTTGCTAAAGAAAATAAAAAAAACATAAGACATATATTAAGTGAATCAGACATACTGAAAGAACCATACTAATGGTTTTGGTTTTGTGTACTTACAACACTTTTTAAACATACAGCTGCACATTTTTGTTTTGTTATATATAGTTGTAATAATCTCTTAATTATTATTTTTTTAAATACATTTTTAACAGTTGTCAATATAAAATATTTATTTTGATGGCAAGTATGTGAGGTTCTAGCGCTTAGTATGTAAAGTACACCCTAATTCCAGCAACGAGCATATAAAACAGATTCTGGTACCTACTATACAATGTAAACCCTTTCATAGGGGTTTGATTTATTAAAGAGAGCAAAGCAAAAAGAGAAGTTCATTTGATCCTAGACAAAACCATGTTCCAAAGCAATGGGTACAAATTAGTTTATTACTTTGCACATAAGTTAAATACTGGCTGTTTTTTCATGCAGCTCACAAGTACATGATAACTTTATTTTTAAACTGAATTTTAAAGTTGATCTTTCCCAAGTATAAATCTGTCCCCACATTTTAAATTTACATCCCCCTCCATTGCAGCATGGTTTTGCCAAGGTGCAAAGTTACTCTTTTTTTTTTTTTTTACTTTCCTTAATGAATCAGGCCCATGATGTTTAGTACAGTACAGACACCACTTCTGGTTGCTAATAATTAAAGAACATCCTTTTTTTGCTGGTTAATAAACAATGCAGACTCTCATTCTGTTTGTCTAGAAAAAAATGCAGACCTCTTTTTGGTGGCTTCTAGACAATGCAAAACTGATGGCTATGAAACAGTGCACTACCCTTTTCTGGTGATTTGTAAAGAAAAAAGAAACGAAGCCCATTATGACAGAAGACCTCCATGCTTTTTTGTTAAAATAAAATGTGTGTATATAAAGGTTTTTGTTTTGTTTTTACTTTTTTTCTTAAAATTTTCTACTGCACTGGCCTGGTGAGTGGTAAGAGTCCTCTTACTGCTGCCAGCCAGTATTGCTTGGGAGCTGAGCACTGCACTGCTGCCCCAGCGTCCTTTTATAGTATAAATTAAAGAAACTGCGATAAGCAGCGATGGAAAGTCTACATTAATGATGGGTTTTGATAAACAGATCCATTGATTTAAAAATGTTAAAGCTGTATCGAAAAATAATCCAATGGTTAAAACATTTATGGAATATATATTTATAAATAGGGTCAGCTATTAGTTCCGTATTTAACAGATTTTCATTAGAACATGTAAAAATGTGTTTTTATCAATGTTCCTCATTGTTTTCAAAATAAATGTTATGTCAGGATAACATTCTCCTACTAAAAGGAAATCTGTAACTCAATTAACCAGTCCAAATACCCATGTACCTGAACAATGCTGCTGAATTCTCGAACATTTTCAGGAACTGTGGCTTCATAACTACTCTTCAGGAAGATGGGTTTGTTATCATTGATGTCCAATACTGTCACAAGAACAGTGGCTGTGCCTGTTTTTCTATTCCCTGCTGGTCCATTGTCTGCAAAAGAAGATACACAAATATCACTTATCACTGTGCATATTCCATTACAACCACTATGTTAGAAGCACAGACTATTAGGATGAAAACTTCTATAGTCATAGTAACTATTATTTATTTGTAATGCTCCACAAAACTTTGCAGTGCCGTACAGTCGGAGTTATAAATCATACAAAATACAAATCTCAAAAACAGAACATGTGCATAAAATGTTGACAAAACAGATGTAGATGTGAGACAGAGGGTAGAGAGGGTCCTGATTCTGAGAACTTACAGTCTTCAGGAAAAGGGCAATGCTGAGACAATATAAGCTAGTGGGACTCAGTGTATATGGGACTGTTACTTGCATACAGAGAGAGTACTATCAGGCTGGGGTAGAATAGGGTATAGTGAAGGGGTAAGAGAGCTTGAAATATTGAAGGTTGGACAGAGTCTAGTGCATACTTGCCAACTTTTCCTCGTTGGTTTCAGGGTGATCCCGGGGGAGGTGGGCGTGCGGGAATGAGGCTGGACGAATTGCATCATTTTGGCACCGCCCCCTAAACGATTGTCACAATTTTGGCCAAATACGACAGGGGGCGAGGCTACGATTAAGCCCCACCCCATTTGTCTCCATGAAAATGGTAACCTCCATAGGCATAGACATGGAGTGTCATCATGCCACAGATGGTGAAGCCAACCACGTCTTGTACTGGCTCAGCATCAGGGAGAATGCCAGACTCTTCAGGGAGTGAGGGAGGTCACCCCTATTTCAGGGAGTCTCCCTGTCATTCAGGGAGAGTTGACAAGTATGGTCTAATCAAGCGGGGAGGAAGAACATCAGAGTGTTGTTAGTTATGTTTTATTATAATCATACCTGAAGACTTTTATTAACTCCCCTCCGGAAGATGTTGAAGGGGTGGTCTAAGTGTCAAATGGGGAGGGGGTGTGGTGCAAACTGCTCCATCATGATCCCCTGGGCACTTTACTAGGGAATGGACGGGACGCGAGAGAATGTCTTCTCTCAGATATCCAGGAGGACTCTCTGAAATGTGGGAGTGTCTTCGATGATCCCAGGGGAGTAGGCAAATATAATTTTCACTAAGTAAAACTGAAAACCCATACCAGAGCTTTCAGTTCCACTGTGCATGTGTGAACCGGTTAGCCAGGTCATGCAGTTGCTTATGCAGAGCCAATTTCTGCCAGAGACTGGCAGAAATTGCGGCTATAACAGATATTCTATCACTGATATAAGTGCAGATAACACAGATTGTTTATCACCGCATATTAATAAATAGGGGTCTATAGGATGGAAGATGATTTTAAGATGGAAGATTTTTTTTAATCACCAGTATATGTAGAAAAATTTTAAGAGATGTTTTTAAGTACCATTAAAAGTTGAATAATGGGAGAAAATGCCATTAAAGGGACACTAACGCTGAAATGTATTCTTTCTTTATTTGTGTTTTGTGAGTGAAAGTAAATGAGAAAATATTTCATGTTTTATTTTCTAGTATTTGGTAAAGATATGTTTGTGAAAGACAGTTTGCTGGCAGCCGTTACGGTCCTAAGTGATCCCTTTCTGCTCCCTCATCATCATCCTCTCTAACCAAATATCTGATTAGAAAGAAAAGTATTTCACTCTGTAGTATGGTAGGGGGAAGAGAAGACAAGGTCTTGTCTGAAAAGACAACAAGATCAATTTGTGGTACTATAAATAGGCTATTAAACTGTTTGTAGAAATCACTGTCCCAGAATGCGCAGAAAGCACCATTCAAGAATTATATGGAAACACTTAAAAAAGTTGTGTGTTTTTGAAATAGATTTGCAAACTGTACTTTCTTACCAATAGCTTCCAAGATCAAGTTGTAGGAAGCCATGGTTTCCCGGTCAAGGTTCACGACTGTTCTCAGGATGCCATCACGAAACCCAACAATGAATTTCCCATCCTGGTTTCCTCCTACAATAAAACAAACATATCTTACTCATCTTACAAATACAAAACTGCAGGTGGGTAACTATTAAATTAAGTCTATTAGAAATGTCAGTATAACGTGGTGTTCTGGTAAATTGGTAACATCTAGATCTGGGTATGGAAGTAGATCTGGAGTAGACGAAGATGGGGTAAGTTTGCTTAGAAGCTTCTTGCTGAGATTGAGGGCTAGACTTACTAAGCTGCGGGTTTGAAAAAGTGGGGATGTTGCCTATAGCAACCAATCAGATTCTAGCTGTCAATTTGTAGAAGGTACTAAATAAATGAAAGCTGGAATCTGATTGGTTGCTATAGGCTACATCCCCACTTTTTCAAACCCGTAGCTTAGTAAATCTAGCCCTGAGTGTTGGGAATACCAGAATTCCCAGACCTTTTTGGATTTTCTTTAGTGACTTGTGTAAACTTGTAATATAATTTATACTGGTTTATACTATATTTTATACTTCTAGTTTATATTTATACTATAGTTGGTACTAAAACTGATTTTCAGAAGACCACTATTTTTGAACATCACACAGGATAAGGCCACATTGTCTTCATCATTGGTTATTTGCATTTGGGTAAATGTGGCGTAGCAATTCGGGACTAGATACCATTGGCAATAGATCTTATAGCAATCTATTGTTAGGCAGAAATTCATTTAGAATGTGATGAAAGAACATAATCCTAGCTGCTTACCAAATGTCAAGAATGAGGGATGGGCACATATGGGGATTAGGGGAGGGGAATGGTTTGACTCTCATTGATCCGTTAGGTAATGGTAAGGATTTTAAGGCTTAATTTTACTTCTGGAGCAACAGAATAAATTCAAGGTCACTTTCCCTTACCGGAGTGTTTTCAATTTTATCCTATCTATTGATGCTTGGAGGAATATGCCAAGCTAAGTATTGGCTTAGGTGAGTAGCATTGTAACATCTTTGAAACAAGGTGAAGCCTAAGTTTCTGAGACAGGACCCCTGGCCAGCAAAACCCTCTTCAATGAAGACATTTTATTGTTCCATAAGAATTTATTACACGCCAATGGTGGTTATTAAATGTTTACTTAATCACCTTAATTGGCAGAGTTATAAAAAGTATAATGCTTTATGTGCCCACTTATGCCAAGCTGACATATATTAAATATTTTTTGTGTAAATACTCCCTTATTGATGATTTGTACCTGCTATAAATCTGCTTTGCCATGAATGTGCAGTGGTCAGTCTAGGGCTCTCATGGAGAGAGCTTAGTGTACTCTATTTGTGTGTTTAATTGGAAGTCTGTTTATCCATCTGTAACCTGTAATATTAGACATGTGTTGGCTTTAAGCTAATATATAAATAATCATGTGAACAACTCCTTAGTTCTAAAATAATAATCTATGTAGCTTAACGTCTGTAACCCTTGGTGACAACAGGGAAGACATCCATAAAGTCCAAGGGATTGCTAAAGTGCTCACTGTCTGTTCACGAAGGTGTCTTCTGGGCTTTGCCTAGCTTTAACTAGAGGAAATACATATTGGATAAGTTAAAGTTGCAATATTTTTTGATACCACTAGATGGCAGTATATGTACCAATGATGTACATGTTAATGTAAAGATTATCTAAATTGTATTAGATTTGTTCTCTAAAAGGTAACACTTTTATTATTATTATTATTTATTTATTTATAAGGCGCCACAAGGTTTCCGCAGCGCCGAACACAGTACAAACAATGGACAGTACAGGGAATAACAGTACAGAACAATAAACGAGTAATACCAAGACTTCAGATGCTCTACTACCATCATACTTTACTTGAAAATGATGGTCAGAGATAAAATATACATTCTATATAGATTTGCACTTAGGGTGGGGTTCTTCATTTTAACTTTTGAGTCATTGTGAAACATCTTTGCGTATATGAAACACCTGATGTATCTTTGGGTAAAGCAGAAATGCTAAAACTTACAGCATTTATACATTTTTAATTTGTAATATGAGATTTCAAGGATTCAGTCTCTTGATGCATCAGGATTATCCTGATTAGTGGTGGTAATTATTTTCAGTTACAATTATGCTGCCTTTGCAAGGTTTGGCTTTTATAGACTGAGCAGATCTCATGTCACATGCATGATCAAACGCAGGATTTCTACAGGGGGTAGTTTCCACTCCACACTTTCAGATTTGGCATGACCATCATACAAGCGGCACTGCTATGAATTAAGCCATTGATAGGCCACTCTCTAGTCCAATCCCATCCATTTCAAATACAGGGGCAATGCTGCGTGCACTACTATTAGGTGCAAACAGCTCACCAAAAGCAGTATGAAGCGGGACATACTAGAAAGTCCTGAATGAGTGGGACAGTCACTCAAAATCCAATCTGCCACACCAGAATCAGGACAGTTGGCAGACTCTCCTGCTCTCTCCTACTTGTTCTTGCAGCTTTCACTACCTGCAGCTCATGACGTAAGCTCAGTTTCTGCTTGGCTGGGTTCTGAAATGTTGGAGAATGTTTGGAGAAAGGACAGGTACATGAAATATGAAAAGCCTATCAAAGAATGAACACTCTACCCCCTCCCCCTGACCAGCCCCAAAGGTAAATCAATTGCGCCCACGTGTAATAAGTAGGCCTCCCTCCTTGCAACCAGCCTCAACATTAAATTAGTAGTAATCACATTTAAAAATATATTGTGTACACCTGTCTACTACTGCTATACATACATACATATTCAGTTCTTTTGTGATATGTTAAGTGCCTACCCCCCCACACCTTCACACACACATATTTTTTGCATAGGGCAACATTTTAACAGATTAGTTTTCATACTTAGGAAAAAAAACAAAACAAATACAGCAAAACAACTACTACTAGGTGACACCTGGCAGTCACCTAAAACATAATACACTTTCAAAGTAAAACTATTGTATACATTGCCCCTGGGTTATGGATTGGTACAGTATTACAATCAGACGTATGATTATCTAAATACATATTAACATAAGAATCTGATTAAGCCAAACCTTATTCCTATAACAATTAGAGTGATTAGGGGCATGTCACAAAGAGAAAATGTGTGTATTGTAGCTGAAAGAATAGTTTAATTGAAGTAGTGTTGCTGCATAGTGATAATTATGTGCCATTCACCTTAGAAGCATTTCAATAGAGATATTCAATCAAATTTAATTGGGCAAAAAGTAGAGGTGGGCTGTCAAGACAATTACTAGTGAATATATTAAAAAAGCTTCAAGTTTCCGTAAAGCAGGCATGTTATACTGGTATTTTAGGGAACACAGGCCACCTTCTCCGTTATAACTTTCTCTCACAATCCTTTCTTTAGCAGTCCATGAAATGTAGCCACCAGTTGTGAATATCAGCATTTTCTGGGGGTCTTCTAGTTGTAATTGTGGACTGTTGGGTTAGTAGAATAGTAATAATGACATAATGATGACATTTTCTATGTTTTTTTTATTATTGTGTTATAAATGTAGGGAAATGTACACATATAGATGCAGTGATTAACATGGACCGGTCATCAGCAATATTACACCCAATTAGCTGTCAGTTAATCAGGGCTACTTAGGGGCTACTTAGTTCGTATAAGTCTTACTTACTTGACACTGCACTTCAAGACTGGAAATTACTATTGTAATTTCCTGACTTGAAGTGCAGTAGTCAATTCAGTTAATACAATTGCTATGGTGAATTTTCTTTCAATTGTGAAGGTATTTTGATTACATCTTACTGCATGACCTACTGAAGTCTGTAAGGTGAGTGTTTTAGATAGAAGATATTGTTCAGCTTATTTAATAATCGCAATCATTCCCCTGAGTGTTTTTTTGTCCCTCACTGAACATTACATAACCATTTTGGACCCCACTGGCAATCTGCCAACGCTCCATATACAAAATGAGTTTCAGCATGACAGCGCATTGTACCAACCTCAGATTGATATTAATACCCTCTAATTTCATCTAAAGTGCTCTAAAATAAGTCCCCAAATTCTTTCATCTAACAACCATCCAATTAGTATGAATATCCCCCCCCAAAAAAATAAATAAAAAAAATTAGCACTTAACCTTCCTAACAGGATGCCAGATGATCATCCAATCAAATTGTTATTGTTGTATATACAGGGAATAGGGAACACTACAGAACAAGGTAGGTATGTCCCAATACAAAAAAGTTTAAGAAACATTGCACAAGGTTTATGGAGAATGCAAGACAACCATTATGGGGTCTATGCATCAATAAGATGCAGTGCAACTAAATATGCATCACTGCACATCGCAGAGATGCATATTTATGCACCGCTTGAATGCATCATGCTGGGGCTACTCTGGGAGCCCCGACGAAGTGACTCCTTTTCTGCAATCTAATTTTCCTATTTACCGGTGGCGTGTTAGGAGGAAGCGCAGATGCACACAGCACTTCCAATGTACCGGATTCTGCGAAGCCAGAGAGTCTACAGCAGAATCCCATAGGAAATGACAGGTAACGCCATCCTGAGATAGCCTTACCTGTCTGCACAATACAAAGCTTATCAAAGCTTGATGCATTGCAGAACATTGCAGTCCCCATAGTAATCTATGCTGCACGGTATTTGCCTAAACGGAGGAGATGTGTGTGAAATATCCTCCGTTAGGAAGTTAATGCATAGCAAACAAACTTAAAACATGCAGAAACAGTAGTCTCTGCATCTTTTAAGTATTAAATAACTTTGATGCATTGACCCCTATGTCTCAGCCCATAGAGTTATGTGAGCTAGAGCATAAAAATGAAAGTGTTAATTAAAGTTTTATAACATAATCAGGAAATTGTATAGGTGCCATCATCCGCCCTCCGGGGCACGACCACCGTTTTTGATGCAATAGGCCGCCTCCCACCCCCTTACTCCTCCTCTAAGAACACTATTAGAATGCCTGAGGCAGGTTCGCATGGGACCCATTCAGCAGCAGTGAACGACACATACCTCCCAACCTTCTGGGCTGATTGGGACAAAGCTGTCAAGATCAGGACAGTGGAACAGAGCCCTCAAATTCTGACTGTGCTGCCTAAATCGAAACAGTTGGGAGGTATCACTACTTTTTTCTGTGTTTCTTTTAATTAAATAATCAGGAACTATGTGTTTTAAGGCAGGCAGGAATCTGAAACTACAAAGTACTAATGTAGTCTTCAGTTATCAGAACATTTGAGGAACTATAGATTGGTACTATATGTCATATATCCTTATTTGACAGCCTTGTCAACAGCTCATCATATAGTATGTATAGCTAGAAAACTAATTTATAACAAGGCCTTTGTTTTTCTACTCCTCAGCATGTAAATCAGTTCCTTATGTTAGATGATTTCATATAATTTAAAAGTTGAACGCATTTTGCAGATTATTGACATTTTTCAATTATGAGGTGTGATAGCTGGTTCCTTACCTGTAACTTTGATGCTGTTAAACTGCAGGTTTCTGGTTAACAATATATTATTTTAATATGGTCTGTATTTAAGTTTTATTAGACATCTAAAAATGCTTGTTCCACTTAGAATACATTAAAATCTATGTTGTGTAATGATTATTATTTATTGCTAATTGATGTAGTCACAGGTCAATAATACCTCTATGTTGCTCCAAGTTGTCACACCTTAAGGTAAGTTTAGTTATAATTACATCCTATAACCTTTATTCACAGTATGTTTTATAGCGTGGGGTACAGTATGGACCAGAAATATGCTGCCCAAGACATCAGTTTAAATTTACAACAGTACAGAAAAGATTTTTATCCAAGAGTAGCCCAGCAAAAATATTTATTGTTTTTATGTTGTTTTAGTTGGAACAGCAGGAATAGAAATAGGTCTTGAAAAGGAAACAAATAATGGAGTAGAAGAGACCTTGACTGTAGCAGATAATGAAAAAAAGATGACAGAATTCAGATGGGAGAAGGTGATTACAGAAATACCCAAGTATGTGATAAAAAGACACTTGTCCCAGTGGAGATAAACCGTAACAAAATATTTTCATAACAACCACTAGAGGGCGAACCAACACCACTGTTGTTTCATACATGCAGGAATACATGCAATAGTAATTTATAACATTTCTAAAAACCTGGCATGAACTCTGCCATAAAAACCTTGACACGGATGGTGTTACAATAATAGAATAATATTTTGCAGTTAAGGGTAAAGTTAATAGGCCATTTTATATTTTGTATGTTGTTCTAAAGTAAGAAATGCAATGGATCTTTATGACAATAAAACATAAATTTATCTTTCTGTTCCTACCCACTCACATCACACAAGGCACATTTCCACATTACATGATTAGATAAAGTAAGTGTATTAAGACATCTTTGGAGCCAACTATAATATTTTGAGCATTGTCTGGTGCTGGACATAAACATTTAAGCTACATTTGGTGACTTGTACAATTTGTGGATCTGCTGCCAAGTGTACAACATAGAGCCATGTCTGGTGCCAAGTATAGTATGTTGGGCCATATCTGGTGACAATTTGACAACACTGAGCCATATTGGTTGCCATGTATACTAAATAAAGCCATGTGATGCCATGGATAAATGTTGAGCCATATCTGATGTCAAGTTTAATTTACTAAGCTATCTGATGCCAAGTACACTAAATTAAACCATGTGTACATTTATACTTACACATTATGTTCGTCAGTTTATCTTACACAGATGGTTACCTATATGGTAACATTCACCCTGTTGCACACCTATATAACACACACACACCTTCCCCCAACGTCACTAAGCTGCCATAAGAAAGGGTTGTTCCCAGTACAAATTAAACAGGCCACCCCCTCCCCCCCAACCATCAAAAATGTCCCCCTCTGTTTGCCCAAGGGCACATTTTTCTCCTCTTAAATAGTTGCCACTATTCCCTCTAAGCTGCACATTCTGCAAATGAGAGTATTAAATGCCCCTTACATGCCCATCAGACTTTCCTACATGTCCTTTACATGCCCATCAGACTTGCCTACATGTCCTTTACGTGCCCATCAGACTTCATTACATGTCCAAAAGACCTCCCTACATGCCCCTTACATGTCCATCACATCCCCCAATATGCCCCACAGACCTCCCCAAATGCCCCTTATATACCCATCAGACTTCCCCACATGCCAGCCTCTCAAACCAAATATAATGCTAAAATTACTGAAAACTTGGACAGCATGTTGGCTTAGTGGTTAGCACTTCTGCCTCACACCAGTGGGGTCATGAGTTCAATTCCTGACCATGGCCTTATCTGTGTGAAGTTTGTACGTTCTCCCATGTTTGCATGGGTTTCCTCCCACACTCCAAAAACATACTAGTAAGTTAATTGGCTGCTATTAAATTGACCATAGTCTCTCCTGGTCTGTGTGTGTGTATGAAAGGGAATTTAGACTTTAAGCTCCAATGGGGCAGGGACTGATGTGAGTAAGTTCTCTCTACAGCGCTGCAGAATTAGTGGCGCTATATAAATAGCTGATAATGATGAACGCTTATCGTCAGAAGAAATCATTCAAATTAAGGGCAAAACAAATGACTCATTTTAAAAACAAATTTGTTGTGGTGCAGTATAAACATTTTAGCTTCCGTTTGACTTTGGCGCCATGGATAATCAGTATGGTATCAAGAAGTTTTTGGGTTTGCTGGAGTCTCTGTAAGTAGTTAACCTCTCTCCTTCCAGAACAACAAAGCTAAGGACAGCTAATAAATTACAGTCCAATTTAAATAAACAGATGGTCATTACCCTCTGATAACTTGCAGCCAGTGGATTTGTTCTTTAAACTTTATTTTGCAAACTTATAGCACTCAACTGTCTTGCATGAGTTTCAACGCCTCTTCCCTTATAGAAACAGTATTGCTTGCTTTGTCTCTTTTCTTCCTTTCTGGGGCTGAACAAATTAATTTCATACTCTGCTGTCCTCTTCAGACCAAATCCATGGCAATGAATGCAGGGGAGGAGTGAGGGATGGTGTGATAGAGCTCACAGTTTGATGACTGTGGTGTGGGCAGAGCAGCTGTCAGTGGTGTGGGTGGATTGGCTTTCCCCAGCCGGCTGGCGATTTAGAGAACACGGAAGGGAAGAGAATCTCGCTGCCACCTGGGTCATTGCGGGCGGTAAGCTCCCTGTGGAGTCCGAGCTCCTGGTGGCTCAAGGCTCCTTTCAAAAGTACACTTTCCCCATTCACCCTAATGGTGACGCTGGCTGACATGCTGTTTTCTCCTTCAGGTGTACTCCTGTCAAGAGCAGAGGAGGCAGATAGGGAAGGCTTTGTCTGAACAAACATGATGCATATATGGGACATTGACACAGATTTAATACAAGGCCCCAGGATTAAGGCTGTAGGTATCCTTCCCCATGTGACCTACCGATGCTGATAGTGGGGAAGAATTCTACCGTTTCTCTCCACTGCACTAGCACTTTGGGTAATATTGACCGAGAGTGAACGTTCCTAATTTTGAAACCATCAAATCTCTGACATCACAGCACAGCATGTTTTCAAGTCTTCAGGATTATGAATCCTGATCTGCATCAGAGTGGACAGAGAAACTAGAAACTTGGTGGGACTGTAGGAGAAATTGGTTAAGTGCAGTAGGTGAAGAGGGAAGGATCAGCAACTATTACCACACTTTTACCGTTACTACAGTAATAAATGCGCATTATTATTGTTACTAAGGTAATTTCAATGCATTAAAATTACTGTAGTAACGGTAATATTGCGCACCCCGCGTTGTTCTAAAGAACAACGCAGGGAATTGATTCTGCCCCTTAGGCATGGTGCCCTGGGCAATTTGCACTCCCCTCACCCCAACACACACAGCCAGATATTTACCCTTATCATAACATGGTCTCTAGTTGATTATTGGTCTTTCAAACTGACATACACTATATGGACAAAGTATTTTGCCACACCTGTTTATTATTGAATTGAGGTGTTTCAATGAGACCTGCTGCCAGAGGTGTATAAAATCAAGCACCTAGTCATGCAGTCTCTATTTGCAAACATTTGTAATACAAATGGGTAGGAAGAGCTCAGTGACTTCAAGCATGGTATTGTGATAGGATGCCACCTTTGCAATAACACACACAGAGCGGGGTCAACGATTGCTAAGGCGTATGGTGCTTAAAAATTGCCAACACTCTGCTGATTCCATAGCTGAAGTATTCCGAACTTCCACTGGCATTATTGTAAGCACAAAAACTGTGCAGCGGGAGCTTAATGGAATGGGTTTCCATGGCCGAGCAGCTGCATGCAAGCCTCACATCACCAAGACCAATGCCAAGCGTGGACAGAGTAGTAAAAAGCACACCAACACTGGACTGTGGAGCAGTGGAAACGTGTTCTGTTGAGTGACAAATCACGCTTCTCTGTTTAGCAGTCAGATGGACGGGTCTGGGTTTGGCGGATGCCGGGAGAACGTTACCTGCCAGACTGCAATATGCCAACTGTGAACTTTGGTGTAGGAGGGATAATGGTATGGGGCTGTTTTTCAGGGTTTGAGCTAGACACCTTATCTCCAGTGAAGGGCAATCTTAATGCTTCAGCATACCAAGTCATTTTGGACAATGCTATGCTTCCAACTTTGTGGCAACAGTTTGGGGAAGGCCCTTTTCTATTCCAACATGACTGTGCCCCAATGCACAAAGCAAGGACTACAAAAGACATGGTTTGATGAGTTCGGTGTGGAAGAACTTGATTGGCCCACACAGTGCCCTGACCTTAACCCCATCGAACACCTTTGGGATGAACTGGAACAGAGATTGCGAGCCAGGCCTTCTCTTCCAACATCAGTGCCTGAACTCATACATGCTCTACAGAATGAATGGGCACAAATTCCCACAGAAACACTCCAACATCTTGTGGAAAGCATTCAAGAGGAGTGGAACCTGTTTTCGCTGCAAAATGGGGACCAACTCCATATTGAAGTATATGTATTTGAATACAATGGTCATTACAGTCCCTGTTGGTGTAATGTTCAGGCGTCCGAATACTTTTGTCCATTGTTTACAGCTCCTAGTTCACTAGGCCCTTAATCTGACATTGCTCTTGGGGGCAGATCCTCAATACTTACTGTTTCATTTGGTATCTATAGTAATCCTATTCACTTCTGTGGATTATGATAGTGATATATAAAAAAATGTATTAATAGCCACCACAGACTTTTTTACTGGAAAGTTTAAAAATTATATATTTTTACACACAAGTGAAAAATCTCCAGAAGGACAAACTATATTTTATATTAAACCTCTTTAGCTAGGTTAATTACCAGTTATGAAGTAGCTGAGCTCTGCATTTAGTCCTGTGTCAGCATCTGAACAATTCAGGCGTGCTACCACGTAATCCCGAGGAACATTCTCGGCCAGTGAAAGGTTGTACAGTGTTGGGTAGAAAGTGGGGCTCTCGTCATTGACATCCATCACTAAAATTATAAATGAACAGTGAGAAATTATTATAAAAGTAACCAAGTACAATCTGGCTGGAATAATGTTTCCTGCACATGAGACTCACATCTGTGATAAACTTGTAAGGCAGGAAAAAAAACAGCATTTGAAATACACTCAAAAATAAACTTCTAACAGCTATGATAAACTCTAATAGTAAGCAGCAGTATAAATCACAATGAAAACATGGCAAATTACAAAGCAGAATAAACATATATTTGTTATTTCAGCAATCTGTTCTTCTGTAGTATGTGTGTTAAATTGCCTATTACTGTTTGACTTGGACTTGCAATAATGTCTGGTCTCAGCAGGCGATTATAGAGTTTAAAGCTTAAGCATATTTGCCAACTTTAAATACTTTAATAGTTGGCCTCCGGGAGATTCTGGAGTGGGGGCGTTGTGAAAGGGTGAAAAGGGGCGGGGAGCAATGAATCACATCATTTGGCCTCGTCCCCAGCTACAAAATATGATGCTTTCATCACTGGGGGTGCGGGGATGACAGGGCAAAAATGACGCAAATCACCTGCGAAACGTGTCATTTTGCCTCCTGATAGGCAGGACGTGGGGCGCTTGACTATTCGGGAGGATGGGCAACCATGAGCTTAAGACTAAGGAACATATTAATTAATATGTTCCCAATCCTGGCGATAAAAATTGTACTTAATGTCAGGATTGTATGACTCTTAGTCTTAAGCTTTAAACTCTAATTGCCAGGCATTTTTTAAAAAAAAATATTGTAGAGGCAGCTGAGCGATACTGGCCTCATGCATATGCGGGAACCACCTTGCCACAGTGAAAATGAAACCTGGCTTAGGGATTCAGTTCTATTAATTGCCATGAATAAATAAATAAAGGCTAAAAATAGATATAATTTATTTTAAGAAAAAAATAAATCTAAAAATAATTTTAAGTAGTCTTACATGACAATAATAATAAAACAGGGAACCGCTGTGATACTTGTTAAATAGGGATGGCAATCTTACCACCAGTAATAACAATGTAATTGCCAGCTGTAACGCATTTCTTGCATTGAGCAAAGTGATATTGAGTGATAACACAATTTTCTCTTCCAGTAGGGCTCCTCGCCCTTTGGTAAATGTTAATTTTATTCCAAAAATTCACAATAAAATAACAATATATTACTGTAAGGGATAGAATGCATTGCACCACTTCAAATAAATACTTGCACACAGTGGTCAAAGTGTAAACTTAGAAGTGTTAGTATGGAAAATGTAATGGGAATGTAAGTGAATGGAATTGGATAGTTCTACAATGAAGGCAGTACCACCGTATACACCCCCACTTCGGCCACTGATTAAACATGCTTTTGTGAGCATTGCTAATCTAAAACAAGAGATTGAAAATAGAAAAGTTAAGTTAATGAAATAGGAAATTACCACGAACTGTAAGAGTACTGGTAGAGCTCTTGGATGGAGATCCGGCATCACTGGCCACTACCCGAAGGTAATACTCCCCAATCCTTTCTCTGTCTAGAACAGCTGTAGACGTAACTAATCCACTTGTGCCATTTATGACAAAGTCCATACGTGGCATTCCAACTTGCATCCGATACGTCACTTGCCCATTCAGACCTTCATCTAGGTCTATAGCCACCACCTTAAGGCAAAATAATTCAATCTTAAAAATTTAAATATACAGTATATTTAGTATGAAGCTCATGACAAAAGAATCAGATGCAGAGTATCTGTATTTTAATATTTTGTAGGCGTGCTTGAATTTTTCATTGCAACGTGAAAACACTTTTCGATTTATTATTTGAGAAAATACAGTTATATAATACCTGGAATACTGATGCTCCAACAGAAGCGCCCTCCAGGATCTCGGCAATGAATGGCAGGTTGTAAAATGTGGGATCATTATCATTCAGATCCAGCAAATTCACGAAAACTGTAGCACTGCTTGTGGCACGGAGAGGCGGTGTTCCACCTGACAAATGAAGACAAAATCGCATTAATAACCAGAAGGACTGATAACAGAGATAATTAGAAGACTATGTACAGCCTGAATGATGCTCATTAGAATCCTTTTAAGTAATTCCATGCAATAAAGAAAAATCATTGTGCTGCTGGATTTGATTTATTTTAAGTAAATTGCAGCTAGACCCAGTTCTACAATGAGCTGTGTATCTATTTTGTTCACCATATTACGTCCACTTGAGAAACTCTGACAGATAAAGAGAAAGCATGCTAGGCAGTTTGACAGTGAGTTGGCAGATCATGGTTACTTTGGACACAAAAATGGAACGTGGGGGCCTGGACCAGGTGGTAACAGACATGTCTTTTCCTTACAGCAAATGGTAAGTTTAGATAGCAAGGGAAATGTAGAATAGAAAAGGTTTAGTAAATTGGATTGCTACATTCTTGTGACTTGCTAGTTATGAGAATGTATCATATAATAATATGTTGACCATAAAACGGTGATGGAGTAAGATTGAGCAAAACTAATGCTTCCATTACTTATCACTATTCTGTTTGTGCTATAAAGAAAATGCAAGTCATTATGAAATAAGCATTGTGTGAGTCCCAATCTGTAAAAAACAATGTATGGATGGATATTGTGAGTACTCACGGTCTGTTACTGAGATAACAATTTTCCTCATCAGTTCTGCTTCCTGTGTATTTGGGTTTTCCCTGTCTAGGACCACCCCTGTAGTCCGGATTTTTCCTGTGGTACTATTCAGGGTATAGAACTTGTTAGGGGGGCTGATATTGTATACCAGGCTCCCATTCTCTGCAAGATCTGGATCAAAAGCTACAACCTGTAGAGAGTGAGACAGTAACAGACAAATAATAAAAAAAATATTACAAGTATATCAATGAGTGCAGGTGTTCAATCCCACAGACAATAAAACTGGTACAGAATGTTGTGTATTATTTACTAGCAATTATCCTATTATCTAAGCATTGTATTGAAAAAGGTAAAACAATTGGTAATGTGCATGGTTCAGATCAATGAAGATGGTTTGTGCTCTCTGCGGACTTTATGTTAGTCAGCACTACATCATTTTCCTGTGTCAATGTTTTAGTCTGAGCTTTTATTAGAAATTCAGACAGAGAAGTCTAAATTTTTACTGTATAGATGAACAAGATGACTGATGACAATCCTTGCTCTGATTCCACTGGGTTTATATCTTTCCTGCGGGCTCCTCACATGCAAATAGACAAGAACAATGCTTTTAAAGTTGAACTAAATCATAAGAAATATACTTTGCATGAGGGCAGGTTGTACTCTCTTGCTTTTCATGGAATTTTTGTTTACTCTGAAATTTATTTACAAAGTCGACCTCTATGTGCTGCCATATTTATGTGAGATATACATCCCTAGACACGGACATGGATCAATAAATATAATGTGCACATAGCAGCATTGCTGGTTGCAACTACATGCTAATATACAGTACTAATGCCTTAAAAAAGATAAAGTAAAAGCAAAGAATTGGGTTATCAGTGAACGAAATGGAAATTTAAAAGTGGTGGTATGGAAAATGTAAGTGAAATTACAATTAAAGCAGTAGGAGAAGTGGCGGTATGGCATACCACTGTATACCAGCCCACTATGACCACGGGTAATATTAGGATTTTCTATACATATCGATTTTTGAGCATCACACATGACCTACAATATCAGGGGGTCCCATTTAATTCATTGCTTTCATTTACACAAATAAAATGGCTACATATTGGCGGTTCCTAACATAGTTTACTTACAACCTGTTTTGTGTGTCTCCATTTTCAAACGGCTCATTCAGATCTCTACTCAAGTTTAATCCCTTTATTTCAGTCACCTGGCTGACTCCCTATTAAATTTCATAAAGGCTCTTCCCTTCCCTTTACCCATTGACATATCTAGCTTTATCTCCTACAATATTTCGATTTATTCCCTATGCTATTCTGTGATTGGCTTGTTTTATACCACCACATATTAAAGCAGAAATCTCATTCAAAAATTAAGCGCATTTAAAGAAAGAAATAAATCACTGTGTTAGGCTATAAGAAGAATCTTCATAATTAACATTTTTCATTGGTTTGTCTCTTTAGGCTGCTATTAATGATTTAGAATTATCACATGATGTAGTTAGTAGTGGGGTTTTGAATCATCCCCCTGAGTTCTGTGTACTGTAAAAACCTCCCACTCCTTCTTCACTCTCTGGTTTTACATGAAATGTGAAGAGATGTGAGCATGTGTGCGGTTGGCACCCATACTTTGTGCCATCCAGAGATATCCAGAAAATGAGATAATGATTTGTAGGAGGACAGCTAACAAAAATTACATGAAGTGAAAAATCAGAAACATTCTTAAATGGTACTTGTTTTTAAAGGAAAAAACCCCACAAATAAACCTTCTGTGTAGAATTTCTGCTTCAATAAGGTTTTATATAATTGCCTTTGTATGCTGTCCTATAGCTCTGAATCTCCCTAATATCTGCCAAACATCCTTTTCTCATACCTTTGAAACTCTCCTCAAGCACCACTTGTCAATTGTGGTCAGAAAGTATAGGGCACTTGCTTTATGAACACTGTGATGCAGGTTGATTTATGCACTAAATTTTGACCTATTTGTTTATCTTCCAATAAACCCAAAACTGTAAGCTCTGTGGTGCAGTGATCTCATTCTTAAGCTGGGTACACACTACAGAAATTTTAACCAACTTTTTATGCTGAGCGATTTTACAAGTGATCGATTTTCCGATCGCTCGGTCCATGGACTGCATACACACTAGCCTTGTTTAGGACGATAAAGGGAAGAGCGGACATCCCTATAGCGACTTTTTACAGCCGTGTTGTCGTGAGCAATGACTGTAATTTTGTACTCACTGTTGTGGATCGGTCAGAAGTTTATACACACTACACAACGGAAAAGAGATTGGAACGAAACTATTAAACGGTACGACCAACCAAATGAGGCGACAATCGTCCATTTGGACAGACCTTTGATCATCATGTCACTGCACACACTGACCCGACTTTTGAACGAGCGGTCATATGTCGGCTGATTTAGCCGATTATTGGATGAAAACTGTGTAGTGTGTACCTAGCTTTAGGTTTCTTCTATGACAGATAAAACACATGCATTTATTAACCTGTATTGTATTGCACCCTGTTGTATATGTAAGTTGCCAATCAACCAGTGGTGCAATACAAATAAACTCATATATACTACAATTCATAGACCTCAGTAATTGTCACACCCGATTACTACTGTTATTTTGCCAAATAGCTGGAAGGTGTGCCAAACACTTCCTGGAAGCCTAGATATGGTGTGATAACGGACACCAAAATTCACATTATATCAAAAGTATTGTTCTGATGGATTAACAAAAATAAGCAAATAATAATATGAAAATAGTGCTATTGGGCTAATCATAGAAAATTATTCATCTCTAGCTCTTAGCAAAAAGTGACCAGACATGTAGTCAATGGTGTCAATTTGGTTGTTTTAGAAACAAACACCAAAACACAATTGCCAAATTTGTTTACAATCAAATAAAATTGGGTAGAAATGTTATAGGCAAGTCTGTAATTCTTGTTGCCCAGATGACAAGTTCAAGCAGTATATGCAATCATCTGGCAAAAGAACACAGTGTGCCCTTGCGACAGACATAGTTGCCAACATTTTAAAATAATTTCCAGTGCATCTACATAGGCAAAGTTCGAGTACCTCGGAGCCCTATAATGCCCATCATGCTATGTTTGGTGAATGTGATAACAGTTTAATTTTTGCATTTCAAATATTCTTTTTCAATAAATCTTAACCATTAAAGCCTAGAGATTAAGAATAGATGGTAAGATTTGCAAATAATATGCACAAGAGAAATTTTATTGTGCAGTTGGTCAATACTAAAAAAACAGGGAAGAAAATTTGCATGGACAAATCTTGAAAAGCTGGGCCCTGTCTATGGAAGTTAAATACAATTAGGAACTGTGGACATATTGAAGTATGTGTGGCCAACTTTAAATGTGGTATAAAAACAACAGTTTTCACTCGTAGGATTTAGTTCTTATTCCAGTACGTTGAAAGCTCTATATCAGACAGAGGGTTAAGCTTTTAGAATTTTAGTATGTTTAGCTATTAGGAGCCATAAAATACTTAGCACCTAAAATGGTTTGTTTACTTTATAGCAGCTGAAAGAAAAACTTTAATTAATTTTTGGCTCCAGGATTATAAATCTAGTGCAAACTGTTCAGGCTGGTGTGTGTGTGTTGTCAAGCTCTTAAAATGGCTCATTTAGTTTAGAGTGTAAGCAAGCCATGTGTTTTAAATGGGTAGTTTTACATAGGCACGGATGCATGGTTTACAGAACACGATAATATAGCAGACCTTTAGTGTGATGTTGCAGAACAACATAAACAGAATTAAACAGAGATAAGCTAAAATATGAGTTTCACAATACAATAATAATATATTTACCATAAACATTCACTTTGCAAATACTTATATATATATAAAGGCAAGCAACTGATGAAATTAAGTTGGGCATGGCTAAGTGGTACAGCGTTTGCTTATGTCTTCAGCCTGGATGTAATACCCCAATCATGATGTCTTGAGAGCTACTGTGCATACAGGAACAAGACATAATATACTGTACAACAGAAATATGGGATATAAGCACCAGAGTTGAGTACTTATAAAGTTGTGCATGTGCAGACTGGGAGACTTCAGGCGGGGGGCACACAGGCGGCCGCATCTCATTACACGGGATGCAGCCGCGTCATTGATGACGCGGCCGCATCCCGTGTCATGGGAAGCGGCCGCTTGTGCGCTGATGCGGCCGCATCTGATGTCATCAGATGCGGCCGCAGGTAAAAAATGGGGAAATTGTATCGGGAGGCGGCCGATGCCCCCCTGCCCCCCGGCCCAGCCCGCCCCTGGTTGTGCAACTGGCAAACTAAAATATACAGGTCAGACAGAACTGTGACTGATCTTCTAGATGGACACTGAACTGACATAAGTATTGAAAAATTAGTACAAAGGACCCTCTCAGTATGCAGGCTTTTACTGGTTGGTCTTCTTTGAAACCTCACTTTGGCTCAAACTGCAACAATTGATTTAATTTGCATGAACAAAGCTGACCTTATTATAACATATTTAAATAGATAAAAAGCCAGTAAAGTGGAAACAATTCATATTGGACTGCAGTATAGGTGAGTAATATAGGTGTGTAATACCATGTAGCACACCAAAAGAGTGTTCTTTGAGCATGAAATGCCAATATCCATATAGCAAGAAGCCACAAGTCAAGACCCTGAAAGAGATGAGCCAATAGACATAGGTTGCTAGCAGTGAAGTATACCCTGTTTTTTAATTTTAATATCCAATGCAAAATTCTTACAGATACATTCTCTGTAGCTACAATGCATTTTGCTTAAGTATTTTACAGAATAAATGTGAACCCAAACCTACAAAATAATTTCTAAATTTTGTCCACAATCCTCCAGCCCTGCTCCCACTTAGTCTCACCATAAGTATTTCTGCACATCTTTGCATTCCTGTGCACTTGTGATATAACCTCAAAAGACAAGAAAATCCACACTTGGCGCTTACATTTTTGGGTAATTTGCTGGGGTTGCACTAATCATCTAAAAGTGACATAGGAAAGAATCAAGGGAAAGTGTTTTCCCTTATTTTGTATGTTTATCCCAAGTCCTATGAAAAAAACCCAAAACAGACCAACACATCATGCAAAACATAAAAGTTGGTATGTTATTAATACTAGGGAAAACACACCTAGATATGATGGTCATTTCATACAATAAATATAACTAATAATTATGTCCTAAGAGGGGTATTCAATTGTGAGCAAGTTTTTTTTTTGACCGCGTTAAGTCATTTTAACGCTGTTTTTTATAATTTTCGAGCGTGTTAACTTTACCCGCAATTCAAGTCCATTTTTAACGCTACATTTTTTTTCATGAAACGGTCCTTCCGCGCTCCAGTAGAAGGTCTATTGAAAGTATAGGGTGTGCAAGAGGCAGCCGTGTTTAAAGCTATTCAATTGTTTTTTAATACGGCGTGTAAAACAGGAAAATATGCTGTTTTATCTCGCACCTCCTTGGGATGTGTTAAAAATAAAAAAACTCTGAAAAGTATTTGAAATCATGTAATAATGTGGAAAAAAGTTAAACTTATGTTTATCACTAATGGCTAACTTGTGTAAGTTGATTTTCTTGTGAAAAAAAATGAAATTAAAAGAACATAAAAAAATAAATAAAATAAAATCACTAACTAATTATATTTATGTATGTTTTTGGTACAAATATGAATGTAGTAATGTGTTTTGACATGGTATAGATGATTGTATGGTAAAAAATAGTTCAATTAAAAAATATGCTAAAGAAAGTACCGGAATGTAGATGTTATCAATGTGTATCAATGCGTAATGCAATCTAATGTATGAAAATGTATGCAAAACCTTTTTTTGTGTTATACATGACTGCATTAAAACTCCCCTTTACTCCCCTAAAATCACACAATTTTTAACGCGCGGGGGCAGCGTTCCCTCTTTTCAATTGAATTGCACGAGTTTTCCCGCTGCGCTAACTCAAAAGGGTCGCTATTGCCGTCAAAAATCCGCGAGAGATTTTTTTTAAGTGGCGGGGAAAAGAACAACTCGCTAACAATTGAACACCCCCCTAAGAATACCAGTTATGCAGTGAAGTCACTTGCGTCTAAATAAAGTGTTTCCTGGGACGAACGATTAAATAAACAATGAGGGATTTATTTAACACATGGTGAAGAGCTAAAATGGCAGTTTTAACGCCACCAAAATGGTCTTTCACCGCTTTTTCTTATTTATCAAAGTGGAAATGCTGGAGAAATCCTAGTGTTAATCATGGTGTTACTGGTAATTTTATTTTATGGGATCCAGCCGAAGCCGCGCCTGGACTAGCATACCACTTTCTCCACATGCTGGTAGCATTAGGCTGTCGGTGAAGAGGTAAATGACCACACTGAAGAGGGGGGTCTATGCTACGGTTCCCAGAGCAGCCCTGGCATAGTAAATGGCAGCGGTACATATTGAGGGCTACCGCGCTTATGTCATAAAGAGACCCCTCAATATTGAATGCTACCTGATACATTGAATCTTAATGTCGTTCCCCCATACACCAGTCTCTAAATAATCTAATTTATTTACATTTTACAATGTTTACAAATTTATATTTTCTAATGAGCTTTTTATTCATCCAAAACATACAATTACCAAAAATCCTCATATAAATCACATTTGCAAGAGCTGATAACAATTGGACACAATAAAAAAAAAATCACAATGAAAACCATTATGCTGCATGGCAAAAATATGCATTCTGCATAAACAACTGTTTTGGGTTCATGGTATTTAAAAAGAATATATTTTACTCAGGAAACTGTCAATAAAAGTCTATTGAATCTATTAAATAAACAGTGCAAATGTCCTCTATTTACAAAAATAAATGATTCCACTACTGGAAAGATAAGAACATCATGATGTTGAGGTATGGCATTTTTTAATAAGGTGTGTAGGAATCTCCATTACATTATCCTATTGTGCAAGTATAATCATAATAATAATATAATAATAACACAATGTGTTCCCAATAATTTCATGCTCTTAAAATAGAATAACTAAAATAAAAAAACACTTGCTCAGTTAATGTCGGCTGCTCTGTGAAAACATAATTAGGAGAAAAATTAATGAGGTTTGATTGGGACAAAAATAAAAATTCATTTAATGCGTTATTAAACTTCTATTAAGTCTATTTTGTGTTCTTTGTAAATGAGTGAAAAACAAATATTAAATCAATTGAAGTAGTATAAGGAATGAGAGAGAGAAAATGGATTGAAATTAACTACACACTTGCCTGGAAATAAGATTTCACGACCACAGTGAATCCGAAAGTTTCAAGCGTCAGTAGAAAAAGGTAAGGTAAATACAACTTACTGGCAGCAAAATTTTGGTTTTAGTGTATTATTATACAAATAATACACAAAAATAGCTCACATAATATACATAAATAGTCAGTGTAAATAATGACTGTATAATCATTGCATTCTGATGTTTGAACACACTAATTATACAATCGCTTATTATAAACTGGTGATGGCTATATAAACCAATGTGTACCGCCATTTTGAGTGAGTTCTACGGCGATGAGAGACGGATCAGGGCGTCGTAGAAAGAAGCAGCCGGCACGAGGAAGAGAAGAAGACCAGCGGACGGCAGAAAGCCATTGTCAGGGCTGAAAGTGAATCTGCCTGCAGCTGCCACAGACGACGAAGAGAAGAACAGAAGCACCGCCATGACTGCCCTTGAGAATGGCAGCAGAAAGTGAGAGATAGGCTAGCTAGCAGACACCCGGAGACAGGTAAGGCCCTTGTGGGCACCATCCCTACCGGGAGCACCAGGTAGGGCTGCTGAGCAAACGGCTCTGTGTATTTGTGTCGGTGCTAGGCCCTGTGTATTCAAGTGGGCACTAGGTCCTGTGCATTTCAGTAGGCACAAGGCTTTGTGTATTTGAGTGGCCACAAGGCCCTGTGCAATTAGGAGGGCACAAGGGTACTAGGCCCAGGGCAGTATAAGATAGCCATAAGGCCTTTGTTATAGTAGGGAAATAGGCCCTTGATCTAGTGGGACACGTGTATCAACATCTATTATTGTTGGAGTGTGGATGAGTGCCAGGAGAGGACGGTGAGTCCCGGTGATTAGCATAATTCTGTGTGGGTCTTCTGCTTGGCAAAGGCCCTCACCTGTATAGGGTGGATGGATTCTGTTCCTGTTTCGAGTATTCGTAGTCTTGTGCCCAGGCCAGAATAAAATAAAGGAATGGTAAATGGGGTATAGGGAAGTCTCTATACTAACAACCACCACCTCATACACACTTTCACTTGAAACTGTAGCTCTTCTTGCCAGTAATTGTGTCCCTCCTTTCATTAGGCTGAACCACGAGGTGGTGCATACGCCGAGGTATAACAGTAGGGGAGTTGGTTAAAAAGAGTGTCTGGTGTGTTTTGTAGTTGTCCCTCAGGATCTGGTAAGTGACCTGCTTGAAAGGGATTTGTGTGGCCTCTTCCCCATGGCACCTCTACACTAATGACCAGGTTGTGTTATGCGTATGTGGGTGTATGTATGCTTGACGTATACCAGGCACATATGCTTCAGGAACAGAGCTGGACATATCTTGAGATGCCTTCAACTCGGGAAAAGGGTATTAATATGCTAATTTTATGGGTGGCTTTTTTTAGTAAATTGTACCCAACATGTGTCCAACTCAGGATGTGTGTGTCTGTGTCCAAGCAACTTATTTGTATGACAGACTGTCTGACATACAAATGTCTGTAATGTATTTTTTTTAATTAACAATTGTGTATTTTAACAGGTAATGTACCCCCTACAACAAATTAATGGATATTCAGTTATGTGGCGTCAACACGGTTGTGAATCTGCTTGTCCACGTCACTTCTGACCAGTGGCCACAAGGACTCCAGCATATACTTCAGCAGAAGCGGAAGTAGATGGTAAGGGGACAAATGGAGGATGAAGTAGGAGGCTGGACAAGATGTAGGACAAAAGGAAAAATGGGTTGTGAGGGGCACAGGGAAAAAGTGCAACTACAGTTTAATGCCAAAAAAAATCAAAAAATGCAAAATCATGTACTTGGTTCTCAAAAACCCAAAGGCTAAATATAGTTTTAATGACACTATAATGGAAACTACTGAGGAGGAAAGGGATCTAGGAGTCACTATTTCAGGTGAGGCAGGTAAACAATGTAAAAAAGCAATGAGAAAGTCAGATGCTTGGTTGCATAGGGAGAGGAGTCAGTAGCAGAAAGTAATAATGCCACTGTATAAGTCATTGGTATGGCCTCATCTAGAATACTGTGTTCAGTTCTGGAGGCCATATCTTTAGAAGGATATAAATATATTAGAGTTTGTACAAAGAAGGGCAACTAAAATGAGCATGACCTACAGCACAAAACTTACCCAGAAAGACTAAAATATCTTAATATGTATAGTCTGAAGCAGAGAAAGGAATGGGGGGACATGATAGGAACTTCCAAATATATCAAGGGTTTTAACAAGGTACAGGCGGGAATCATTCTTCAAAGGAAAAGAAATATTAGAACACAAGGACATACACTGAAACTGGAGAGAAGTAGGTTCAGAGGAAATTTGGGAAAAAACTACTTCATAGAAAGGGTAGTGGATAATACGTGAAATAGCCTCCCATCAGACACAGTAGAGGCTAATACAGCAGATTAATTTAAACATTCTTGGATTAGATACAAGGATATCCTTAGTAAAGGTTCAAATAGGGTTTGAGGTTACCATAGGTTAAAAAATGGTCAGACTAGGGTCAAGCAATACTTATCTGCTGTAAAAGTTTATGCTTCTATGCTTCTAAAGTAGATGCTGGGAGCAAATGGTAGAAGACGATGAGGGATATATCTGATAAGAGGGATAAAGAGAAACAGACAGCAACAGAAAGGGGGAGAAAAAATGGATAGACACCCACAATGCAAAGACAGACACTCAATGTGTTTGGGGGAGCAAAGAAAGACAGATGGAAGATGTAGTACACAAATAAAATAAGAGACAGAAATAGAAAGAGGACAACACAGGCACACATGACGAGACAGAGTGAGAGAGACTGGCGCAGACAGAGGAAGGAGATAAACATTGGCACAGACAGTGGAAGGAGAGAGTCTGGCGCAAACAGGGAAGAGAGCCTAGAGCAGACAGGGAAAGGGCAGAGAGGCTGGCACAGACAGGGGAAGGGCAGAAAGGCTGGCACAGACATGGGAAGGGCAGAAAGGCTGGCATAGACAAGGGAAGGTCAAAGATGATGGCACAGACAGGACATAAGTAAGAAAGATTGACACAGACAGGAGAGAAAGTGATAGGAATATGTGTATTTAAACTTACTGTATTTGCCTTCAGTCACAGCTCCATTTGCAGGAGAAAGGTGGAAATGATCTCATCCATTTCAAGGGGGAAAGTAGTAGAGGTGGGGGTCAATGGGTGCACAGGAAATGATATGGAACTGGCTGTTCCCTGACATCCCTTCAGATGAACAGTGTTGGAAAATGGTGCCTGCGTGGAACATGGCAAAGCTGTGTGGGCAACTAGGTTACTTGATTTTGCTTCATTTTACTTTAAAACCATGTCACAAGCAGACATTGGGTATGGGGCAGGGCCAAAGGGCAGTGAAGTCCCGGTATGGCAGTGGGCCAGTCAGACCCTGCTGGGCTATGAATGTCGGTGTAGTGGCAAATTTGCATGGTACATTTTATATACAGCTCTAAAAATTAAGAATGTGTTCTCCAACATATCTACAGTACTAACTGGTATAGTTGGTCTTCTGCAGATTTAGCAGTTTGAAGTCGATCATCATTCCCATTCAGCTCACTAATGTAACAAGGCAGATGGTTGGTGCCCCAGAAGAAGTGTAACATAGGATTCCACAGGACTGTTGGTATGGTAGAGAGGCAAAGGTTCCTCCAGTAGTGTTGAATGAAACAAAGGACACATGGCTAAAACTGCATAAATGTGTGAGTTTATTCTTTTTGCTTGTGGTGTAAGGTTTTACCAAAGCGGCAGATAAGTAGAGGTAGTGTGTTAGGAACTCCCAAGCCAGTACAGTGAAACTCGGGAACTACCCTGAAGGCCCAGTGTTCGCTGGAGCCCCTAGTGGTGGGGACAGACTTGTCTGCGGACCGACCGAGGGTCGAGTAATGTATACTGACTTAAAGGAGAACCCAGGAGTGGAGTGATTGGCAGGCTGTAGTAAAGAGGGAATCCAAGGTCAAAGGTCACTAGCTCAGGTACAAAATCCGGGGACAAGCGAAGGGTCAGACACACAGGCAAAAAAAGCAAAATCCGGAATCCAGGCAAAAAGGTCAGGGTCAAAAGCGAAGGTTCAATGGTCCAGGAACAAGCAAAGGTCAAAACACGGGTAGTCAATCAAAGGTAATAATAACCAACAGAGAGAACAAGCAGACAGCAGAACTGAGTACAGAACGCTATAACTGGCAATGAGGCTTAGTCCTCATTGCCTTTAATAGTTCAAGCAGCCAATCCGAGAAGAGCCCACACAGGAGAAGCCTAATAGATAGAAGTGCTGGTGGCCAATCGTAATGCAGTGCTCAGCTGCATACTAATAACTGACTCCTTTACAAGCTGCCTCCTAGGCACCTGGACAGCCATGATTGTCTCTCACCTAACTAGCCCTGTGCGCGCGCGCCCGCCTATTAACCAGCTGGCCGGGTGCGGCGACAGGGAATCTGTAGCGTCCCCGTTGTTGCCCAGGCAACCGGGACGTGGAAACCGGAAGTGACGTCCCGGTTACCGTAGCAACGGCCGGGACATCATTGGAGGATTCAAGAGAGTCGCGGTGGTGCCCGCGGCCGCCGCGATCTCTAACATAGTGTAGGGAAGTAATGCAACGAGACCTTCAATATGTATTGTTATTCAACATGTCACAAAAAATAACATTTTAGAAACCTTGTTTCAACAATATCAGCAATATGCAAACATAAAATACTAAAACAAATAGGTTACTGAATAAATACATCTCACTTTGAAGTTAGGCACTGTGCTTCAGTGAAATGGGTTTCACTGGATAAATACTTTTGAGAGACAACCAGTTGCTAACTGGTTAATGAGACACTAAAAGCTGCAGCAGCAGATTATCTAGACAAAAAATCACAATAGAGTTTTAGTGCAATTATACAACACTTATCACAGAAAATCAGTAGAGATGCAACAAGGATTAATCCAACTTGTCCAGGTTAGATGCTTCAGGAGAAATGACTGTAGACTACAGTCACTTTACAATAGACAGAAGCCACGGGGGTAAATTCTAATCCACATGTTAAAGCGAAGTTTCAGCTGGACACAAAGTTTATCCGACTTGATGCAATGTGACTCCTAAGCTCAGTGTAAACAACAGTAATTCTGCACATTAAACGATTTTCAGTTTAAAGAACACAATCGTCACTTAGTAATCTGTCTAATTGAATAAGCAGATCTCTTCCAGCATCTGTGGATTTAAACAACTTGCAATTCTCTCCTCAGCAACCGTTTTAGGCAGCTTCACAATAGAATCAAACTTCTGAAGCAATATAGACAAACTCTTGTGGAAAATGATTTCTCTCTATGCTCCTTGCACACTGTATCAGCTTGCAGAAAAACTTTAAATACAGCAGATTTGCCAGAATAAACTCTTCCTTAATACAGCACCATAACCTCTCAATAGCAATATTACAGTCCCGGTCAGAGGATATAATAACACAGCTTGATGTCTAACTTGTTCCACTTTAATAACTTGAGCAAAGTAAGTTAAATCATTATTAAATCATTGTTAGATCGTTTTACATATACATGAGAGAAATAGAGATTTAAAACCTTTGATTTTGTTGTGAATTATGCAATATTATCATGCCTATCATTTGTTTAAGATCCAATTAGCCATTTGTATGTGTTTACAATTGTTGCCATTGGTTAGTACTAGAGATGGGCAGGTTCGGTTTTCCGAGATCCGAACCCACCCGAACTTTGCCTATCCGAGTACCGAGCGGAGGAGGCTCGGTACTCTCCCGCCCGTTCGGTATCGAAATCGAGGCAAAACGTCATTGTGACGTATTCATATTTCTGAGCTTGGTTCTCGCGAGATTTGAAAAGAATAAATACCCACCTCCACAGCAATCCATCGCCATTTGACAGAGGGAGAGAGCTAGGTTAGGTCACAGGCTGTAGTAGTGCAGGGACAGAGCAATAATTGTACACCTTATTCTTTGTATTATTCTTTCATTTCTAATCTATTCAATTCTATTATTAATTCAAATTCTATTAGCAATTGTTAGAGCAGGAAGGGAGGAGGATAGAGGAGGCTTATTTTTCAATTTGTTGCACTACAAGTGGTTTGGGCTCATTAAAATGGATTCAAAGCAGTCCACATATGAGCAGGTTCTGGCACCAGTCCTGATAGTAGTGTTCCCAGTACGCCAGTATGTCATCTTTTAAAGCCTATGTAAAAGTACATATTCTTTTTAAATCAGGGAAAAAAACAGACACCAAAAAACAATTTACTGTGTTGAAGCGAAAAAGAAGTGTAACTGCCGATAAAAAAAAAAATTGCCAACATGCCATTCTACACACGCAGCGGCAAAGAAAGAATGAGGCCTTCGCCTTTCTCTATTAGTGGCAGATCAAAAAATGTTACCGAACCTTCTTCTTGTACAGTCACTCGTGACCAATCAAGACCAAGTAATTTGGAGTCTAAAAGTGGTGCACAACTACTGTTACGCGTGAAAGCTGAGCTGCAAGAAAACAGTAAGGCATTAGAGGATAATGTATGCTCTGAATCAGAAATGACAACAATTCCTGTGGAGAGTCCATCCACCAGTGGTATGTCTAATCGTGAGCATTCTGTTAGTGACAGTGTACCCATAAAGAAGGGTCCTTTCAGCAGTTCTGCTGATGTGTGCCTTAACAACCAGGGTGTAGCCAGTGATACACCAATTGAGGATGCCACTTTGGAATTAGAAGAGGATGAGGGGGAGATTTGTGTAGTCGACGAGAGCACTAATGATGATGTTGATGAGGATGATGCAGACAGATACCAAATTGCCTTTCTAAATTTCTTTTTATATTCTAATTCTACAGTCTATGCAGGCTGCTTTTTTTCTATTTAACTACAAGTGGAGGGTGGGAAGGGGGGGGCATAGACAGCCACCAAAGTACCTTGGTCCATTTATTTTTTCTATTGTTCAGTCTACGCAGGCTGCTTTTTTCTATTCAACTACAAGTGGAGGGTGGGGGGAGGCATAGACAGCCACCAAACTACCTTGGTCCATTTATTTTTTATATTGTTCAGTCTATGCAGGCTCCTTCTTTTCTATTCAACTACAAGTGGAGGGGGGGGGGCTATAGAGACTGAAACCAATATAAATTGAAATGGACAAAGGCAGTTTGTACAGTCTATAACGGCTGAATTTTTTTGTATTTTCTACAAGTGGAGGGGGGCCTAGAGAGACAGAAACCAAACTGCCTTTGTCTATTTCTTTACATATTTAACTATAAGTTTAGGGTGTAATATACACCCAAAGACGATGGCTGCATTGCCAATGTGCATAGATGGAGAGGAAGACAATCTGGTTTGTGTGTAGAATTAATGACGCCCTACCAGGAATTAAACTGTTTTTTCATAATTTATTAGCTTTACAATTACAATACTTATCCAAGAAACAGGTGGAGCACTAAATTCGGGTATTTTATGCCCAAAAACATTGATTTTTAAACAAAATTGTAAAACAAAACCAAACAAAACCAAAACACGCAAGAGCGGTTTGGCAAAACCAAAACCAAAACACGGGGGTCAGTGAGCATCTCTAGTTAGTACTGAGTCATGTGACCACATATCACAGGGGGCAGGGAAGTCCATTAGGATGCAGTTGTGACTGATCCTCTGTATTTTGATATTTAAAATCCTCTCTGAATACATATTTACTAGGATGTAACATGTATACTATTGGAGATGTCAATGTGATTTTTTGGTAGTTAATAATTCAATATTCCATTGCAGATCTTACATTGATATGTGCACACCTCCCAACATTTAAAGTTGGGGAATTGTGACAAATGTGCTTACAAAGCCCATACACCTTGGGATCACGTCCAGCAATTCAGATGTGTTGGTTCCCCTCCATTAGTTTCACGCCGTCAATACCGAATGCACCATGCACGTAACACCCATTCACCAATGCTCTGTTATGTAGAGTAGCTGTGAATGAGACATATTTCACAACTTTCTATCTCACAGGACATAACTGTCCTACTTGTAATGGTGACACAGAGCCCAAAAAATATTGAAACAGTTGGGAGGACAGTTTAGAAGATAAAAATAAAGATATTATTGGTTCCTATGGACAAAACCAACTCTTCTACATAGTTACCTGTACAAGATAACTGTCAACCATAATGTTTTCAAATGAATACAGTGCGCTCACACTACAAACCAAGGACAACCAGAAGGATGCATAGTATTATACAGTGAGTGTGGAGTTTATGCCTTTGAACTGACCAACAGTATTTTTTGTAAATGCATACTTTAGAAGCTTTAGATGTAAAGAAAACAAACCGTATTTGTCACCACCAGTCAGGGGCGGATTGGGAACTTAAAGTGGCCTTGGAAAAATTTCTGGAAGTGGCCTCATGTGGGCGGGACCATATCAACTGTAGGCGGGGCAAGCACAAAAGGAGGCGGGATTAGTACACCAGAGGTCTGTAAAGTGCTAGACTCCCCTTTGCATAGCACCCTTCATCCAACATTCCCACTCATGGGACAAACATGTCCCTGGGCGGGACAGAACCCTAAATCAGGACTGTCCCGCTAAAATCGGGACAGTTGGGTGGTATGATTATTGGTTCACCCACATAATGGCTGCCTTCTCTGTGTACGAGTGATGGGTACACTTTGACTAATACATAGTAAGTAGGACAACATGAGCAACTAAATTTAGCAGTAGTAAACCAGTAACAGAAAATGTCATCACAATATATAGTCATGGCCAAAATTTGAGAATGACGCAAATATTATTTTCACAAAGTCTGCTGTCTCAGTTCTTATGATGGCAATTTGTATATACCCCAGAATGCGGAATCGAGGCACCACCAGTGCATAGCTTTCTCTGTATTGGCAGCAGGCAGGTGTGAGTGCACACACAGTTAGGTGAAGACTTTTGGAGGAAGTCCTGATGTCAAGAAGGCCAGCAAAGAAGCCACTTCTCTCCAGTAAAAACATCAGGGATAGACTGATATTCTGCAAAATGTACAAGGAATAGACTGCTGAGGACGGGGGTAAAGTAATTTTATCTGATGAATCCCCTTTCAGATTGTTTGGGGCACCTGGAAAAATGCTTGTCCAGAGAAGAAAAGGTAAGGACTACCATCAGTCCTGTGTCATGCCAACAGTAAAGCATCCTGAGACCATTCATGTGTGGGGTGCTTCTCAGCCAAGGGAGTGGGCTCACTCACAATTTTGCCTAAGAACACAGCCATGAATAAAGAATGGTACCAAAACATCCTCCAAGAGCAACTTCTCCCAACCATCCAAGAACAGTTTGGTTGTGAACAATGCCTTTTCCAGCATGATGGACACCTTACCATAAGGCAAAAGTGATAACTAAGTGGCTCAGGGATCAAAACATCAAAATATTGGGTCCATGGCCAGGAAACTCCCCAGACCTTAATCCCATTGAGAGCTTGTGGTCAATCCTCAAGAGGCGGGTGGACAAACAAAAACCCACAAATTCTGTCAAACTCCAAGCATTGATCAGGCAAGAATGGGCGGCCATCAGTCAGTATGTGGCCCAGAAGTTGTTTGACAGCATGCCAGGGCAAATTGCAGAGGTCTTCAAAAAGAAGGGTCAACACTGCAAATATTGACTCTTTGCATAAAGTTAATGACATGGTCAATAAAAGCCATTGACACTTGTGAAATGCTTGTAATTTTACTTCAGTATACCATAGCAATATCTGACAAAAAGGTCTAAAACTTTGTGAAAACCAATACTTGTGTCATTCTCAAAACATTTGGCCATGACTGTACATATTTTTGTTTATTTAATAACGGGGTGCAAAGGAACTGCCAATATAGAAAAATACAGTTAGCAGACTGTCCTGCTCTCTCTTACCTGTTCTTGCTGCTTTCCCTACCTGTGGTTTCTGGTGTCTCTTGCTCAGTTTGCCGATTGTCTGGATCCTGAAATGCTGGGGGCCCCATCTAGAAAAGAAAATGGGTACATGAAATTTAAAAAACTCTAAGGAGCTCTGGTGTTAAATCAAAATAACTCACATATAATGATAAGGCCTCCCTCCAACCCCAACATTAAAATACTAGCATTCACATTGAATAAATAAACCTCCCTCCAAGAGCCCCAGCAATAAATTAATAGCATTTACATTTAATAAATATAACCATTTCTCACAACTATCCTGGCATTAAATAATTCATATTCAAATTTAATAAATAGATCTCATTGTCCCCAAACTCACCCCCACATTCAATTAATAGCCCCACAAACCACCCCATTTTAAATTAATAGGCCCCACTATTAAATTACATTACCCCATCACCCCACAAACAAAATAGCACCTTTTAGCCACCAACTACCTCACACCCACATTACATTGCCACATGCCCCCTTGTCATCACACACAGCACTGACATCAGCCCCCCCTACACACACACACAACACAACACTGACATCAGCCCCCCTCACACACAACACTAACATCAGTCCCCCCCTTCACATACACAGTACTTCCATTATTTCCCCCTTCACACACACACACACACACACACACACACACACACACACAAAACACTGACATCGGCCCCCCTTCACATACACTGTACTGACATCAGCCCCCCCTTCTTCACACACACTGTACTGACATCAGCCCGCCCCCCCTTCACACACACTGTACTGACATCAGCCCCCCCCTTCACACACACTGTACTGATATCAGCCCCCCTTCACACACACTGTACTGACATCAGCCCCCCCTTCACACACACTGTACTGACATCAGCCCCCCCTTCACACACACTGTACTGACATCAGCCCCCCCACTTCACACACACACTGTACTGACATCAGCCCCCCCTTCACACACACACTGTACTGACATCAGTCCCCCCTTCACACACACTGTACTGACATCAGCCCCCCCTTCACACACCCTGTACTGACATCAGAGCCCCTTCACACACACTGTACTGACACCAGCCCCCCCTTCACACACACTGTACTGACATCAGCCCCCCTTCACACACACTGTACTTACATCAGCACCCCCTTCACACACACTGTACTGACATCAGCCCCCCCTTCTTCACACACACTGTACTGACATCAGCCCCCTCCTTCACACACACACTGTACTGACATCAGCCCCCCCCTTCACACACACACCTGTTATCAGCGCCCCCACTTCACACTTACCTGTCATCCGCTTCCAGCCGCGCTTTCTGCTCTGCTCACATGGGACGGCACCTGTCACATGGTGCACGTCCCATGTGATACTTAGGTCACGCAGAGGGGGAGGGAGGGACAGATCTGCGGCCACTAGAAGGAAGGTGGCTGGTCCCGGGGAAAGGGGCCAGTCATCTTCCTTGTTTAAAAAAAAACAAAAAACGTCAGGCGGCACACAGGCGGCCTCAGGTCATCGGCCTACCGGTAAAATTCCCGGAAGTACTTATGGCCAATCCGCCCCTGCCACCAGTCCATTCCAGCTGTTTATTGGGATGTGTGTCTCTATAATACATTTCTCACAGCAGGCACATGTGCATGATCAGAGCTATTTCTTATATGGTGTACTTGACCAATAAAAAAATAATCAACCATATCAAACAATAGAATATGTAAAACTAATTTTTTAGTACAATTGTATATACAATTGTAATATTACATCATAGAAGGAAACATGTAAAAGTGAGTCCATGTATGTTCATGAATCATATCATGTAAAGTACATATCATCAGGTATTTATTTATATAGCACCACTAATTCCACAGCGCTGGACAGAGAACGGAGTCACATCAGTCCCTGCCCCATTAGAGCTTACAGTCTAAATTCCCTAACATACACACACAGACAGACTAGGCTCAAGTTGACAGCAGCCAATTAACCTACCAGTATGTTTGTGGATTGTGGGAGGCAGGGCAGGTGTTAGCATGTCTGGTGCCCCTCTGCAAAAAATAAATTTGCGCCCTCCTCTTTTATAAATTATTTGTTCATCCAATAATGCTTTTCTTCTTTTAATACAAATCATACAATAAACTTCAATAAATAGAGTAATACAAATAGTACAAGTAATACACTGTGACCTCTTTGACCCCCTTAATCATCACACTGTTTCACCCACTTCATTATCACACTATCACCCCCTTCATTACCACACTGTTTCCCCACCCCCTTTCATTATCACACTGTTCCTCTCCCTTCATTATCACAGTTTCACCCCTTAATTATCACAATGTTTCCCCACTCCCCTTCGTTATCGCACTGCTCCCCCCTTCATTATCACACTGTTTCCCCCTTCCTTATCACACTGCCCCCCCTTTTGTTATCGCACTGCCCTCCCCCCTTCATGTGTTCGAGGACTGGGCTGCATACCTCCCAACTGGTCCTATTATGGTGGGACATCCCGACTCGTGTCCCTCAAAAGGGGTGGGAGTTTAATGGAAATTGGGTGGGTTTTTGACTAAATATGCTCATTAGTGGGTGGAGTTTGTATGCAACTGGGTGGGGTTTGGGCAGGGTGGGGTGGGGCTTATTATTATCCACTTTCAGGATTCTGAATGTTGGTAGCTATGGTGCTGGAGTCTCTTATGAGAACTGAAATGATGCAAGGGAGTCTAACAAAAACATGCCATTTAAATCATCGATGCAACACTAGCCCTAGCATTGCTTTTGAACCAGAGAAACAGGAGATCACAGTTCTTCGTTTTGCACTAATACACATTAAAGTTTACAACAACTCTCTGCACCTTGGTTTGTGGAGTGCTGCAAAAGTGTAACCATTACATCAAGTCCAACTTTTCTGGTTTTTATCTTATTCCTGCTTGACTTATCCTCATTTATGGCTTAAATCAATCATAAGAGTGAGGGGATATGGAGATGCTGGGATACAAGCTTAAATGTTTTCATAAAAATATAAACTAATACCTCATGTCTTCATTTTGCTAGATACACACAGATATGCAGTGTTAAGGATAAGCGCTGACAACTGTTTTTTTGCTTTGGGCATCTATACTGCAACTAGAGATGCTCAGGCTTGGTTCCTCGGAAACCGAACACACCCGAACTTAGGAGATCCGAGTACCGAGCCGAGTCGGTTTTTCAGATTTTCCGCTTTTTCCGATTCAAAAACGAGGTAAAAACGTCATTGTGACGTCGTCAGATCTCGGATCTCGCGAGTTTTGGAATCTATAAATACCGCCCTCCATGGCGCCCTTCTAGCGCCATTTGAGAGAGGGATACAGAAGGGGTAGGATAGAGTGTAGAGCAGGTGGGCAGGCAAACTTACAGAATTGAAAGAGGAGGATGGTAGCAGTGTTAAAGAAAGCTCCATTGCTAATTGTCATTGCTGAAAAACAAATATACTAATCCTCGCAGTTTTTTCTTCTGAATTTGCACCAAAAAGTGTAGGGTGTTATATACACCCAAAAACAAGAGCTCCATTGCTAATTGTCATTGCTGAAATACAAATATACTAATCCTTGCAGGCTTTTCTTCTGAATTTGCACCAAAAAATGTAGGGCAGCGGTTCCCAAAGTGTGCGCTGCGGCTCCCAGGGGTGCCGCGGCGCTGTCACAGGGGTGCCGCAGCCAGCCAGAAAAAAAACAAACAAAACATAAACTTACCAATCCCCGCGGCACCGGGACCCAGCATTCTCCTCTCTCACGCAGCTTGTTACTAGGAGGAGGGGGCAGTGAGACAGAGGGCAGAGGTAGGGGACAGCGTGACAGAGGGCAGAGGAGGGGGGCAGCGTGAGAGAGGGCAGAGGGGGCAGCGTGAGAGGGGGCAGCGTGACTGGATGCAGTTGGGGCAGTGTGTCTGGATACAGAGGGGGCATTTTTGCATACAATTAAATAAGTATTTCTGTCCTGACCTAAATAATTATTACATTTTTTGACCCAACTACTTCTAAAACAGGACTGCTCAGTATTTATTTTGGAGGGGTGCCTTGAAAAAAATTTGGAGACTCTAAGGGTGCCGCGAACTGCAAAAGTTTGGGAACCACTGGTGTAGGGTGTTATCCAAATGAATTCACAGCAGTACACAGAAGAGCAGGAGCAGCAAGCAGCTGCTGCACCAGTCCTGATGATAGTAATCCCTCTACGTCCTCTAGTAAAGCCTATGTAAAAGTACATAGTATTTTTAAGTCAGGGAAAAAACATAAAAAAACCACCTTTTACCGTGGTGAAGAAAAAAAGAGCTGTAACCCATGAAAAGTTATCTGCCGGAATTTTTTTTTGCCAACATGCCATTCTACACACGCAGTGGCAAAGAAAGAATGAGGCCTTCGCCTTTCTCTATGAGTGCGAGATCTAAAATTGTTACTGAGGCTTCTTCTTGTAAGGTCACTTGTGACCAAGCAAGACCAAGTAATTCGGACTCCAAAAGTGGTGTCCAAATACTTTTATGTGTAAAAGCCGAGCTGGAAGAAAACAGTAAGGCATTAGAGGAAAATGTAAGTTCAGATTCAGAATTACACAAATTCATGAGGAGAGTCTATCCACAAGTGCTATGTGTAATCCTGACCTTTCTGATAGTGTACCCATAAAGAAGGCCCCTTTCAGCATTTCTGCAGATGTGTGCATGAACAGCCCAAGTGTAGCCGGTGATACACCAATTGAGGATGCCACTTTAGAATTGCAACAGGTTGAGGGGGATATTTGTGTATCTGACAAGGGCGCTAATGAGGATGTTGATGAGGATTATGTTGTTTCTGTAAGTCCTGCACCAGTGGAAGCAGTTCTTGTCAGTGATGAGAAGAAGGCCAATGTTATGACTGGGCATAAGACCAAAAAATCCACCTCTTATGTGTGAAATTATTTTGACCCAATCCTGACAACAGTTGTCTAGTAGTTTGTAATACCTTCCTCATCAATATCCTCATTAGTGATCGGAGTTAGTCTTGCATCCCATGTTGCTAAGGCTAGATGACCTATCCCGAAATAATTTGGTTAATTTTCGGCATTCTGCAACAGCATGTAGGAGATTGCAACAACTGCAAGTAAAATTGAATTTGAGGGGAAATGTAGTTTAGTCCAGTTCAGTGGAGAATACTTTACGTGTTGTGCAAGGTGCTGAAACCACTCTAAGTAGTCACCTGTGAAGTGAGTTCAGACACTGTTAGCTGGAGTCAAGTGATTCCCCTAATTAGACTTCTGGAAAAGCAGCTAGAGAAATAGAAGGAGGAGATGAAACTAAGCAATTCCGCTAACTATGTTGGACTTGTAGATCAAGTACTTAATTCGCTTTGCTGGGATCGAAGAGTTATCAACATTTTGAAATCAAATTATTACATTTTGGCAACTGTGTATGATCCTAGGTTTAAGAGCTATGTCTTCTCTTTCTTTCCAACTGACCAGAAGCAACAAGCTAATGGCACTGAGACAGGAAAATTACAAGAACAATGTGACTGGAGACTGGAGCGTGACAAGAGCACTGCTACCCCTGATTCTGTGTGAGCAACGGCAATGAGACTAGAGAGTGAGAAGAACAATGTGACTGGAGAATGACAAGTACACTGCTACTCCTGTTTCTGTGTGAGCAATGGCACTGAGACTGGAGAGTGACAAGAACAATGTGATTGGAGAGTGACAAGAACACTGCCACCCCTCCTGGTTCTGTATAAGCAATGGCACAGAGCATTGTCACTGGAGACTTATAAGAATGCTACCACGCCTCCTCTTTCAGTGTGAGCTATGGCACAGTACAATGTCACTGGAGACTGCCAAGAACACTTTCTGTTTAACTATGACATTGGCCAACTGCACTGGAGACTGCTGTTACCCCTTCTGTGTCTGTCTGTCTGTATGTGAAAAGGTGCCGGATCTCCATGGAGGGCCGTTCTAATACAATCCTAAACTTGTGAGATCTAACGACGCAAAAATGACGTTTTGCCTCGTTTTCAGTTCCCAGGGCGCGCAAAAGTACTGAGCCAACTCACTTCAGTGCTCGGATCTGCGAAGTTCAGGTGGGCTTGGGTAGTCTCTTTCCTTTTTAGTGGCTACAGCAGCTATATGTGGCCAAGTCATAATTAAAGCGATAGATTATCTACAAGGCTACATGTAGGTATATGAAACTGATTCAAGTAACAGCATTACTTCATTTATTCTAGCATTCACTTTATTCACATAAAATGCTTTCTGAGCGTAAGTATTCCTGTGTGATAGGGGATGAATGTTCCCCATTCTCCTCGATACGTCAGCACAGGAGCACTTTATACAATATGAACGGTAACAATTTTCGAGATGGGAGTCCTAAAACTGCATCTTGAGTAACCAGCATTTTATATATATTTTAAAGTAAAAATGATGAAAGACAAAGCTTAGACAGACACAGTTTAAAGGACATGAGAGTGATCATGTGCATTGTCTCTCCTTGCATGTCATTTATCTTTCTGTGAAAGGAAGCTGAATTATTTCTGTTCCCATCACCTCCCTTATTTTCTATTATTCTGTGAAGGGTGTTAAATCAATGCTTCCACAGAGAGGTCCTTGAGAAAAATTACTGGATTAAAGGAAAAAGTAAAGTAAAAATGCAAGTTTTCTAAGCTGCACTTATGGCTTAGTTGGTATCTTTATCATTAAAAATGAAGTATAGCAAATGCCCCAAGTGAAGAGTATAAGCATTTTTTAAAACACACACATCAGTTTTCATAACAACATTATTAGGTAAGGTATTTATTTGCATAATATACATGTCACTAAAGTAAATTGTGTAAGTGATTGTTTGAATATACCCATTTGCTGGGATGTAACTTTAGACAAAGCATCTATATACCGCTTTGTAGAAAGCACTCACCCCTTCCACTATTTCAAATGACCTGTTAGGGACATGTCAACTCTGTGATAGGTTCTCTTTTGTTAATTACAGACTTGAACTCACAGCCCCCAATCCCAAAAGTGCTTGTCAGCCGTTTATTTCAGCTTCTGGTTAAGAAAATCCCTTATCTCTGTAATTTATAAAAAAAAAAAAAAAAGATGTCGCCAGGGTAGCCTAGCTTTCAATGCTTAAGTTACCACTTTACCATCTCTGTACATGCATACGCTGAATAACCATCTCACGCATGCGCTGTGGAACTGAAAGCCCAGATTTGAGCTATCAGTTCCACTAATAAATATAAATAAATAAGGGTTAAAAAATAGATAAATATTTATAAAATATTTAAAAACCTTTCAACATTAAAAGAAATGCTTTATTCAAGAGTATCTTATTGGCACTGGGGGTTGATAGCAGTGTTTTTACCAGCAATAACCCTTTGAATATTGGTTGAAATAAAAACAAAACACCATTGTCGGTGATATCCACCCATGTTTGCCAGCACTAAGGCTTTTCACTCTTTAATAAATCTCAATGCTAGATAAAAAAAAGTAAATAAAAAAAAAGTAGTTAAAAATGTCAGTATCACCAGCTCCCCAACTCACTGCCCAGCACCATAAAATCACATCACCAACACATTTTGCATGGGTGTTATGCTTTGCATCCATGTGCAGTCACAATTGTAGCAGTTGTTCTAATTAAAGTGTTAAAAGTTACTATGGGAACTATCATAGAAACATGTATTTTCCCCATTTTGCCTGTTTTTTCTATATATAGTGACCTGAAAATAAAAGTATATTTAAACAAATATGCTATAAAAAAATCATATCCCCCCCCCCCCAAACAAACAAAAAAAAAATCATTCTCCTTTACCCCAGCTGGTGCCCCAGGGGCTGCTACATGTTGACGTTTTTCTCAGGGTTCTGCTGGTTCTGTAATACAGGTAACTCAAGCTAAATTAAATCAAATTAAGCTATTACTTTTAAATGGCGGCCTGTGGTGAAAGGTGTGACCAGGAGGGTCGTGTGATTGGTTCTCACACTCACCACCCTACCTGTCCCCAGTGTTCAGAGAGGAACGAAGGTGCCCTGGGAAAAATAGAGTCATGTAACATCTCCCTAGGCTCCACCTAGTGTGTGGAGGCACATTTGTAAAATATTTTCTTAGGAGGTAGTGCATATTTAACGTATGAAAGATCCCAGTCATAAAGGGACTAAGATCAAAATAACTATGAACAGATACATTTTGCATGCAGCTATACTAAAGTAAGAAATCAGAACGAGTGAGAGAAACCCACCCCTGAAACTTGTCTGTGGTATAAATGCGCATAAAGATCCATAAGTGACACAAAATGGAAGGAAAAAAGGACAATGTTTGGTTGGGTTCCCACCAAAAGGATAACAACTGAAGACTGCAAGTCCAGTCCTACAATTTCCAACATACCGTAGTGACATCTGAATCTGGTGGTGTCATTTCTACCAGGTTAATTAGGTAAGGTTCATCCTTCCATTGAGGGGCATTGTCATTTATATCCAGCAAAGTGATATTTACCTAAACAAAACAAACAATGTGTGATTTCAAAAGTTTAGATTGATAAATATTTACAACATATAATTAATAAAATAACTGTAGTTTAGAACTAAAACAAATCAAATCTAATTTAAAGAAGATTGCAGTTTTTCATTATTTTAACAAAGGGAAATTATAATCCAAAAAATGCCTTTACATTGTTTACATTTCAATTTTGTTTGTTATTGTTCTCTAATTATTTATGCTAATCTGTATTTAAGGTATATTTCAAAAATATAAAAATAATGTACATCTATAGATGGGTATACTTGTATCTCATACTTCTAATAAATGAGAGCTTCATTTTAAAATGTTTTTTACCAGCTGAATATATACAAGGAAATGGGGATTGAGAGAATGGGCAGAGACAGGGAAAATTGAAACAGAGCAGGAAATTTTAAGATAACATAAATTTGCTGAATCTACTGGGGGGAAACTGCATTATGTATGGAGGACAAATAAAGAAATCTTTATTTGAATGTTTTTTACTTCACAAGATTAGGTAATGAACATTTAAAAAATAAATGGTGAGTATTAAGTACTCAGGGACATGCTAAAAAAAAATGGGTCAATTTGTGTGCAGAATAGTTTTTCTATTTTCTTTTGGTAACTGTGAAATTGTCAAATTAAATGACTGTTGTCTTGTTCCACCCTAAAAGAGGCGCTATCATTGTCAGTAAGATAATAAACATTTTCCTGGTCTACATGTCATGATAAATATTATTGTTTACCAGTCAAAGTAATTAAATAAAACTGGTCTAAGATAAATATGCTTTTTACCTAATTATAAAACTTTTTATTTAAGAATCTGAACTTTGGGTGCTCTGACATTGTTGCTTCTATTTTTACTTTTGTAAAACTCAGTTTCAATACTTGTTGGAAGTAAAAGTAAAAATGCATATTATAAAAAAATTACACACATTGCCATAAAAACAACTTCACAACTACTTACTCCAGCCAAACAGCATTTTATTTGAAAATCAACCTTTTTGTTTTATTTGCATCATTTTGATTTCAACTCATAATTATTTGTAAAGATTGATTTTATATTCTGCTTACGTGAAGGAATAGCAAAAAAAGGAATAAAATAAAATGTATGCATAATGTGAGGAGATCCATCCTTTTAAATCAGATCCTCAAAAGGTATTTAGAACCCAAAAAACATTTAGGTGTCACTGTTATACAATATCTATACAATGCAATATTATATTGATGAGAGATGGAATATAAGTGAAGACATTTAATAAGGAAGGTGCTTTCTGCGAGCCCTTGATGCACAAGTCCTTGTATCTATCATGGGTTTAGCTATCATCACATGAAAGTCCACACAATTCTGGTAACACCTGCAATTTCATTTGTCATGGTTACACCAGGCTAATGTTGGTGGTCCCGATAGTAAGTCATTAGAGAACACAGGCTCAATCTGGTTATTAACGTAACCAAATAACATACCAGTGAGCCTCAAACTTTAAGCACCACTAGTATATTACACACACACTGAGAACTACTTTTTAGGTCATGAAATAACAGCAAAAACACCTAAAACAGTACAGTTTTATAGATTATATAATAAGAGAATAAAACGTGTTGGACTCAATATCATTAATTTTGAGCCAGCAGTGGGGACCCTACTAATAGATAGTCAGGTAGACCCTTGATAGATCTGTCTGAAATCAAGCTGACAGATCCATATTCAGCTTTACAGTTTTGGCCCTCTCTGGCTACCGTTGCTCTGCTAGCTCTCACTTGCCATAGAGCTACTTGACCAATCTTGACCTTTTACATGTCTATAAAAGAAATTGGTGTATTCTACCTGTAACTAAAATCATTTACAAATGTATGCTGGTAGATAGGATGAAACAGAAGGCAGTCGCCCTATGCTCGGTTCTATGTTGCGGGGATGACATTTGCTGTGAAATTACTCTTCTAATATCAGAATTCCTGCATCACATTAATTTGCCATTTCTGGGTTATCACCACAGGTTAAGCAAAGTAATGTAATAAACTGTGCTCTGTAAGTGCAGTCACAAATTAATTACATGCGATAATTAAAATGTCTTTACACTTCCCTCTAGATAACTGTTAATTGAATATCATTCTGCTGTGTCCTGTACTGAGTGCTTGTTATCTGTGTTTGCATGTTTGTGGTAACACCTCTCTATTAATATTTATTACACAGCATTAAAATGGAAATCAAAACCTCTCAGATATAATACATTTACACAAAGGATTGCAATGAAAACACTCTATACAAGCTATGCGGTGAACACTTTAAGGCTTAGATAATAGCATGGTAAAATATACAGACATTTCCTTTTTCATATGGGGATTAACAGGCAGAAAATTAAGTAATTTTTCCAAATTTTATCGAATACATAAAATTGTCTTTTGAGCAACAGTCCAAAGTGCCCTAAGGTTATCTGATTTATGTGTTACTGATATGCAGCTGTCAGCCTATGGCAATAATTGTATATTGTATGAATGCCATAAAAGCCACCTTACTATTACTGAAATTAGCACTTTTTGTTATATTGTTCCCTGTAGAACATAACAATCAGTGTAAGCAGTGGATCATCACTGCATTTTTTGGGGATACTATGTCTTTTACTGCGTTTTTTCAGAGGAAACAAAAAAAAATTAAACATATTTTGCAGATTGGTAAGAAGTGTGTAACTGGCTAGTGTACAGCTTACATGTAAGCCACAAGTTATAAGATATCTCTGTTAAAGCTACGTCCATTGAGTCAATCAAAATGAATGCTTCTGACAGTTTTACTTACAGCACAACAAGGACCTACAACAATTATGAATTGTTCCCAAAAACACTATTGTGTTCTCATAAACTCATATGAACCAGAAGCTAGTCATGCAGAAACAATAACGTTACTGGTGCCATTCCATGTCCAGCAGTTAGGTATAGACGCGTATTAAGTGATGTAAACATTTCTTCCACATTACCAAAACAACTTAAAGTTAACCTGTTGCCTAACAAAGTGGAGGAAGACATCTTGTGGACTGAAGCAAAGTTAATCAGAATGCATTAACATGACACATTAACCACTTTTTTTGTGAATTTATATGATGATGTACTCTCAACTGATGTCACTTGATACTGTCAATCAGTCTCAGCATCAAGTGCACATTGACCACTTAGTATGGTTGTCCAATCTCTTCACACAATGTTAGAAATGTGTCATCAACTGGCAGGATTTTCTCCCAATCGCAAACATACGTTTGACTGTATTGCCAATTTGCAAGTTGCTGTGTATGTTTGTGCAACTTTATAAACAGTGCAGGAGATTACGAATATAATTCCCTAACTGATCAGTAGCTAAGGAATGGGATAAAAGTGCACAATCAATTTAAAAGATACAAAACACCATAAGTGGGAAAATGGTTTTGCATGATTTAAAATAAATATTATATTTTAAAACCTAGAACACAAAGCTCTAAAAATACGTCAATTGTGAACTCAAGAATGCCAACAGAAAATTGAAATCAACTTACAGTTGCAATGCCAATTTTTTGATTAGGTCCCACACCCCCATCCACTGCCCGTATAATTAAGATGTACTCCGACTTAGCTTCCCGGTCAAGAAGAGTTGTTGTAGTGATTTCTCCTATAATAAAGGAAAGTGTCAAATTAACAACTAATACTAAATTGACCAGAAAATTGGGCTTAACAATGCACTGTTCACAGTTTGATTCATCAGCAATGCCTAATCTTAGTGAAACATAACCATTTACAAACCAAACCCCAAACTATAATCGGAGCTTACAATGTACCTCAATAGATCGATTCCCTATTAGACACCTCATCTGACAAGTAAAATTAGTGTTCAAAGATACAAAACAGACATTGTGCGTGACTTTAAAAATTGGAACTGCTGATAATGAAATAACTTAAATTGTAATTTACTAAAATGCCAGAGATACATGGAGATTCTTTGAAGCCTAGTAATCAAGTAAAACCAATGCAGACAAACGTCAAGTTTCCATTGCACACTTCAGATACTTAAAACTTACTGAGAATATGCACAATAGGATGTTGTGCATATGAGAAAATTAAAAGTAACTACCATTCTGACAAAGCTCAAGAACTTTTATAAATACATTTGTGGAAGTTAAAAAAAATGCTGTTTTATATTAGATCAAAATTTATATTGGAAATAGTTTACTTTTACAGTTTGGTAAAAGTCTTGTATCTTTATATGTTCTTTTAATGTCGTGTTATTTCTCTTTTTAGATATGATCTTTTCATGAACGTACTATATATTTTTGTTGTACAACAGAACGATTGTAAATAATTAGTTTTGAATCTTCCTGGCATTGTTTTCTGCTAAAGCTCCATCTCTTTTATGGTTTTCCATTTCCATGCACTACCAGAGGTTCTTCATTGACAGACAGAATCAATAGAAAAATACAAATTGGTGCATTTCAGTCATAAGAAACTGAGGCGGTCTAAGTACCGTGCCGTCCACTATAACTTGCAAGCACTATTTTTATTTCAACTAGAACTTTTACAGAGGAGCTTTTTAAAACAAAGGAATGGATGATACCTATAATGAAATAAAGTATCATATGCTGTTCTTGGACAGACTTTAGATTGCTGGCTTGACTTGCGGAAAGTTAACACTTTGGGGGGTATTCAATTGTTAGCGTTAACGCTCTCAAACGAGTGCTCAAAAAATCTTAGCGTTAATATGGTAATTACCTGCAGAATTTCAGCTCGCCGCGGAGTACACTACCGTATTAACGCTTTTCGCGCGCAATATTACCGTATAAACGGTAATATTTTTTGAGCGCTCGTTTTTTTGCGTTAACGCTAACAATTGAATACCCCCCTTTAAGTCAGGGACCCCAGTTCACTAAATGAAAACCATATATACCCCTTGAATGTAGCCTTTAAAACTCCATGGCTCTGAAACATTAAGGAGAGCAAAGCAAAAAAAGGAGTACATTTTAACTGGACAAACCATGTTACAATGCAAGGGGTGCAAATTAGTTTATTATTTTGCACATAAGTTAAACACTGTTTTCTTTTATGTAGCACACAAATACTTGATATCTTTTTTTTTTACACTGAAATTTAAAGTTGATCTAGGACATGCCCTACCCCAAAAAAAATCTGTCCCCGCGTTTTAAATTTACCTCCCCCTCCAATGCAACATGGTTTTACCCAGGTGCAAAATTACTCCTTTTTTATGCTTTGCTCTCCTTAATGACTCAGGCCCCATATGTCTAAAACAGGAATGGACAAAACACTATTTGTGAACTACAGCTCTTATGATGCTCAACCCACCTATGTATCTGTGACCTAAGAATGATAAAATAGACATTATTTATTATTAATGCCAACTTCATAAAACTGCCCTATAGTAAAATCTAGCCCGAAATGTTTCTTTACCAATGAGAAAATTACAATGGTGTAAAGCATTTGCTTTAATGTAGTTTACAATACTAACAACATTATGAAGCCTATCATTTAAAACGGTTGATTTGTCACAAACCTTTTGCTTATGTAAAATACAGTGAAATGAAAGTAATGTGTCAGGGTTAAATATTTCCTTCTGTAATATAGCAACAATTTCTTCACATCTCACATTACAATTTACACAATAACAAGATCATACATTCTAAGATTTCTAGCTTTACATTTCTCTTTTAACAGAACAAAAATATCAATACCACGTGTTTGTCTTTATGGGCAGATTCAATTTGGCGTGAGGTAACGCGATGTGTCTCTGGACCAGTCCGGGGAGAAACATTGCATCAGAGATACGTATCCTAACATCAGCAAGATGCCTATCTTAACATCGAGGATAGGTTCAGCAACACCTTGTTCTGAACTGAATTTGCTCCTAGGTGTTGCTAAACTAAGCAACTCCTCATAACAACAAAAATCTGCTGTTATAGCATGAATAAATATTAAAACTTGCAGAGAATCAGTAATGCCAGTTGACTCATATCAAGCAATGGAATAAGCAAGGCCTTCACTCTGGCAGATTTCCTGAAGCTGTTCTGTTAAACCTGCAGCCAATTCACACTGCCGATCTGTTATGGTTCTTCATGAAAGAGGTAGATGTTGATATCTGTAAACTTTATCTGGTTCCAGAGATGAAAAACTTCAACAATGCAATCTCAACATTACTATAAGGCTTCCCTTTCCTCCCTAATATGCGTGCTATTCTATAAAAAATTTCAATGGCTTGATTTGTTTGTTCCTAACCCTTTCTAAATACATGATGTTGCTGTATACTATTCAATTTGGATAGGGTAGCTTTCTGATCTTCTTCTAAGGATGCATATTTATGAGTCTGATAATGCTGATTTGCATTGTATCTCTTCACAGTGGCAATTACAGAAACACAATACAAATAAACCATTTTATCATCGACAGACATGACATACAATTCCATCTACTATTCATCACTGAACACCCTCCTTGCTTCTTTAACAGTTTCGGCTCTATTCTTTTCAGCATTCCTGACGTTGCACAGGATATTGCAATTAAAAAAGTACAAGAATAAAAGCAGATTCCAAAAAAATAGATGTATAATAACTGAAAACTACTGACTGTATGGGGGGAATTCAATTCCTCCCGAAGTACCGCCGCGTTATGGATATTACCGTTATTACGGTAATATTAATCCTGCTTTCTGCAAAAAGCCGGTGTTAGAACTACCGTAATAACAGTAATCACGCGCTCTATTACTGTAATAACGGTAATAGTTTTAGCGCAGCGGTACTTTGGGGGGAATTGAATTCCTCCTATGTATTACGTGAATTTTCATGCTCTTTCTTGATCAGCACTAGTCTGGATGTTGGTCCACGTCTTCATAGCTACCTCGTTTATCCTTGCTACATAAAGTAGGCTTTTACATTTCAGTCGCTAATGTTCTCATTTTGGAAACATGATATTCACTTATTATTTAAACATATATAACAAGAGTTTTCGTTACAATTGTGGGACAGCCGACCCTCCTGCACTGCTTCTGACCTCCTCTGATTCTTCTGTCAGGTTCTCATGAGGAAGTTATTCCTCTCTGAGCAGCCAAGCTCTCTGATTAGTGCACCAGAACGCAATACATTTTGGGGTATCAATTTCTTAAAGAGGTGTCAGCAGGAATGGCTGTTTATTAAAGCTCCCTCCTAGCTATACCTGACACAGAGCACTGCCTCCCCTGAGCTTTAACACAACGCTGAGAGGAGGCAGTTTTCTGCAAAGAGATTAGCCAACTGCATGCAGACCGCATTTGAAGCCACTAAAGGTTGCAGTTTCCCCACTGCTGGTCTATACCATGTATTAGTATTACATTATATACATATACAAATGTTGAAATGTTAGAACCTTTTATAAAGGTTTTTATTATTAGTCATATACTGTATTGCTAAGGCATGTTTCCCCGGCACTATTGTAACCTATGGAATTTAATAATTTAGGACTGCATGAACGTGCAATTTGTATATCCCATGTCCATACAAAAGACAAGGTAATAAGCCAGGACCAAAGATAAACTGGAACAGAACCCTGGTTTGCAGAATTCCAAAGGATAGGAACATAGAATCAGAATAGCTAAAACAGAGCAAAAAAAACTGTTCATCTGAAACAGTCAGTGATCAGCAAGGTACAGACTGAGGAGTGGGAATATAGTCAACGAAGCAGATTAACTCCTACAAGTAGGGTGCACGTGATCAAAGTTCACAACAGCAGCACCTCTGGTCAAACAGAGGTACTACAGACCTAACAGGAACTCTATATTAAAAGGAGAGTTCCTTGCTAGAAGGCTAGTAGTTTATATCCCCTTCTGATATGATGAAATAGAATATTAAATGTCAGGGCCCAAATAAAATATTGCATTGATACATAGAAGTGAACCTGATTTTCAACTCAGATAAATGTTTGACCGAATGTGTTTAAAAAAGAAACAATTTGCCCAGTAGGAGGTAATTAGGTTGAGGAGACTTGCTTAAGATATGCAGATCACAAACATCCATTGTTTTGATCATGTATCCCACTTCCTAATTGACTTCCTTTCAATAGATAGTGTAAACTCAAAGAACCACTAAATGTAAATGGGAGAGTCATATGCCTAGATGAGATCCTTGTAGACAAAGATAGCATTTGAAGACTGCCTATACAGGTATATAGAAATATGGCCTTCAAAAGGAAAATGTCTTCATAGCTCATATATTGGGAAATCTGGGTGCCACTCCATACCAAGGAGTTAAATGTGTGGGATATTATGACCAGTTTATTGAAGAGACAGTTTGCTTGGCTGGATTAACTCTTTAGAAACCAGTGTGTGAAGGGTTAACTGTTTAGCTACTAGAGCACCAAGTGTGCTCAATTGGGTGATTAAGTCATAGGTTTGCTACGGGCCTTATTCATAGCTGGTGGCAATTGCTGATAGGTATGAAGCGTGCGTCTGTGTTGGGAAGGGACCAGCAAAATCGGTAGCCTTAGAGGAAGAGGCGAGTGTGAGATTTGAGCTGGAATCCTGTGTGTTCCCTTACAGTAAGCTTCCAAGTCACAAGTGCACAGAGGGCGGTTTGTGACTGACAAAGGGGTTCAGGAGCGGTTTCCTGACAAAATAGAGGTGATATATTGTATGACTGTTGGAATATATCATAAGATAATGATAATCAAGGAGTAGCTAGAAGGACATATCCCTGACACTTTATTATAACCTCCCCCAATTAATTATACGTTCTAGGGGATTTTGTTAGATAGTTGCCAAGCTTAAGCAGGCCTTTACTTAACAAATTGCAGCTACCAAGTTTAATAGTTCAGTGAGTTGGGTTGAAGTTGGAGTTTTATTACAAGGAAATTAAGTATGCCTGTTGTGACAGGATGGACTGCCTATGCCACCCTGTCTGTTGCTGCTGGGAAATGGCTGGGCTTACTTTGCCACCTGTTCCCTTTCGTTATCCCAAATGCGCTCCTCTTGCTGCAGTAGGAGGGGCTTACAAATGCTGCCACCACTGGACTCCGTGCCGGCATCCAGTACCAGGTTTCTTCTGGGTAACTGACGCTGTGAGTGTACCCTGTTACTGGTGTACCTGGGCTGGTACTCCTGACCTCTTACTATGGGTCAGGGTTGCTGTGGATGGAACCCCCCTGGCCTATCACACTGATCAGAGCTGCAGGGTAGCAGGCAGAGCGGTGGTACTGGAAAAGCTGGGTCCAAACCTCAGAAACAGCAAGGAACGGATTAGATTTTGGGTCTAATCTGTAGGTCACAGGATTTCAGCATGGAAGATATTTTCAAGCAGGTCTTTGAAGCAAGTGATGATTTTTTGCAGTCACACTGATTGCAGGTACCAGTACTAAGGACAGATGAAATTAGAAGAACAACTTTTAATACAAAACAGTGCTGTTTTTTTACACACATTTGAGTGCAGCCTCATTGGATAAGCCAGCCCCCTTGAGGTCTGAGTTATTTTTAGAATCAGGATACAATTTGTTTATCCAAACATGGATTTACATGCAATTCAAAGCTAACAATATTTACACTTATCTGTGATATCCTACAACTTACTGTGATTTCCTGCATCACATGCTGTTTACAATGTTCAAAAAGGTTTGAACACTCTGGACAAAATACCACACAGTAACTACCCCCTGCTGGGCCTTTGGCCAAAGCAGGCATTTGAGGCTTCATCAAAAAACTTAGTTAGCATTTTCTGCTATCAGACTCCCTCCCCACATATGTCTAATTGCAGATTTCCTCTAGCAACCTTACAAACCCAAAGACACTTCCATACCAAACACATCCCAATGTAACACGATAAGTGCATTTCAAATTATACATTGGTGCCTGCACCTCTGATTGAAATACATTTCTACAATAAATTATTTCCACATGATCTAGCCACAGGTAAGTTATTTATCAGTGATCCAGTCACACCTAGGTTTGTGTTAGGTATACAGGGTGGGTTTGGTTTGTGAAAAAGTACTGGTACAGATATTTATTACTTGATATGGTTGTGCACAAACTTTGGAGATCTTAGGATTGTTTACTATGTTTAGGAAAAATGTTATGATCTTGCCTTTTTATTTTCAAAAGGCTGGATGCCTAATAAGGTTGTAGCATTTAATCAGTAATCTGTGTGTTTCTCACTTCCTAATCTCACAGCATTTTGTCTAAAAATATGATGGCTACAAACATATCTGCTGCAGTGTGACAACAGCTGGTCACTTGGAACATAAGAGGTTTGAATGCTAAAATTAAATTAGCATTATGGGACAAATTAGGAAGCATATAGGCCTGGGCGGGTCAGTCATATCATATTATGCACTCAAATTCCAGAAATGTCTCAGTTTTTATTAAAAAAATATTACAGGGGGGCGGAGTTTGGTCGCCATCCGGTCCGGCTGCGTTTGAAAGGAGCTCCGCTCAAGTTGCCCTCCTGAACCTGTTAGAAGGCGTGCTAAAAAATAATTAATTACCTGCTTCGGTAGGGGAAGCCACGGGGAAGTTGGAGAGTCCAGCGTGACCCCGTAGAGACAAAAAAAGGAGCCACGATCAGACAACCTGCGGACGTCCCATCACCCCTGAGCGGCCCCTGGAGGATAGAAAACAGCGCCTCATCATCTCCAGCGAGGCGCGGGGTCAGACAGCGGCATCGGGGCATCGCGGCCGTGCATCGGGCATCGGGGGTGTGCGGCCGCTAAAGCCGCAGCCTCGGGTTGTGTGCGGTCCCTTGGCCTCCCCACTTCTGGTTCGCGGGACGGGACTTCCGGTTGCGGGCAGCGGTGTAATCCCTCAGGGAAGTGACCAGCGGTGAAGCTGGCAAGCGGTCCCCAATAGCAGGCATTGCTGTGGATCAGACTGAGCCCTCTTCCCCACTAAACCAGGTCAGAGGAGTGGTATTCAGACGGGCTGCTGTACTAAGAGGATAGAAGAGCCTGGGGGTAGTGGTTGTGTTGGTGGCAGACCTGGATGCAGTGAGATTGCTGCTGCAAGTGGAGGTACCTTCTGAACCCTTACCCTTGTGTGCATGTGGGGTTGATGTAAGAAGCTTCTGGCTCTCCATCTATCACTTACCCTGAATGTTATCTGGGGAGAAAGAAGGGGCAATGGTATGTGCCTGATTGTATAATGCTGGACTGAGCTTTCCTGGGTCCCCTACCATGTTGCAGAACACCCCTTGCAAGTGGCGCTGGTCCGCCTAGTCTTCTCAACTGTACCCGGACTTAATACTGCAATCCCTAGGCCTGACATCTATCTTTTCTCAGTCTATAATTAGCCCCATGCAAGGCACTATGGCTGACTTCTCGGCTGCCACTATAGCTAAACGCAGATTCAAGCGGTAACAAGCGCCTTAAGAGAACAAGAGATCCAATACCGGTGGGGTTTCCCAGTAAAGTTGCTGGTTCGTCGCCAAAATGTCTCTCATGTGATCTCATCGGTGGAAGATGGCATTGCCCTGCTGAAATCTTGGGACATTCCAGTGCGTGAGTCGGCCTCTGTTCCTAAATCGAAAGTGAGAGGGGATTGGTCGAAAAGTGCCTCTTGAGGGGCCTAGTACCTTTTTCTATCACCAAAGATATTCCCGGCCATCTGGCAGCCCGTCCTGTTCTAAACGTTTGAAACTGGAGTGAACGCTCTTCTTCTTAAGGACTACCCTGTATAGGGTGATCTCTTGGAAGCCATGGCCGGGACTATGTGTGTCTGGTCTCTAACTGTTATTTTACCACTTACATGTTTTTTCTTTCAGGTACTCCATTTTGTTGAGTCGCAACAGTTTGTTTGTTATTATGATGATACTGTTATGCAGTGGTAGCTCTTGTTCTACCTCTTTAAGATATTGTTTACTATACATGTTATGCTGAGGGATGCCGTCCGGGTCGGCATTTGTTATTGGGTTTTAGTGGGTGTTTTGTACGTGGGTGGGGACCCCGTTAGTCCATACTCCCCCCATTACCTATTTTGCTGGTTTTTTCATTTCCCCCCTCCAGCAAATACACTAACCCAATGGTTTGGGTTATTTCGTTTAGTTTGCCCTATTCTTTCCCTTTTTCACCCCCCTTTTTTTCCCTTTTCTCCTTTATTACCCTATGTGTCTTTGCTCCCACTCAAGTTCACACCTTAGCTCAGGATGTTATTGTAGTTCGCTTCCCTCTCCGGTTTTCGGATGGGGTATACTGTGGTCTCACCGCACCCAGACAGTGCACTTTCCCACTATACTTAGGTGGTTAAGCTGCTTTCACTTAATGTCCGGGGCCTAAATTCACCGAATAAACGCCGTATGGCACTGTCCTCCTTTTTTAAACATCGGGCAGATATTGTTGCACTACAAGAGACTCATTTTTCAGCTACCGCCCCCCCCACTTTTAGAGACAATCACTATCCCACAAGCTATATGGCAAACGGTCCACAAAAACGAAATGGAGTTGCCATACTGTTTAGCTCAAATACCTCCATCACCCTTAAAAAACGGGTTGCGGACAAAGCAGGTAGATATTTGATTTTAGTTGGCCTTTTGGAAGACACTTTAGTCACTCTCACCTCCCTTTATGCCCCTAACTCTCGCCAGGTACCCTTCTTAAGGGAGGTCTTCCAGGAAGTGGATAAACATAGGGAGGGGTGTTTAATAACATGGGTGATTTTAACATAGTGGCCGATCCTAGGATGGACAGATCTCCATCTTCCCCTCCCTCTGTGGCTTCCTCTCAGCTAGGCCCTGCGGGTGCTTTCTCGAGACTTATGGCGGAGCATGGTCTTTATGACGTTTGGAGGGTCTCGGAGCCAGAGGGGAGAGATTATACATACTTCTCCCATGTCCATAATTCGTACTCGTGTATAGATCTCATACTGACGGATAAGTGGACGTTACAAAGGTCCATGCGCATGGAGATTTTGCCTTTGACGTGGTCGGATCATGCCCCGTTACTCTGGACCTGGCATCTGTCGCGCCCTTACATGCCTCCCAGACCGTGGCGCTTCCCTGCCTATTTGCTCTCCCTACTAGAAGCTAAACTAGCTTTAGAGAATTCTATCTCCTCATTCTGCCAAACCAATAGCCCAGAAGAGACTAATATATTTAATTTCTGGTGTTCTTTAAAGGCGGTGGTGCGGGGGGTTGCCATCCAGACTGGGGCTAGATTGAAAAGAGCGAATGCACACTGCCAGAAAGAGTTAGAAATCAAGCTTCAAGTGCTTGAAGCTCAAAATAAGGCCCGCCCATCTAAAGAGATTAAAAAGGAACTTACTCAGGTAAGGGCCCAACTACAGAAACTACTTATGGCTAAAACCCAAGCAGCCTTAAACAGATTGCAGCAAAAATTCTACGTGGCTGGGAATAGAGCAGGAAGGATGTTAGCGCGTAAGCTAAGAGGCCGTCAAGCTAGGAATAGAATAAAATATTTATCGTTGGGAGGGGATCAGAAAGCTTCTCACCCCAAAGATATAGCTAAGATATTTGCAAAGTTCTATGCCACCCTATACAATCTGAAGGATGATCCCTCTACGATCCAGCCTAATAGTAAAACCATAGATTCCTTCCTACAAGGCCTAAATCTTCCCAGCCTAGATTCTGAAACAGCCATGACCTTAGATGCCCCGTGGACACAGCTTGAAATTGAAGAGGCTATCAAAAAGTTACCAAAAGATAAAGCCCCAGGCCCAGACGGCTATACTAATAATTTCTATAGTGCCTTCAAGTCTGACTTAGCCCCCATTCTAATGCAAGTGTATAATACTGGTACTGAACAGGGGCATTTCCCTAAAGAGATGCTCGAATCTCAGCTGATAACAATCCCGAAGCCAGGGAAGGACCCTGCATATTGCTCTAACTACAGACCTATTGCCTTGTTAAATACTGACATTACAATCTACGCCAAGCTCATTGCTAACAGATTACAAGTCCTCATCTCGCAGCTCATACACCCCGATCAGGTGGGATTTGTCGGCGGGTGTCAGGCCTCTGACAATACAAGGCGAGTCCTTAACATTATTGAAAGTGTCGAGGGGTCCCACCTTGAACTGGTAATCCTCTCCCTCGATGCAGAAAAGGCCTTTGACAGGTTGCACTGGGGGTTTATGAAACAGGTCCTTCTTTGCTTTGGTTTGAAAGATAGGTTTTTGAATGGGATTATGGCCCTCTATAGCGACCCCACAGCTAGAGTATTCAGCAACGGCTTTCTGTCCGATCATTTTAAGATTTCTAATGGCACCAGACAAGGGTGCCCCCTTTCTCCCCTAATTTTCATTCTAGCAATAGAACCTCTTGCTCAAGCTATTAGACAGGCTGAGTCTTTTCCTGGGGTTACAATCAATCAGACGGTTCACAAGCTATGTCTCTTTGCAGATGACATCTTGCTATTTGTAACTGACCCGGAGTCCTCGCTGCCGCCCCTCCATGCTATACTTGATAAATTCAGTGGAGCGTCCTACTATAAGCTGAATACCACTAAATCCGACGCATTACCTATTAATTTACCGCCAGCTAAAGTGTCGAGCCTTGAAGACCATTTTCCTTACTCTTGGAAGTCTGAAGCGCTCCAGTATTTAGGTATTCAGGTTACTCCCTCGATAAACAACATTATAGACCTTAACTTCGCGGCTTTGATTCCCCTAATTCTCACCTTGACCAAGTCATGGATGTGCAGCGAGGTCTCCTGGTTAGGGAGGCTGGCAGCTTTTAAGATGATGATCTTGCCAAAACTAATGTATCTGTTCCGTACGTTGCCCTTGTATTTCCCAAAACCCATAATGGACAAACTACACTCTATCATGTGCTCATATATTTGGAAGAATAAACCCCCCCCGAATGGCAAGTGCTCGTATGTCCTTAACCAGACAAATGGGTGGCCTAGCTCTTCTAGACCTGGCTAGATATCATATGGCTTGCCTCCTTGCACAACTTAGAGACTGGTCTCTTCCCCCCAATACAAAACCTTGGGTAGATTTGGAACAGGCTCGCAATCCTCTTTTCCCTTTGCAAGATCTACTCTGGTTGCCCAGACAGTGGCGCCCTCCTTGTGGGCCAATGTCCCGGCTAGTCAGGGATGCGTTGAGAGCCTGGGATAAGTTGGCTGAGACCCCCCCTACCATATCCCTCCCCGCTAATAACCTATCACTGTGGACTTTGGCGAAATTGATCCCAGACTTGAATTTGTCCCTGTGGATAACGAATGGCATAGTAGACCTAAGGTCTTTATTTGATGACCAGGGGTTGATGTCTTTCGCACAAATTCAGCACCAATTCCATATACCTACGAGAGATTTTTACAAATATTTACAAATCAGGCATTGGATAGCTTCTCTCTCGAGATATAACATGACCCTGCAGGCCCCGCCAGCCCCACTTGTCTCGAAACTTACGAAGGGAGATAATAGAGCGGGGATCACCTTCTGGTACAGATTCACTTCCCCAAAGCCAAGAGCCAAAATTTCTAGCCAACTCCAGTGGGAATCAGATCTCCAGACATCCTTCACAGAAGACCAGTGGCAGGCAGTTTATATAAATGCTTTTCGTATGTCCAAATGTTTAAACCACACTGAAATGTTTATCAAACTAGTTAATAGACTATACCTGACCCCCTCCAGAATCCATAAAATGTGGCCCTCCAAGTCTAAATTGTGCTGGAGACAATGCTCGATGGTTGGGGATTTGCTTCATATTTTTTGGGCATGTCCGGTTTTACGTTCCTTTTGGGCTCAGGTATTTGATTTAGCTAAGAGGGTGACCAGATTAGATCTTTCTCAGGCCCCTGAAATTGCCCTTCTTCAAATATATCCACCTCATGTCCCAAGACAGGCCTGTTATGTGTTTAACCATATACTTATTGCTGCCAGAGCTGCCATAGCCCAGGCATGGAGGGCGCCACTACCCCCCACCCTGTCAAAAGTAATAACCAAAGTCCATTATGCATTCGAGATGGAAACACTTGATGTCCCCTACTCTATGAGACCATCCTCCCCACTGTGGAAATGGTTTGAATGGCATGTCTATGTGACTGATGGAGGTGGTGCTCCACTTAATAACCCTTCTTCCCCTCCCCCTGCTAATGGAGGTCCTACGCCAATAGGTGTGCCTGGATGGAGTGTTTAAATTGGGCCTTCAAAGACTTAGACCAAGTCTGGTGGGTTAGGTGAAGTAACCACAGCAGAATGTAAAATGTATACTGTACAATGTTTGTAACCTGCATACGCTGTATTGGTGTGTACATATCCCCCCCCCCTTTTTTCCCTTCTTTCTTTTTGTATCCCCCGTTAACCTAACAAATCTCAATAAAAACGTGTAATGTAAAAAAAAATAAAAATATTACAATTTGCCCTTGAGCAGGTTCAGATCGATCTAGTACTGGTTAATGTCTGGAGACTTAGACATCTGAAATTATTCCATGACACACCAATGCCTTTTTGAGAATAGACATCATCCTGGTCTCTTGTAGATTAGCACCTCTGGTCGCAGTGATGGAATTTCTACCCAGGAGGTATATAAAGCCACTCTGCCAAAATTTTTATGATAGAATTAGCTTGTGATACAGGTATTAGTTTCTGGAAGTTTAATCCCTATTGCTGATTATATATATATATATATATATATATATATATATATATATATGGATCAGAGATGGTAGGTGTGTGCAAAGGCTAAATTGGTACCAATGCTCAAATTGGGAATTTCCTCATCACTGGTAGCAGGGATATTAGGAAGAAGGAATCTCAACTTAAACAAATGTGACGTGATAGCAAATTAATTTCTACACTATATGCATATGTCCTTTCAAATGCTATGTTGGAGGGCTTTGAAGCATTGAGACTTAGGTGAGAGGAGGATATTTGTCCAGTATGATATGAGGAATAGGAGTAGGATGCACTACGAACTACACTAGTATAGGTATGATGAATTGTGCACCTATATATTGTTACTTCAGTTAGTTTTTAGTCTTATTTCTTAGTTTTTTGTTAAGGAAATGTTTTTGCTTTGTGTATATGTTTTACGTTGTTTGTGTTCTAAATGTGAAAATCTTTTTAATAAATACATTTGGTTGAAAACGAAAAACTTAAGGAGGGAGCTCATCTAGGATTTAAATTTTTAACAAATTATTTCTTACTTTATATATATATATATATATATATATATATATATATATATATATATATATTGTAACAAAGGGAGGCATTTATCTGACAAGATGCAAGGAAAACATACAAGCAGAGTAAGACAGTGGCGCAGTTATGCACCTAGATTCAGGTTAAACCAAGTAAAGATTTATGTGTAGTTCAAAGTTGGTTAACTTACATGATTTGAAAGCTGCTTCCTCTCAGCAAACATACAGGGTGTGTCTGTTAGGTCAAACAGAGCCAGTGATGGGCGTTTTCTCTTTAAGGGAAGGTGGGTGTGTCACCTGTCCATCAAGCTAAGGCTGGGGGAGGAGTATCATGTATAAAAGCTTGTTTGTGTCATTTGTTCACGGAGACCAAAGCTGGGGAAGCTGGCTGGTCTTGAGAGAGAGCTGGTCTATGTATAGCTAGCGTTTAGGGTCTCCTAATTGCTGTGAAAGTATACGGTGTCAAAACATTTACCATCCTGACAATAAAGCTACGTAAAAAGGAAGAAGTTGTTCGCGTGTGCTTCAGCAGTAGAGGGCTCTTGCCACAATATATATATATATATATATATATATATATATATACACACACAATTGGTTTGATTTATTGAATTAATTTTTAATATCACACAATGTTTAATAAAAGTAAATAAAGTTTATATTTGTTTTTTATAAGTTAAGCTACTTCCATATACGAACTCCGGGAATGCCTCAAAGTAAGAATGCCCTTATCTCTTTTGTTACGATTAAATCACACTATACAATTAATATAGTTAAGCTTTATATTACGTTTATTTTGAGTTTCATGTGACAGTGGTATTCCTGATGCTGGCTTACAAGTGCAGCACACACTGAATTTAGCCATGAACAGGGACACTTGCCATGAAAAAAACATTTTATTCTAGATTGAACAATGCAGAGAGATCTTTAGTAAATTCTGATAACAATAAATTAATTACCAGTCTTTAAAAAAGGTAAAGTACTTCTTGCACCCTGTCATCAAAATTACTTCCAATTAAGACACTGCCTGAGCAATGCAAATTTGACTAGTTTGCAACTCCCACGAAAAGCACTTAAGTCTTTACAAGTCAGTATAGCTTCTTAAGTAGGTGAAAGGATTTAAACAAGTGTGAAAGACTGCAGAATCAGCTGGTGCCCATTCAGATTACTGCCAACAATATTTTTCGGTTCAAGGAATCATTTCAAATTTAAAGTTTATACTCACAATAGTTCACCATGAGGAATGATCTAAAGGGAAACTTCCACAACAATAAAATGTGCTGATTTGAGCTATGCCAAATGGTCTGCAAATTACTTGCATGTCTTTCTAGGGATACAACTTTTTCAGCACAAAACATACTAGGTTTAAGATGAAAATATGCTATAGAGTTCAGTAGGATTAAAAACATACTTGCCAACTCTCCTGGAAAGTCCAGGAGACGCCATTTTGGAGGGCAGGAGGGGGCGGGATGAGGCCAATCGCGTCATTTTGGCCCCGTCCCCCGCGACAGAAATTACGTTTTCGCACGGGGGGGGGGGAGGCGGCAAAATGACGTGATTGGCCACGCCCACCCCCTCCCGCCCTCCAGTCACGCCCCCTCTCCGGGAGTTGGCAAGTATGATTAAAAAAAAGTTAATGATTTGAATTAGGCCTCTTAAGTCTATGTAAGCTATTTAATATTGTAGTCCAGTGAAAATCGTAATCATGACAAAAACATGTGTTGGAGAGAAAGATGTAAAGCATCTAGAATGCTGAAATATATATTTGCTACATAAACATATAATGCCATATAAAAGTATACTTTAATCTGCTAAATATATTAGGAAAGCATCACCTGATCTAGCGTTGATACGAAATTGAGGTGCACCATCCAATGAATATATAATAGACTCCTGCCCATATTCTCTGGATCGGTCCAAATCTGTAGCATTAAGGAACAGTACAGTAGCACCTGGAAAGTATGAGAAAAAAAGTAACCATAACGTAAGCCACATTTTGTACAAATATAAATTAATAAAATATTTCCTAATGTATACGGAAATATACAGTGTATCACCTGCCATGATGTTTTCCATCACTGTTATGACATAAGATGGGCGACTGAATGTGGGAGGGTTGTCATTCTCATCCTGCAAAAAAAGAAATATGTGACTTAAAGAGCTATATCACAGACTGTAAGTGGAGTATGGCTTAACAATCTAAACAAATTCTGGTTTCATAACCAGTATTTCAATAAGACAACCAAGGCTGGATTAACACATCATGTCATTTACATATTCGCTTTAATATATATATATATATATATATATATATATATATACACACACATACATACATACATATATATACACATACATGCATATATATAGACATGCATACATATATATATACACACACACATACATACATATATATACATTCACATATATTATATACACATATATATATATATATATATATATATATATATATACACACACACACATTAATATATATATATATATATATATATATATATACACACACACATACATACATATATATACACATACATACATACATATATATACAAAAGCACAAGATCAATATAATAAGGCGCTAGCAACCACACTGTAACCACCAATTTGTATAATTGGTATAAAAATGTGCCAGATGACCAGTCCCGTAATAAACACATATAGCTCAATTGAAGAGCGGCAGCCGCAGATGACTTGTGTCCAGATGGTAAATCCGGAAGAATTGAGGTAACTGTTGATAGAGAAAACAAGTAGGGCGCCCAATGTGTAATATCAGATAGAAATGGGGACGATATAATAAACTGCGTACCGTAAGGATTCTAGGATAGGTTGGTATGGTAGGAGTTCCTCTTCAGAGGTAATACCTCCCCCTCGCCCACAGGATGATGACAATGTGGATATAAAAGCACATATAGTGTAGTATAGTTGTGTTATGTAACACCAATTGTGATGAATCCTCCACCACTATCAATAGTGGAAGCCCAATAACAAAAATGGCTTAATATTAGATATATACCTCCAAATAAAAACAAAAAATCTGCGTACCAGAAATCCTGTTATATAAGTAGCGTATGTGTGCTCAAGATCAACAGTCCATCATGGTATAGTCGATCAGGCAGATATCATAGGCAGACAGACAAACACAAAATTGCCATGTCAGAGTAAAAAATAACACTTTAATAAAAAAGTAATATGAACTCACATGAGGTACAGAAATGATGCCGGTAGAGTAACAGTAGAATCAATAGCTCAACGCGTTTCGTCCCAACACCGTGGGATTTCCTCAGGAGCAGATACACCATGACTGTATCAGTCAAAAGCACCGGCTTTTAAGCGGGTGGACGCGCCATATTGGCGCATGCGCAGAACCAATGTGTATCGTGCAAGCGCGAGAATAACTTTATTAACAGACACACCGGTGGACAAAAAACGGAATAGAGAATTTGCTCTATACTTTTTTTAAATACAAACACTATTACAATCCCATATGGGAAAATTAACTCAACCACCAACAATCTAGCCATATTAACTCCGAAAAGACGGAGTAGTACTAAAGAATTAAAACAATAAAAACAAGTGTTATCAATTCCATAAATATACAGCCATAATAACTCCCTACAGATATAAGGTTAACCTAACAATAGTATGAATGCATTAATATACAAAGTATATATAGAACAGGATAGCCAGAAATATACAACAATTAAATCCCTAAGGTCATATGATCATATAAACTAAAATGCATATAAAATCTAATGCAAATCATTATGCTGAAATTTGGAAAATAATAAAATTAATAAAAATCAAAGGATGGGATAGTTGTTAAAGAAATGGGGCTATTTCATACATCTCATTTAAACCAGTAGGTATTAGAGTCCCCAATTGGAATATCCAAAACATTTCCCGTTGGGAAAGTTTTCGTTGTAAGTCACCTCCTCTTGACTTAAGTGATACTTTCTCCAGGGCCATAAATTTAAGATGTTTAGGATCACTACTATGTTTAAATAAAAAATGTCTAGACACCGAATGACTCTGCACACCATTCTTAATATTACGTATGTGTTCCTGGATCCTTAATTTAAGTGGGCGTTTTGTTTTACCCACATACTTCAGATTACATGAACACTCTAACATATAGATGACCGATGTTGTTAGACAGTCAATTCTTTGTTTCACACTAAATTGTCTACTATTGTCAAAATTAGAGAAAACAGTTTTCGTTGTACTCATGTATTGACATATATTACAATAAGTACATTTCACAGAACCTATATTGTTCATTAAAAAGCCTGAAGGTTTTAATGGAGTGATATCCTTAAGAAGCAAACTGGGAGCAATTAAATCCTTTAGATTACGATTTTTTCGAAAAATTAAAGATGGTTTAGCTGGAAGGATTTGAGACAAAATCGGATCTCTTAGTAGAATGCCCCAATGTCTATTCAGTGTTGTTCTTATACGATTTTCACCACTACTAAATTCTGTGATAAAAGGGACCATATCCTTCTTGTCGGATTTCTTTGTATATTTTAATATTTCACCACGATCCCTATTCTTAATTTTGTTCCTAGCCTCATTAAGTAAATTATGTGGATATTCCCTTTCTTCAAAACGGCCCAAGTAAACATCAAGTTGTTCCTCAAAATCAGAATTCTGACTACAATTTCTTTTCAACCTATTAAACTGAGAAAATGGAATATTGTCCTTCCATCTTTTAAGGTGACAACTGCCATAATGTAGATAGCTGTTAGTATCCACATGTTTTATAAAATTTCTAGTGATGACTTCTGTACCATTAGATGTCAAAATAAGATCAAGGTATTCAACTTGTGTCTTATTGATATTAGCGGTGAACTTAAGGTTATATTCATTTTTACCGATGTACTGCAAAAACTCATCAAACTCCTCACAAGTACCATTCCAAATAATTAGAATGTCATCGATATAACGTTTATATAATTTGATCTTGTTTGTGAAAGGATTTGGTTGGTAAATATATTTGGACTCCCAGCTTCCCATATGTAGGTTAGCGAAGCTGGGTGCAAAAGTGGTACCCATGGCCGTACCCCAGGTTTGCAGATAAAAGGTATCCAAAAAACTGAAATAATTGTGAGACAGAACAAAACGAATAAGATCACAAATGAAATTTTTGTGATCTAATGTAACAGAGTCATCTTTATCTAAAAATTCCCTACATGATTCTATACCCTTCTCATGCTGTATTGATGTATAGAGGGATTGTACATCAATTGTAGTCCAATAGAAAGAAGAATTATCCCAGACAACATCTTGTAATATTTGTAAGATGCTATTTGTATCCTTCAAGTAGGACTCCAAAGTAATTACATATTTTTTAAGGAAAATATCAATATATTTTGATGAATTAGACGTTAAGGAGTCTATGCCCGATATAATGGGACGTCCTGGAGGTGCTTGCAGGTCCTTATGAATCTTGGGAAGGTAATAAAAGGTGGGGATAATAGGGCAGGATGTATATAAATACTGAAATTCATCCTTATTCAGAATGTTTGAATGGAGTCCCTTAGAAAGAAGCTCTCGTAATGAAGTGACATAGTCCTGGGTAGGATCTTTATGTAATTTGGAATATGCTAACGGGTCCCCCAAAAGTCTGTTAGCCTCTGCTACATAGTCTGATCGAGTTAAGATTACAGTACCACCCCCCTTATCAGCTTGCTTAATAACTATGTTACTATTCGACTGTAAATCTTTTAATGCTTGTTTCTCATGTATAGTTAAATTACCTTTGACTTTAGTATCAAATTCAGAATGACAAAGATCTTGAATGACCAGGTCCTGGAAAATATGTATATGATTACTTTTTGACTCAAGAGGATAAAATTTTGATGTTAATTTTAAGCCAGATTTAGAAAGTGACTCAAAATTCTGAAGACACCCTGTATCTCTCCTGGCAAAATGCCTTTTTAATGTAAGTTTTCGTACAAATTTCTGTACGTCAACATACATCTGAAACTTATTAAGATGTTTAGTAGGGGCAAAGGACAGCCCTTTTTTAAGAACTGAAACTTCATATTTCGATAATGTATGTTCAGATAGATTAAATATCCCTTTAGTTCTCAAAATATCATTAGAATCTAAAGGAACCTTCTTTTGTGAGATTTGAACTCCCCCTCGTTTTCCACGTCGTCTGTGTATCTCCTTTTTAAGGGAGAGGCTACCCTTGTACTCTCTTTTAGCTGGGATTTGAAATGCAAAGGTCTCTCTCGTTTTGACGGACCTGGGGATAAAAAAATCCTCTGTGTCACTATCTGACACTGACAAGGTAGAAAATCTGTTTCTCAATATCGGTTCAAAATGAACCTGTTTGCTCGTTTTTGGGCTAGATTGAATGGGTTCTCTTCTTATTGGAACATTCTTCCATTTGTTGTTAACTATATGTTCTTGCTGTCGAGAATCTCTATTCACAAATTTACCACTAACCTTAGGTTTTGACCATTTTTTAACATTATCCTGTATGTAATCTTTCTTGTCTCTATGGAATTTACGTTCCTTAATTCTTATCACTTCCGTTTCAACCCTGTCTAATTTTTTATTCAACACCAATTCATTGGCCTTAAAATTTGTATCCTCCTTAAAAGGTTGCAAAAGAACCTCTTTAGTTTCTAGTTCCTTTTCAACTTCTTTAAATATATTGGTTTTTTCAAGGATAATCAACTTAATCAGTTTTAGTGAACAATCATGTAATACATTGTCCCATTCTTTCATAAAAGCCTGATTATCTTGTCCAAAAGTGGGTATCTTATGCAATCTAAGGCCTCGGGGAACTCTATTTACCTCCAAATAAGATTGCAAACATTTTATATCCCACCATGCCTTCGTTTCTTTGATCAATAATTTCTCTATGTCCCAAAACAGCTGATCTAAGTCACTGTTTTGGTCAGATGTCTCCATATTATCATCAAAGATTTTTTGACAGAATTCATTTCTAAGATTAATTCTATTTGCCGATTTCCACATTGTTGAGAAAATATATATCTATATACACAGGAGACGTGGGTAGCAGCAGCCTATATCGACAACCAAATGTCAAAAATAAAAGCACAAGATCAATATAATAAGGCGCTAGCAACCACACTGTAACCACCAATTTGTATAATTGGTATAAAAATGTGCCAGATGATCAGTCCCGTAATAAACACATATAGCTCAATTGAAGAGCGGCAGCCGCAGATGACTTGTGTCCAGATGGTAAATCCGGAAGAATTGAGGTAACTGTTGATAGAGAAAACAAGTAGGGCGCCCAATGTGTAATATCAGATAGAAATGGGGACGATATAATAAACTGCGTACCGTAAGGATTCCAGGATCAGGTGGTATGGTAGGAGTTCCTCTTCAGAGGTAATACCTCCCCCTTGCCCACAGGATGATGACAATGTGGATATAAAAGCACATATAGTGTAGTATAGTTGTGTTATGTAACACCAATTGTGATGAATCCTCCACCACTATCAATAGTGGAAGCCCAATAACAAAAATGGCTTAATATTAGATATATACCTCCAAATAAAAACAAAAAATCTGCGTACCAGAAATCCTGTTATATAAGTAGCGTATGTGTGCTCAAGATCAACAGTCCATCATGGTATAGTCGATCAGGCAGATATCATAGGCAGATAGACAAACACAAAATTGCCATGTCAGAGTAAAAAATAACACTTTAATAAAAAAGTAATATGAACTCACATGAGGTACAGAAATGATGCCAGTAGAGTAACAGTAGAATCAATAGCTCAACGCGTTTCGTCCCAACTCCGGTGTTGGAGTAATAATCTTAGAAATGAATTCTGTGATCTTATTCGTTTTGTTCTGTCTCACAATTATTTCAGTTTTTTGGATACCTTTTATCTGCAAACCTGGGGTACGGCCATGGGTACCACTTTTGCACCCAGCTTCGCTAACCTACATATGGGAAGCTGGGAGTCCAAATATATTTACCAACCAAATCCTTTCACAAACAAGATCAAATTATATAAACGTTATATCGATGACATTCTAATTATTTGGAATGGTACTTGTGAGGAGTTTGATGAGTTTTTGCAGTACATCGGTAAAAATGAATATAACCTTAAGTTCACCGCTAATATCAATAAGACACAAGTTGAATACCTTGATCTTATTTTGACATCTAATGGTACAGAAGTCATCACTAGAAATTTTATAAAACATGTGGATACTAACAGCTATCTACATTATGGCAGTTGTCACCTTAAAAGATGGAAGGACAATATTCCATTTTCTCAGTTTAATAGGTTGAAAAGAAATTGTAGTCAGAATTCTGATTTTGAGGAACAACTTGATGTTTACTTGGGCCGTTTTGAAGAAAGGGAATATCCACATCATTTACTTAATGAGGCTAGGAACAAAATTAAGAATAGGGATCGTGTTGAAATATTAAAATATACAAAGAAATCCGACAAGAAGGATATGGTCCCTTTTATCACAGAATTTAGTAGTGGTGAAAATCGGATAAGAACAACACTGAATAGACATTGGGGCATTCTACTAAGAGATCCGATTTTGTCTCAAATCCTTCCAGCTAAACCATCTTTAATTTTTTGAAAAAATCGTAATCTAAAGGATTTAATTGCTCCCAGTTTGCTTCTTAAGGATATCACTCCATTAAAACCTTCAGGCTTTTTAATGAACAATATAGGTTCTGTGAAATGTACTCATTGTAATATATGTCAATACATGAGTACAACGAAAACTGTTTTCTCTAATTTTGACAATAGTAGACAATTTAGTGTGAAACAAAGAATTGACTGTCTAACAACATCGGTCATCTATATGTTAGAGTGTTCATGTAATCTGAAGTATGTGGGTAAAACAAAACGCCCACTTAAATTAAGGATCCAGGAACACATACGTAATATTAAGAATGGTGTGCAGAGTCATTCGGTGTCTAGACATTTTTTATTTAAACATAGTAGTGATCCTAAACATCTTAAATTTATGGCCCTGGAGAAAGTATCACTTAAGTCAAGAGGAGGTGACTTACAACGAAAACTTTCCCAACGGGAAATGTTTTGGATATTCCAATTGGGGACTCTAATACCTACTGGTTTAAATGAGATGTATGAAATAGCCCCATTTCTTTAACAACTATCCCATCCTTTGATTTTTATTAATTTTATTATTTTCCAAATTTCAGCATAATGATTTGCATTAGATTTTATATGCATTTTAGTTTATATGATCATATGACCTTAGGGATTTAATTGTTGTATATTTCTGGCTATCCTGTTCTATATATACTTTGTATATTAATGCATTCATAACTATTGTTATTTTAACCTTATATCTGTAGGGAGTTATTATGGCTGTATATTTATGGAATTGATAACACTTGTTTTTATTGTTTTAATTCTTTAGTACTACTCCGTCTTTTCGGAGTTAATATGGCTAGATTGTTGGTGGTTGAGTTAATTTTCCCATATGGGATTGTAATAGTGTTTGTATTTAAAAAAAGTATAGAGCAAATTCTCTATTCCGTTTTTTGTCCACCGGTGTGTCTGTTAATAAAGTTATTCTCGCGCTTGCGCGATACACATTGGTTCTGCGCATGCGCCAATATGGCGCGTCCACCCGCTTAAAAGCCGGTGCTTTTGACTGATACAGTCATGGTGTATCTGCTCCTGAGGAAATCCCACGGTGTTGGGACGAAACGCGTTGAGCTATTGATTCTACTGTTACTCTACCGGCATCATTTCTGTACCTCATGTGAGTTCATATTACTTTTTTATTAAAGTGTTATTTTTTACTCTGACATGGCAATTTTGTGTTTGTCTGTCTGCCTATGATATCTGCCTGATCGACTATACCATGATGGACTGTTGATCTTGAGCACACATACGCTACTTATATAACAGGATTTCTGGTACGCAGATTTTTTGTTTTTATTTGGAGGTATATATCTAATATTAAGCCATTTTTGTTATTGGGCTTCCACTATTGATAGTGGTGGAGGATTCATCACAATTGGTGTTACATAACACAACTATACTACACTATATGTGCTTTTATATCCACATTGTCATCATCCTGTGGGTGAGGGGGAGGTATTACCTCTGAAGAGGAACTCCTACCATACCACCTGATCCTGGAATCCTTACGGTACGCAGTTTATTATATCGTCCCCATTTCTATCTGATATTACACATTGGGCGCCCTACTTGTTTTCTCTATCAACAGATACATATATATACATTCACATATATATATATACACATCTATATATATATATATATATATATATATATATATATATATATATATACACACACATATATATATATATATATATATACATATATATACACATACATACATACATATATATACACATACATACATACATACATACATACATACATACATAAATACATACATACATTTTAGGGTACACACTACAGAAATTTTTTCCCGATGCAATTCATTAACAATTTTACCAATGACAGAAAAAAAGTCCCTATCAGCATGACGATACATGTGAACACACTATACACGTTTTGCACGATTTAACGTCAAATCTGTGCTCTTCATCTGTCATAACCATCGACTGAAAGGATCGTGACTCTGCAGACACACTGCAGAATTGGAATGATATTGTTCAATCAATGAACAATATTTTTATTCTGGTTTAAAAATGAAATGAAAGGACACAATGTGCTTTGGAACGATAATCATTCATCCTTGCAGCGTACACACTAACGTGATACAGGCCTGAACGGTTGTTTATGGTTTGATTGGCCCGATAACCGGTCTGAACATACAGTAGTGTGTACCCAGGCTAAGCACCAACAGGAACACAACAGGAACACAATTCCTGTCCATTTACCCTTCCATGTACCACTGGTAGCCTACAGACAAGGCCCAATGTGGCTACAAATGATCACATATTAATTGAGGGGATTAAGTATAATTATTGTGGAAACATAAACAAAATGTATTTAGATGAAAGCTTGCAATTAAGTAGATTGGAAAGTATGGCTGAGGTTACCTTGTCCAGCAGGCAACCACAGGAATGAACCATAGGTGTCTAATTATAAAATTAGCAACCCAGAGCACACTTTATTCTCCAAACTGATATTAGACCACAGAAGCATCATGTCTGATTTGACAAGATCACATGCCATGTCTCTAGATCCTGAAAACAATATTTGTTTAGTTGTCAACTAAATCCTGACCAGCACAGTCTGTTTAGGAATGTCAGCAAACCAATCTTCTCAGTTTGTAGATCAGCCACTGTGGCAAGAGAATCCATAGATAGAGGGAATTCTAACACACGTCCTTCAGCCCCTATTAACTGCCTATTTCTAGCCAAACGCTTTCTCTATTTTATCACTAAGTGAAAAACTATAGTTTCCAGCTGACAGAAAGACAACCTGCACAAATATCTTAAAGAGAAAATGTGTCACTGAATTTCTCAGCAAATAAATTACAGATGCTAAACAGTAGTGATTATGGCCTTATAATAAAAAGCTGAAATGCAGTCACACAAATTGTTTTTCCAGATAAAAAAAACTAGTATGGGCTTTTGCTTTTACTTTTATTAAATCATAAATATAACTACACAATAGTTTGGTTGTTTGCGATTAGTTAGATAGATAGATATATACACATGCACCAAAATAAAACAATGTATACATATAACCAGTAATCTCTATGTATCAGGTTATGGGGCCTATTTATCAATGTGTTTTAACCCTTAATTCTGGTAAAATGGCAGTTTTCGATGGAGAAAGGCTGATTTATCATTTTGCTCTATTTATCACATGGCTAAGGACAGAGAAGTTGAGACCCTCCTGCATTAACAAAGTTAACGCCGAATACCTCCATGCCCATAGCTTTTTTTCATCTTGTACTAAAAGATAAGGCCATCTCAGCACAGTACACATTTGCATCTCTATGTGTGTTTAAGCTGTGTTGCTCTGTGTTTATGTAAGCTCTTGTTCCATTTCTAACACCCATCAACACAGTTGAAAGCTGACATTTACATTGTAAATGAGATGTGGGTAAGACATGTTTACATATGTGTTTTCTCATATATTTGGCCTGAACAAGATAACAATTTCCTGTTTTGTCACACACCATGTCTAAATAATGCAATTTAAAGACATTTCTAAATGCATATCAAATGTATACATAAACACAATGCAGTTTATAGGAGTTCTTACTTGCTTTAAAAATGCATTATAAATGAGAATGTATAGATAGTCTTACATACATTTGCCAGACTATTAAGGAGACTTATAGAAAAGTAAAAAAAGCAAAGGACCTATAGATTGTAAGGTTGCGCACAGGGCCATGTTACCTCTCTGTCTGTCAGTATTATCCAGTATTGTTTTATTACTGTATTTGTTCCCTATTGTAAAGCGCTACAGAATTTGCTGGCGCTACATAAATAATTGTTGATGATGATAGTGATGATGATGACCTCTCTTAACACACTTAGTCGCTCACCTGCATGGCGTTTATTATCTCCCTCCTCAATTTAATTTCTTTGATGAGAAACGCTACAAAAAGTGACTTGACAGCTACTTTAAAAAAGCAACATACAGCCTCAAAAAAGCCAGTGACCTTTTCAAGTTAGGTTTTAGACTGAAGTGATTATGCTCTTCAAAGAGCACTTGGGGGAGGAATTTAGACTCTATCAAACATCCCACGTCCTTTGCTTTATCTCCACCTACCTATTTGATTTCTAATAATCCAATGCTAATTAGTCTCAGCAGAAGAAACGCCACAGAAAGTGAATAATTTCCTAGGAAATGTTACAGTTTGCTTCTGACACAACTGTATTTTCTTCCCCGAGGTCAGGCTGTAATTTTAATGCCCGGTTACGCTTTGTGTTGTTGAATGAGCCAGCTTTTGAAGGTCAGATGTTTCTATTCCCCTAGCTTTTGTCAGATCAAATTAATTGCATTCACTGAGTGGCCAGGAGAAGTCAAGCGATATGATCGGAAGATGATTGGGACTTATGAGATGATGACTACCTATATTATAAATATATTTCTTCTAGTGACAAGACTATATGCAGGTATAACAGCTCTACAATGGGGAAAAAATAACTAACATTGCATTACATGGTTTAATTTAATTAGGTGAATGGTAAAATATATGGTGGTATTACTGCTGATTTACCCTGTCCCCTTGCTGGAGGAGGGGTGGGGGACTTGTAAGTAAGATCTTGGGGCAATATTATAGTATTGTCTCAAAAGGAAGAATTGTAAAAGTGGCAGATAGAAGTTTCCTACCTTACCTCCCAACAGCCAACCTCTGTGCTGTAACTTCCTTTCTACCTCTTCTACTTGTGCTAACAGTGGCTGGCATACTACTCATTCATAAGTCAAAGAAGGAAGTTCATATCTCAGCTTGAGACATAAAATGAGTGCCTCAGTAGTCTTAACATTGAGGCACCGCAAAAACATTAATTCATGCACTCATCATCTCCCGCATCGACTATTGCAATTCCCTCCTTACTGGTCTTCCCAAAGTCAGACTTGAACCCCTACGAACTATTTTGCATGCAGCGGCTAGATTGATTTTCCTTACTAACCATTTTTCCTCTGCTGAGCCACTCTGTCAGTCTCTACATTGGCTGCCTGTATTTCAACGAATCCAATATAAAATTCTTCTACTAACATACAAGGCCATCAACAAAATTGCACCGACATACATTTCCTCACTGGTCTCGAAATATCTCCCCACTTGACACCTCCGTTCTGCACAAGATCTACGTCTCTCCTCCACTCTCATCACATCCTCCCATTCTCGGTTACAGGATTTTTTCCGGGCTGCACCCACGTTGTGGAATTCCCTCCCTCGCACAGAAAGACTTTCCTCTAGTCTTCAAACCTTCAAGCGTTCACTGAAAACCCACCTCTTCAGACAAGGTTATGATATTCCTCAGCCACCATCTTAATTTCCCTAGATTACCCTATTACCATCCTCTACACAGCTAATGCAAGACAACAACCCTCTGACCAACACTGCAACACACACTCCCCACTCAATACTTTTACCTTTGCGTTCTAGCTGGTCCATTGTGCAATATGATGTAGCACAGGCCCTTGTGTTTCTAACTCCCATTGTTCTATAGATTGTAAGCTTGCAAGCAGGGTTCTCTTACCTCTCTGTCTGTATGTATTACCCAGTGTTGTTTTATCAATGTTTGTTCCCAATTGTAAAGCTCTACGGAATTTGCTGGCGCTATATAAATAAATGTTGATGATGATGATGATGAGGCAGGCCTCACCACAAGACTCTGCAGCTCTGGGCTCTCTAAATTCAATTTGGTGGGTGAAACAGTCAAGTGTATGACCGCAGCTTTGTACTTTGACCCTCGTTGTAAACCTCATTAGACTGTATCTATTTTGACTATATGCTCCTTGGACCGAGGCTCTTTTCATTACCAGTCACTGTACCATTGTCTTGAGAATCTGTAAAACACTACATACTCAGCGATGTTATATAAGCTTAACCATAAATAGATATGTATCATGACGTAATGCAATATAGCTAAGTGGGATGTTAAGGCTGCAGAAGGAGGCATGAGCCTATTACTCCATACAATGGAGAGAGGCATGCAGTTTTCACAATCTGTATAAAGCATTCTATTAGGTAGCATTAATGAACAATTGTGGATTGGAATAATAAATGTTGGTGCAGACACCCTCTAAATACCAAGGAGACCCAGTTGCATGAAATCCAATAGGTTTCTATTTACATTAAAGCTTAACCCCAATCTCTACCAAATCACCCCCTACTTACATATTTCCCAGCATCAGCATGATATAGATCATGTTACTGAAATCCAACTGTGTGATCCAGCTGCTGACCTCTTACCAAGCTGTAGCAACAGAAACCCACAATCTGACATACAATAACACAGGATAGACATGCTATTGAGGTAAGTGGCCTACAAACCCGACAGTTATGACTCTGCAAACAGAACAGCACAACTTTCTTCATGGGTTTACACCCACTTTATTAGCAATCACATACATCAATGCAATATTTCAGGTATGCCCATCATCCCATGTGATGTCATCAGTGTCAAACAGTGTTTCAGGAACCATAATATAGTCTCACTTAATCCTTTGAAACAAAACCAGAGAAAAATAAGCCCGCGCTCGGTATGTCCCACATTATATATGGTACCAGCTGCTTGGCAACAAGCCCGCGCTCGGTATATCCCATATTGTATGTGGTACCAGCTGCGTGGCAATATAAATGCCCATATATGTATACAAAACAGAAAGAAAGTTGTCAGCGCCTATCCCCCAAACTGCATATCTGTGTGTGTCTAGCAAAATGAAAACATGAAGCATTAGCTCATATTTTGATCAAAAGACTTAAGCCTGCATCCCACGTCAAGGGTACCTCATTATATGCAGGTCCTACATAGATATGTATCATGACATAATGCAATATAGCTAAGTGGGATGTTAAGGCTGCAGAAGGAGGCATGAGCTCATTACTCCCTACAATGGAGAGAGGCATGCTCTGTTTTGTATACATATATGGGCATTTATATTCCCACGCAGCTGGTGTCCAGCAAAATGAAAACATGAGGCATTAGTTCATATTTTGATCAAAAGAGAAAATTATTTTTCTCTGGTTTTGTTTCAAAATATTGCCTTTTTGTCATAGCAGCTATCCATCAAGCCTATTTAAGGCACATTTGGGTGTGGCTCACTAGCCAGCCTTTGCTAGATGTAAAACCTATACCTGGGAGGTGAGTGCATCTGATTTTAACTGCATTTTAATAGTGTTTAAAGCATATAGGTCAGTGTAGGACCTGCATATAATGAGGTACCCTTGATGTGGGATGCAGGCTTAAGTCTTTTGATCAAAATATGAACTAATGCCTCATGTTTTGGTTTTGCTGGACACACACAGATATGCAGTTTGGGGGATAGGCACTGACAACTTTCTTTCACTTAATCCTTTACCAGGTTCACACATGACAAAGGGAAATATAGTGTTACTCTAATTGTGGTTTTCATTTTGCCTCAATCACAGACAAGGCCAAGAGGTGCAACTCCAATGCAATTAAATTCAAGTGAGCATAATGTGGAAGATTTTTTAACAGACCCAATTGTGAAAAGAAAATTGCAGCCATTAAAGCGATGTAAAATATAGAATTGTTGAATCTTACAAGATTTGTTGTATCACACTACTTGTATTTTTAGCAGTTCTTTAAATTATAAAATGTAAATCATTATATTAAGACCATGGATACTTTTCTTACAAAGCTACTTGCAAATGTTGAAAATACGATTTGAACTGTAGCTACAGTTTTTCTTTAGTGATATGCAGTTAACAGAAAATATATTTGTGCATGCTTATCTCTGTGCTCGTTTCTTGGACAGCTGAGTATTAATCAATGCTCCATAGTTACATTAATCTAAATGTTGTACGTTTTTGAAGATTCAAGCATTTGTTCAGATACCAAAGCTTACACAGCCTCCTTCAGAAATCCATCTCAAGATGACCACCCACACAGGACTGCCATGGTTTATATATTAGATGTCCTAGGGAATGACTGCTTTGTAGCAGTTACAATGAGTAACCGTTAATTGATGAGAAATTAGCAAGCTTCCCAGGTTCACTGGAACTCTTCTCTTGTTTTATACTATTTGCACTCCTAAATGACAATAAGTGCAGGAATACACAAAGAATGCTCCTTGTGGTAGAGAAAGGCTTATTTTCACTGCATATATGAAAAATTAAATCTACAAACAAACATGCAAGGAATTTAAATTAAGCCCTCACTTTCTCAAATATGTTTTCTACCAATGATAGAAAACATATTTGATAGTAGACTACCATTAAGAACTATATAGTATAGCCAAAACACTGTTCAATTAATTTTAATTAACTATTAAAGCAGGCCTTTCAAATAAAGATTCAACCATCAATAGTTAACAGCATAAATTACTTAACACTGGAATCGGTATGTTTTGAATGTTTATACTTCCAACAATAGCATCATCTCTAGCTTTACTGGAGATTACCCCTAGCCATGGGTGATGGGTGGTCCTGGCCCAGGCTTGGGCAGGGACAGACCAGGTAGGAATGGCTATTATTCTGCAAAGCAGAAAGAGCTAGGGCGGGTAGAAAGTATGAATAGCTATTACCAACCCAGCAATTTATATATTAGCATTGTCATTAGGAACTCAGGAAACAATATGTAATGGTAAATTGAGGAAAACACATAGCAATTTATTTGTATTTAAGTGAGATTTCTTTATTCAGTACACTTTGATATTTTCCAGTTTGCTAGTGAAGTACAGTATAGTACTCTGCAACTACTCAAGTATACATGAATAAATTTTTATGCAAGTTTCATCCATGGAATCATACGATGGAGACCAGGGGGTGAATATATCAAGTGGAGAGTTTTCCAGCGGGTTTGAAAGGTGGAGATGTAGCCTATAGCAACCTGTCAGGCACCATCTCCGCACTGACACTTGGTGCAGGAGACAGACGCCTGCACCTTCTTGGCAGCCATGTGCCGTTGCCTAGCAGCGGGACGCTATCTCCGCTCACCTGTGGCAGTCAGCATGTCTGACAGCCAAAATCTTCCTAACCCTATAAGGATGCACCTTATGGTACATGTCTAGTGCCAGAATATTGGTTCACTCCTGCTCCAGCGCTTCCTGAACTTCTGATCCTGTGTTCCTCGGTTCTGACTCAGATTCCTGTTACCATTCTCCTCTGTTTTGATTTGGAACCTCGCTGCCTGGCTGGTTTGACTATTTGGCTTGACCTGACCTCTCTGGATCCTGCCTGTGTACTGCACCACTCGGTTGGCTCTGACCTGGATTGCCTGACTACGCCTGTCTACTACTGTCGCTACACCAGTGACTGTCTTGGAGAACCGCGACCTGCATACCCTTTGCAGCTAAGCCCAAACTCCCTTGCAGGGGTCCCTGGTGAATACCAGTGGCACGTTAGACTCCGCGCCTCCCAGTTACGCTAATACAGGTTAGTGGTCATCTCTGCAATTCCGTGATACAACCAATCAGATTCTAGATATCGTTTTGTAGAATGCACTAAATAAATTATAGCTAGAATCTGAAAACTCTCAGCTTGATACATTTACCTCCAGATCTAGTTTTATTAATCCAAGATAAACCTGTTTGTTAGCCATAAAATACAGATTAATTAATATAATTTTGAAATAATAGGTTAAAATTTGTTGATTTATTCCTCTCTAAATATAGGATTGCTAATGTTGGTTAACATTGAAAAGAGATACATCGACATGCTCTACACAATCAATCCATACAGTATATGAGTCATGTATGTTTCAATCAATAATGCAAAATCATATGAAACCAAAGTCCATCAAACAGATGTGATAAATAAGTGTTTCCTCCACTGCGGAGGAGTGCATCAAAATCCAGGTGTATCCAGGTATATAAAATATAAATATTATTTTTCAACGTGCAAAAGAAAATAAAAATAGTGAACAGCGGTATCACAAATCATCACAACCCCCTTTGTTGCCTTGAGAAAGAGCCTATGTGGCTGTAATCTTCTCATCATCTTTGGACTTTTCTGCTTACCTTGCTGTACAGTTGGCTGGGGGTGCTCACAAAAAGAATCAGCTGAGAACTTTTACATTTGCAAGCTCTGAATCTGAATCATCACCAGGAATGCTGCATATATGTGGAAGCTTTCTGGTGTTGATATGTCATACATTTCTTTATATTGAAGTAAATAAATTGGGGATTTCCCCAAAGAAACTTTCATCACAAGTGGTGATTGATACTTTATTATTTCTGTTTCACGAAAGTCAGCATATTCACAAAGAGGTTGTAAAGATTTGTGATACCTCTGTTCACTATTTTATTTTTCTTTTGCACATGGAAACATAATCTATTTTATGAACAAACTACACTATATATGTTTTTCTGTTGATATTTTATATACACCTGGATTTTATGTCTGGAAAACATTAACCAGAGTAGAGGAAACACTTATGTATCACATCTGTTTGATGGACTTTCGCTTCATATGATTTTCTATTATCTATTGAAACATATATGACTATGCTGTATGCATTGATTGTGTAGCACCTGTCTGTAGTGGGGTACAATGAACAACCAGATATACACTGTAGGCAGCCATACTCTGTTAAGGAGTTATAGCACTTCTTTACTTTTGTTGGTGTTGGTTGTCGATGGTGTTTTCTATTATTACAATGCCATACTGTTGTATACTATCAGACTATTTGAAGAAACTGACATTATCCCTTAAATAAAAGGAAACAATCTACTGGTAATATCACAAGGAATATATAGAAGTATATACTTACAAAGACTTCAATACTGACAGGTACAGTGCTGTTAAGTGATGGCACTCCTGAGTCCTTTGCCATAACAGTCAAAGTTATAACACCATTTGAGATCTGTTCATAGTCCAGAGGTCGAATCACAGTTATTACTGAAAAAAGGGCAAGAATAATAATATTATGTGATACATCGGAATGTGAATGATGCAATTTGTTAATACACATAATATACTCCATGTATAAGCACAGGTACTTATGACATTCAAAAAAAAATAAACAAGTAAAACACTCTCTGCTTAACAAACTCTGTTAAAAATGTGTGCAAGTATTCTGCTCATCCTAACTCACCTCCATAACCGTCAGAGATAGAGATCTCAAAAAAGTTGCGGAATGCTGAAGCCTCAATAATGCTGTAGGTAATTTTGTTATTTGGTGGGGAGTCTTCATCTGTTGCCTAAATTACATACAAAAAATATACATTAATGTAATAAGTCAGTTGCTTCATCCATCTATCTTCATTAACACACAACTAAACATTCTAATCTCAACATAAACTCTGTAATCATTAGCAGAGGTCGAACCTTCATGTTCCACCTTAGATGACACAACTAGCTTTAGATGATGCTAAAAGTTGTACCGCTTACATTGGTATAACTAGAACTATTGGCCCCACCACACTGAGATTTAGGGCAATAGTAACAAAGAGCTGGCTGAGCCGCAGCAAAAAATAGGTCCAACAAATCCTACTCCAAAATAAACTTTTTATGGTTGTTTTCATGCAGATAAAAGAAGAATATAGTTAAAAAGCAGTATTAGTTATATAGTAGGAGACTTTGTATAAAAAAACAGGATGCATTTCTATTTTAATAGGAGATTAGAGCATGATAATATCTAGAGTTACTTCTTCATGTATGGAGAATGATAAAAGGGGAACTGTAAAACTATGTTATGTTACCCCTGGTGCTCAATGGTGATGGTCTGTTTTTTGTGTATGTTAAAGGCTCCACCTTTAGACTCATCAATCATTTCAGCTCTAGCGCTGTTTATCTGGGATGTTTGATATGAAGTTACAACATGTAGCACACAACATCACAAGCCAAAATATTGAATCACTAAAGAAATTGTAATATCATAATGAATGATGGATCAGCACATAACCCAGCTATGTTCCTCTAGTACCAATAATATCACAGAATTTAGGTGATCCTGTACAGGCTTCAACCAGAGAAGGGAGCAACAGACGTTGTTCCACCGCAGTGACATATAGAGAATAAACAGAATGACGTGGAGTGTCCAGTTATCAGTGCTTAAAAGAGTTATGTGCTTAAGGCTTTATTACTTGCAAGCAGTGCAAAGCTTAAGTGGGCAGTTCTGTGCTGTATGTGGTGAGAGCTAAAAAATTATAATATAATAGAAATGGTAAGCTCGGATTCTGTACTTATAAGACAGCTGTTGTAACAAGGGAAGGTTACACAGTACATTTCACCTTCTAGCATCAAAAGTAACATATTTTTAACTGTCCAGTTATATCCGTTGCCAGGTTTACATCTAATTATGGGAAACATATCTTGCCTATGCACATACTTGATGTTAAAATAACCTCTTGATGGGAATTAGAGAGGCTCTTTATGACGTACAATCCAGGTGCATGTTATAGTGTAAGGAACTCATTAAACATTCCTGTGACTGACCCAGCTGGGCTCTCTTATTCTAACCATGTCCTCTGCAGCTGAAAAACACAGTGGTATTTATGAGGACAGGAGGATCAGCTTGTAGTAAAAGAGACAATAACAAGCCACATTTGGCAATGAAAATTTACCAATTGGACCTTTGTGTGCAGCTGATTAGAAGCAGTTAGCATCTGACTATTCTCGTTAATTTTGGATGATTAATATGCATAAAAGGTTCAATCGAGCTGTTAGAACCTGTTGTGAATAATCAGCAAACTTGGCCAAAGAACTTAACAGGAAAAAAGGAAAAAGCCTGAGCAATGGAAATTAAAATAGAATAAAGTTTCTTGATATATTGTGCTCACCCTAAGTTTGATAACTGTGATCACAGATGGTTCATTTTCTCTTATGGCTCCCAGATATGATTCTTTCTGAAAGATAGGGATGTTGTCATTGACATCCAAAACATTGACACGCACACGACCCGTTGTTTCCTCACCACCGCCATCTCTGGCAATCACTGTAAGGGTGTAGCGCGGTGTAGTCTCGAAGTCCAAACGGGCAATAAGGGTTACTACGCCTGTATCTTTGTCTAGTGAAAATCTGCATGTCAAATGGATAGAAAGTTTATAGTACAGGTATATATACAAATATAGCTTTTAAAGAAAACATACACACCCAGTAAATAATTTATGACAGAGTGGAGGAATGCAAAGTTACAAATCTAATTTTGCTCATATGTCCAGATGGTTGTATATGCCCACTGTACATTTTGTGCTTACATTCAAGCTACTGTCTACTCTCCCAGTTGAACTTTTCTATCATTACCAGTGGCGCACGCAGGGGGGGTTTCTGAGTCTCTAAAAACCCCCCCTGCGCTAACTAAGTGGCCACTGTCCTATACAGCAGCCGCGGTGCTGTCAAAGAAGCGTCTGCGGCGGTGCTGTATTGTATACAGCACCGCCGCAGACGCTTCTTAGACAGCGCCGTGGCTGCTGTATTGGACAGCGCTGGCGAAACGGAGCTGCTGGGCATGCGCAGCAGCTCTCTCTCAGGTTTTTTTTTTTTGGGTCGGCGGGGAGAAACCCCCCCCCCGCCAATCCTCCGTGCGCCCCTGATTACATTAAACTTTTCCTGAAATATTTCCATGAACTGTTTGTAGGACTCTCTTTAAAAGGTATACGAATCATAATTTTATTCTTATTTCCCCTTTGGTTGATGTAAATATAAAGAGATTAATATTATGGGGTCTATGCATCTATAAGATGCAGTGCAGCTAAATATGCATCGCTATACATCGCAGTGATGCATATTTAGGTACCGCTTAGATGCGAAGTGACTCCTATACTGCAAACTTTTTTTCCTGTTTACCGGCAGCGCTAAAGGAAGTGCTGTGAGCATGGCGGCTCGTAGCGCGGAGCCACTAAACACAAAATGGCATCAAAACAATGTTGAGTATCCCAGATTAATGTCTACATTTTATAGCCACCAGAGATTTAGGGGGGGGTCTGCATTTTATAACCACAACACATTTGGGTTCTGCATTATATATTACTCTCCAGAATAGAATATGTATTATATAGTGGTCACTAGCACACACTCTGTTTTGTACAAATGTGTAGTGTATTCCAGTGGATACTACAATATATACTTTTTATATAAATCACTAAGTGGCTCTCTGTATTGAACATTGTTTATTAGAATAGGTTCTTGAATACTGCTACTATGGGGATATGTTGTACTTGATTAAAGCTTTTTGAAATAAATTTTAATATATTTTAATGACTGTGTATAATCACACCAATGTTAAACAAACCACATCCAAAAAATGCTCCCTGATTTCAAATTTCACAGGACATCTCATCACCATATGCTCAATGTAATTTCTTGGGCATGTGCCACTCTTACCTGTCAGGATCATCACTGAAGAAATAGCTCACTTTTCCAAAAGTCCCAATATCATTGTCCGTTGCCTATGTTAAAGAACAAAAAACATTTCGTTTAAATTTTTATCATGCAAAATATTGCTAAAATAATTTAAATACATAGGATGTCAAAAATGATTCAAATCATACTAGTACTATCTGATACAAATCATAAATCTGTGTAACGTTTAGTTATACTCATTTTTTATTATAACACTTTTGATAGGTTACTATTTGTATGAAGGGTTGCGTAGGGGTGTAGAGAAATGGAGAGAAAGATAGAGAAAGCAATACATATCACAAAGCGATCCCAGATAATCATCACAGAAACTGTAATCCTTGATTAAAATGACATTAAAAAGAAATAGCATAAGTGCAACTCTTTGTGAAACAGTATTTTTACTACCTCATTTTAACATGCTATTGCATCAGCATTTTACAGAGTACATAATTGCATATACTGCCAATAATATAGTAAACACTTAATATCTGTACAGGCATGAACTGGCTAGCCAGGAGAAGCATGCGCATGTACCCTAAGAATGGCCCAATGAAGCGTTAAGATATCGTTGGTCAGCGGAGTATCACTCAACAGCCCCGGCGATATTTCCTTAGAATATTGCAGCGATTTTCCCCCTTTCTTTCTCTCCCCCTCTTGTTTTTCTGTACTGGGTAGTGAATTCCAAAACTCTTGCTTCAAAGTCTCAGGTACACAACACACTAGAATTTGTCTCAACACTCAAGACCTTAACAGCTCTTCAAAACACAAGGTGGCTTTCAATTAGTCCCACTCACACAAGGCTGACATGAACTGAAATAGATTATCACTTGTGATGGCTTTAACTGGTTATTTACCATGACACGGTATGTGTATGGATGCTGTAACCCTTATCGCTTTTGCCATCTCACAATAGCAATAGCAGTGGGTGGACACATAAGGAAAGGCTTTATTTATTTAAATATTTGTTATTATTACTAATATTTATTCATTATTTTTCAATCACTTTTTTTTAATTGAGCTTGGAACTGGAAACCCAAGTCCAGGGTTTGAATTCCAATGCGCATAGGCAATTTGGCTCACACTTGTGCAGAGACACCCCTCACTGACTGGTGACAGTACTCTTACCATCCAGTTAGTACCGCTGGGGACCATTTAATTGTTCAGCTGCCCCAATTACATTTAAATGGTAAACAGCAGTGAAACAAAATGTTCTATTGCTGGAGCAATAGAACATCTATATTTTCCCTGCTGGATAATAAATAGTCCTCTTTTTACCCAAAACATCTTCAAAGCTATATTCTTTAATACATTTTTCTCACATCTCCATAAATGGAAGGAGAGTCATCTTATTGTTGGAAAAGACTTTAGTACTATATAATCCACTATTTTATACAAGACTTCTCCATTCATACTCAACTATATCCAAATCATTTGCAAAATCTTCCAAGACTGTTGAATCGTCTGATTTAGCAAATACCTGGCAAAACCTAAAGATGAGCATAACTGCAGGGAAAATGTTGATCAATTCCAATTTCACAGTGGAGTAAATTATTTCCAAATATTTGTTCACACAATCTTTGACTTCAGCTGTGTCTGCGCCATGTCCGTGGAATGGCCATTTCACACTGTATTAGTAAATTAGCATGTCATTTAATTTATAGTTTATGAATAGAACTGTGGTGACATCAGTCAATTAATTCTCCTGGTGTAGTTGAGGTAGGTCTAAGAATTCTGAGGTTAAACAATTAAGGACAATTTCTAAAAAGGGACGCATGCAAAATTTCGCACATAAATGTTTAATTAGATGATTATTATTTTGACTAGCTTTCAAAATTAGGTGTCTTTTTCACATTCCCATCAGACCTATTCCAAAATATATTGATTTTTGCAGACAGACATAGTTTACATATGACATCAGATGCTGACATTCGAGAAGCTGCTTGGTTTATTTTACCTCCTTATATTGGGGTGGCATAGAGGTAGATATTCCTAGAAGCATAGAGATTTTCTTCAATGAGACCCTAAAGACTCTCAATGGACTTGAGAAAGCTATTTCTAAATGTTTTCAGATATACAATATTAAAGATCTAGTGATTTCAACTATCTGGCGCATCAAGCATGCATAAGAAGCATCTTAATCCAAACAGCGTCTCAGTGCAAAAAGTTAGATAACATGACATTGATAAACTGAATATTCAGCTTTCCAAAGTAACATGTACAGCCAATATCATTGAAAAACACAAATATTAAAATCTTTACAACAGGAGAAAGTAGACAGGGATGCCCTTTTCCTATTTACTCTCTTACCTAGAGCCTCTTGCAGCCTACATTAAGCTAGGCATAAATGGAATAAATATTGCAGATATGCCCTACAAGTTGCTCCTATTTTTCAATGACAAAATACTTACATTATCTAGATCAATTACATCCTAACCAAACAAACACTCTAGCAATACAGTCACATATCAGGTTTTTCTACCAATAATTCATAATCTCAAGATTTGAATAGACCATCACCTGAAAAGGTTGTTGGAACTTAACTTTATCTATGTGCAGGATACTTGCATACTTTTGTATTTAGGAATATTTATATATCCACATATGACTCACTATACGTTAGTAACTGTACGCTACTCATTGTCAAAATAAGGAAAGACTTGTAACATTTCATGGTAGGATTAGGTTAGATAAGACAAGGAGATGGTAGTGAAAATCACCTTCCTGCCATGGATTATGTTACTTTTTCTGTACATTAGTCACTCACAGAATTTAAGCAACCTCCTTTTTTAAGGGTAATGGATAAATGGAATAGCCTCCCATCAGTGGGCCTGAGTCATTAAGGAGCGCAAAGCAAAAAGAGGGAGTAAATTTGCACCTTGGCAAAATCATGTTGCATTGGAGGGGGAGATAAATTTAAAATGTGGAGACAGATTTATAGTTGGAATAGGGCATGTCCAAGATCAACTTTAAATGTCAGTGTAAAAATAAAGCTATCAAGAATTTGCGTGCTCCATGTAAAAGCAGCAATTATTGTCCTTAAGTGCAAAATAATAAACAAATTTGCAACCCTTGCATTGTAACATGGTTTGTCCAGGGTTGAATTTACTCTTTTATTTGCTTTGCTCTCATTAATTACTCAGTGGTGATAGAGGCTAATACAATAGAGCACTTTAAACATGCTTGGGATAAACATTAGAAAGAACTAGGCATCAAATAGGGTTGGATGTTATCATATGTTAAAAAATGGGCAGACTAGATGTGTCACGTTATCTGATGTTAAATTCTATGGTTCTATGGTTCTATGTTTCTTTTTAGTAGGACTTCTAACTAAATCTAGTTCAATACTGTTGAATAATTTCGTCCAAATATCTTTCACTTGACATTTTGCTTTTTTTATGGGAAATACTCTATCCCTATTTCCAAAAGCCTTGGTTATTTACACAGAGAGATATCAAAGGAAGAGTAGTCTATAATCTTAAGGGAGACTTTCCATATTACATCTTCTGTTATCTATAAGGAGATAGCCATTAACTTAGAGTTTTGTTGACAACTCACTCCAGTAAAGCTTAACAAACTCTGTTAACTTCCAATCCAGTTTGAATATTTGGCACTAGGTACCCTTTTTTACATCTGGTGGCAGTGCACAGTGACCAACTTTTGACAAATGGTGGCCCAGGTGTACATTAACATTTTGGATATTATTGTGCCTTCTGAGCCTAAGATCTGTCTTCCTCGTGAATATTGTTGAGTCAACCCTGGGCTCCAATACTGTTGCACCCACTGCAGCAAGATCAGATATTTACAAGAGTAGATCCACTTGGAAGTAGAGCAGAGAGAGAGCTAGAACTGATAATATTAGTGTCTTTATTTTTGGTTTCAATATCGTTCCCCTTTTCCTTTGCTGTGTGCCTGGGAGTGTATCTGTGATAGCATTGGTTTATTTATCTTTTTCTTTGTTTTGATTTTCAGCTTCCCTCTGGTGTTGCTATAATTAGCCATATATAATATGGGAATTTAGTTTATCTGACGCTTTACTATGGTCAATTTGTCACAATATTAAAATTGCTCTTATTTGCCTATTGATGCTAAAATATGCAATAGTATGCATGTGTTCTGATGATTTGCTTGAAACCCAATAATAAAATAATAAAATGTCCATAAAAAATAAAAATGATATATACCAGATGCCATGGTCTGTTTGTAACAGAGGAGAGACATCATGATTACTATGCAGGAAAGCATTCATAATCGCCCCACAAAAATAATAGAACTCAGCTTCTGAATATCATAATAGCTTACTATATGCAGGGGTTTAGACTGGTCCTGCTGTGTATGCAATGATTTGTTTTTAAGACCAATTTAGTTTTCGGTAATCTTAGACCAAGGATTTTTGGGGTTCAGGTTTCACAGTGGTCCTTTAACATGTTACTCGCTTCCCTTGAAGTGTGTTATCAGTGGCCAACAACTTGACTGAATGAAAAAATGACCAGGTCAGTAGAAATTAGGAGAGTAAGTAAGACAATGTGGAACTCACCTTGCTCCAGGAGATCAGATTGTGTCTTTAGACAGACAGAGTATTTTTCATTTTGTTTGAGTTGGGTTTTATATAGAGATGTTCACTAACCCCCTGTTTTCATTTTGGTTTTGGATGTGGATCTGAATCAAGTTCCTGTCTTGGTTTTGGCAAAACCACCCTCGCATGTTTTGGTTTTGGATCTGTATTTTTTTGAAAAAAATTGCTAAAATATGCCAAAATCACATAATTTTGCTTTTTTTTTGTTGCTACATTATTATTAACCTCAATAACACTAACTTTCAATAATTTTCAGTCAATTTAGACCACCTAACAGGTCACAATATTATTTTCATACACATTCGGACAAAAACTGCAGCAAGCTGGTTGGATGCTAAGCGACAGAGCAATGACACAAACACAAGGCAGTTCATAGCACATCTAGAAAACATTGCCACACAGCAGTGGCAGAAAAGAAAAGTCGTGCAAGATGGATTTGTTCTTGGACCCTCCCACCCACCCTTATGTAAGATATTGAAAAGGACATGTACAGTTTAACAAAACAAGCACTCCAGTGACAAGCAGTGCCACTTTTGTGGCTGAAGTGCTTGGTTTGTTTGGACCCCCAACAAACAAGCTGCTGTCAATTAACTCTACATTATTAAACCATGTCTGCTTGTGCTGCATCTTTAATCTCATTCTCATCTGTGAATACCTCCCTCTCATCCCTGAAGAACTGCCAAAATTATGTTGACACAGGAAAGGATATTACAACTGGCGTAGCATTAGATCTTTTTCAGACAGACTGTGACACTGAACATGTGAGCAGCATGGAATCCGTCATGTTGGAATACGCTGCATTGAACAGAGATTTAAACCAATATATAGATGCAGTTGAGGATGCTGTACTCAAGTTATAACGGGACCCACCGGATGAGATCCCGGATTTAAGAGAGCTTGTACACGAGAGATACACTGCACTTCAGAAGAATAATGCAAAGGAGACCCTGGGGCAGGACGATAAATATGTCCAGTTTAAAGAACAACTAAGAGACCTGAGAAAACATATGGGTGTGTTATCGTCCCCTGCAGACGAAGCTTTGGAAGGTTAGATCGCTATAGCCCAGAGCACTGTAAATTTTACTTGTCCTATAACACAGTTGGAGATGGTGAACCCAGTAAAAAAAAAAAGTATGTGGTCACACTTACGAGAGAGAAGCAATAATAAGGATGATTGAAAACAAACTTCAGAATGGTAAATCTACCTGGTGTCCAAAAATTGATTGTGATCACTCTGACATGAATATATCGGATCTTGTTCCAGACACTGCACTAAAAAAGCCATTGACATTCACAGCAAAAAGCAAAGTCATCACTGAGCTTCGAATCGGCTCAATTCCCAAAAAATTAAAACATAGCAAGGTAACTTTGACGTAAAGTGCAGGTTACAAACACTTTGTGCAATACTGATGAAACAGCAGCAAAGGCGAAAGTATTACATATACATGTCTATTTAGACATCCATGCTTACGTTACTTCTGCAAGGAACATTGTTCTTTGTTAATACATCTTTTGTCTTTATACCGTTAAAAAAATAATAATAATCCTCCACCATTCTTTGGATGTTGATAATAGGATCAGGTGAAGTTACGGCAGCGGTGTCACATATTTTGGTCAATTCTTTTTGAGTAGACCAGACCAGGGGGTAAATGTATCAAGCTGAGAGTTTTCCAGCAGGATTGAAAAACCAATCAGATTCTAGCTATCATTTAATTAGTACATTCTACAAAATGACAGCTAGAATCTAATTGGTCGCTATAGGCAACATCTCCACTTTTCAAACTAGCCGGAAAACTCTCATCTTGATACATTTACCCCCAGATGTTGTGCTGAGTAATCTACATCATCAATGGGTCTCTTTGGAAAGTTAAATTTTGCAAAGAACACAACAGTTTATATCATATGCAGGTAACATTGGCACACAGCGGTACCTAGAAGGAAAAGTGGTGAAAGATGGAGCTGTCCTTGTGCCCTCCCGCCCACCCTTATAATGGATCTTAAAAATGACATGCACACTTTAGCAAACCAAGCACTTCAGCGACAAGGAGCACCACTTTTATGGCTGAAGTGCTTGAATTGTTTGGGTTTCCCACAAAACAAGCTAACAAGCACACAAATACTTGATAGCTTATTTGTACACTGAAGTCTAATTAAGGGAATTGCTTAAGCACCTTGCACAGCACGGAAAGTATTCTTCACTGCACTGGATTAAAATACATTCCCCCTCCTTTCCCAATGTCATGGCTTGTGGAGTAAGCATGAATGTCTTTTCGCTATTCCTCCATCCTCACAAGCATATAAAGTATGGAATGCCACCTGGTTACCACCTCTTGCTTCAGTTGGTGGCAGGGCAAAATAAATTATTCTTGCAGCTGATGCAATTTCCTACATGCTGTTGCAGAATGCCGAAAATGTCTAGAAATTTTTTGGGACACAGACAGCATCTCCTGCACCTCCTTGTCATATTTCAAAAGGCTCTGTACCACCAAGTTGATTGTGTGAGCAAAACAGGGAATGTGATGGAATTCTCCTTGCTGTAATGCTCTCAAAATACTGGTGACATTATCAGAAATTACATATCCTGAGGAGAGTCTAAACGGGATAAGCCATGTTGCAATGATAGCTCTTTGTTGTCATTGGTATGCCTCTTAGTGAAGCTGGTGATAGACAAATGTAGGATACCCCATTGTATTTGCAACAGGATCAGGGGGATATTTGTGTAGCTGACGACGGCGCTAATGAGGATGTTGATGAGGATGATGTTGTTTGTGTAAGTCCTTCACCAGTGGAAGCAGAACTTGTCAGTGATGAGAAGAAGGCCATTGTCATGACTGGGCATAATACCAAAAAATCCACCTCTTATGTGTGAAATTATTTTGCCCCAAACCCAACAACAATTGTCTAGCCATTTGTAGCATTTGTAAAGCCAACACCTTCCTCATCAATATCCTCATAAGTGATCAGAGTTATTCTTGCATCCATGTAGCCGAGGCTAGATGACCTCTCCCCTATTCCGAAATAATTTGGTTAATTTTCGGCATTCTACAACAGCATGTAGGAGATTGCAACAACTGCAAGAAGAATAGAATTTGAGGGGGGATGTAGTTTAGTCCAGTTCAGTGGAGAATACTTTACGTGTTGTGCAAGGTGCTGTAACCACTCTAAGTAGTCACCTGTAAAGTGAGTTCAGACATTGTTAGCTTGAGTCAAGTGATTCCCCTAATTAGAGTTTTGGAAAAGCACCTAGAGAAATTGAAGGAGGAGATGAAACTAAGCAATTCCGCTAACTATGTAGGACTTGTAGATCAAGTACTTTATTCGCTTTGGCAGGATCTGAGAGTTATCAACATTTTGAAATTGGATCACTACATTTTGGCAACTGTGCATGATCCTCGGTTTAAGTGATATGACTTCACTTTCTTTCGAAATGACCCAGATCTCAAGAGATGCAGTGAGCTCCTGGTCAGCAAGCTGACAGCTCAAGTGGTACATGACATGACAACGTCTCCTCCCTCAGTTTCTTTGGCAACTGCTGCTAGGAAAAAAACTTAGCTTTCCCAAGACACCCAGTGGTAATGCAGATGAGTCAGCACATTATGACTTTTGGTCTGGTCTAAAAGAATTGCCCAAAAATCATGACAGGTCTGTCGTAAAATTAACTACAAATTCCACGAGGAAGGTCATTATCTGTAATTTGATCAGAGTACAGAGACTTCTATGATGGTGGATTCCAGTGGGGATGAATTAGTATTGTGTGAGGATGATGTATACACTGATGAGGGTGAGGATGATGACAGTGTAGATTACAGGTGCTGGGATCTAGCTGAGAGAAGGGAGCTAGCTGATGCTGGTTTGCTTGTTAATATTTTGGGTAGAGTGGCATGTTGTCAATTTTATGTTTTCTACAGTAGACTTTCACCTTTATTAGAGAAGTGTTTTTCTTCTAAAAGGTAAAAGCTTTTTTTTTTTTTACATTTTTGCTTCCCTGGCTTAAAACCACTTTGCACTTGAACATAGGCTTTAGCACAAGAGGTAGAGGGATTAGTATTATCATAACTCGTGCCAGCAGTTGCTTGGTGCTCCTGGTTTTCTGTGCACTGATGTGAATTCATATTGTTGGTACAGAGCAATGAGACTGGAGAGTGACAAGGACAATGTGACTGAAGACTGGAGAGTGACAAGAACACTGCTACCCCTGTTTCTGTGTGACCAACGACACTGAGACTAGAGAGTGACAAGGACAATGTGACTAAAGACTGGAGAGTGACAAGAACACTGCTACCCCTGTTTCTGTGTGACCAACGGCACTGAGACTAGAGAGTGACAAGGACAATGTGACTGAAGACTGGAGAGGGACAAGAACACTGCCACCCCTCCTGTTTCTGTATGAGCAATGGCACAGAGCAATGTGCCTGAAGAGTGATAAGGACACTGCCATCCTTTCTGTTTCTGTATGAGCTATGGCACAGTACAATGTGACTGGAGAATTTTAAGAAGACTGACAGCCCTATTATTTATATTTTAGCATTTACAATGAGCAATGTCACGTACACTGTAGACTGGCAAGAACACTGACACCTCTCCTGTTTATGTGTGAGCTATGGTACAGTACAATGTCACTGGAGACTTTTATGAACACTGCCAGCCCTATTATTTCTATTTCAGCACTGAGCCCAGCCACCTCTCCTGTTTCTGTGTGAGCTATAGCACTGTACAATGTCACTGGATACTTCGAAGAACACTGCCAGCCCTATTATTTCTGTTTCAGCACCGACAATGAGCAATAGCGCGTACAACGTAGACTGGCAAGAACACTGACACCTCTCCTGTTTCTGGCTGAGTTATGGCACAGTAGAATGTAACTGGAGATTTTAAAGAACACTACCAGCCCTATTAATTCTGTTTCAGCACTGAACACTGCCACCTCTCCTGTTTCTGGGTGAGCTATGGCACAGTAGAATGTAACTGGAGATTTTTAAGAACACTGCCAGCCCTCCTCTTTCTCTTTCATTAAACACGCTGCCCAACTGTACTGGAGACTGTCAAGAACCCTGCTACCCCTTCTGTGTCTCTCTATGAAATAGCGCATAATCTCTGTTGAGGGCAATACTTATAGAATCCAAAACTTGCAAGATCTGATGACGCAACAATGACGTTTTGGCTCGTTTTCTGCTCCAAGGGCGTGCAAAAGTACAGAGTTTGCTCGGCTCGGTACTCAGATCTGCATTGTTCAGGTGGGCTCAGTTTTCCGAAAACCAAGCCCGAGCATCTCTAGTTTTATATTATATTATTATGTATTATATTGGGTTTTAATTTTCCACCCAAAACTTAAAGTATCATTAAATTACATTAACTTGCAAAGCCCATTTCACCTTCATTACTGACAGGCTATATCAGGGAGCAGCTGCACATAACAGTGCACACACAAATTAAAAAATTTGGATGGGCAACCATAGGCATGTGACCAAAAATAACATGGCTCAATTGGTGATTGGTGGTCTAAAACAAATAGCTATGCATAAAATTTTTACTGTAACTACTCATAATAGAGACATAACCATTTATTACTTCTCATCCAGCTAGAGCTGTCATATACCATGTTTGGAAGCACAATATAAAGTTTTCTGCACACTAATGACAATTTCCAAAATTAAACTGAACTTACTTTTTACAGTCAGATTTCTTCGGAGGAAACTAGAATGGCCATTACATGATTGCAAGGATACGCCTCAATGAGACAATTGGTTTTCTGAATTGTTAAATACTATACTATGTACTGTATGTATTAATGAGTCCTAGTTTAAAACAACAATGAAAAATATCTGCCAAGTCATCACATGTTATGGATTAGTTGCTCAATAACGAGTAGCTGTTCATTTAATCAATCAAGAAGTTAGTTATGGACTGTGCCCTGGGAAAAAACTGGCCGGAGGATCAATGACTAATTTTACACAATAATTACAATTGTACCAGGTATAGCTTTGGGAAAAAGGTTTTAATAAGTAACTGAAGCATACCTCACTAGTAAATGAGCATATCGAAACATTACTGTAATGTAGCAGTAAATGGACTATGAATACATTGTGTAATGAGGCATGTTAGGCAGTCTATGCGAGAGAAATTTGCTACTAAGAAAAGTTTTACTGCACTCATTTAGAATGAGAAGATGAGGCAAGGTTATAGGGCTACATGACAAGAAGCACCACTGGCTCTCTGCAAAATATTTGTTATAGGGTCTGAAAATGCTTCTCCATTCCTTTCTGTAGACCCCTACACTACTTTTCTGAACATGGGTGGGAACCAGCGCATTTGTAGTGAAGCCCCATTTGCTTTTTAGATTAATCAAATGGGATTTACTGTGCATGCACTGAAGAACAGAGGGGGGGGGCATAGTGGATTGGGAAGCTGGGCCCCACAGCTGTCACATCCACTGCAACCATTACAGTACTGCCCCAGCAAGCTCTCTCAATGACAGGTCATTTTCTTATATGATACAATTTTTCTTAGGAAACATACTGATTTTAGTGTTGTTTTCATTGACCTTTGGCTAGTGAAGCCAGGCAATCTCCAATACCATGCTCTTCTCAACCTTTTCCTCAAATAGTTCATGTTTGATATATTAATTTTGTATTCACAAGTACAGTAGAAATTGTGTGAAACAATATCCTGTGTACTGTAGCAATCATTGTGTGAACTTTCAAAAACAGCTTTTCCTCTAACAAAAAATGTAATCCTGGTGAATGTGACAGATACTAATATGGTTTTCATATTGTCATGATCTGCCTACAGCGTATGCATTACATGCTGCCTTGCATGGCAGCTCCTGCCTTTTTGTCATTCTATTATTTGTATTTCTATTTTGTGTTCCAGCAGTACCTCTTTTCACCAGAGGTGCTGCTATCGTGCATTATTCTTGTGCTTAAGGAGTTAACCTGTATGTTCACTAATTATCTCATGCACCTGGGTGTGTCTCATTCCCCTCATATATACCTGATCCTCCCAGCAGTCATTGCTGGTTATTGTTGTCCCATCCTGTGATGTCATTTCCTGTTGTCCTTACCTGATTGTTTCTGGACATTCATGCTACTTGCTGCATCAGCTGGAACCAGGTATTTATCACTGCTCCTTATTACCTGTTGTTATCACCTCTCTGCAAATAAACACAGAGTGTTTTCACCGAATTCATGACTCCTAGCTGTACTTCTGTTTGAGACCCGTGACAGTATAACCAGCCCAAAAAACAGCTTTGGAGTCAGGTGAAAGTTTTGTTTTATTCTGGGACTTTTTTGCTGCAATCAAGTTTTCATTTGTCTTTTGCAACATGTCTGTTTTACCTATCATGGAATTACCCCTGCTACAAACCTTACAAATGGACATTATATTGTTACGCTCCCAGCTGGCCGGATTTTCCGCTTTGCTTTTGGACCCACTCAGGAGACTATCAGAGACGGTTTCACTGAAATCTAATGCTGTTGATTTGACCCAGCCAACTCTGTCTGCTGCTGAATCCGTGCCGCCAACACCTTGCAATAATACCATGTCAAATTTGCATTTAACTAACAACTGCAGTTTAACTAATGCCCGGTTCACAAGTGGGCCACGCCCCCATCTGACCGAAGTGGAGCGACAGCGCAGAGTAACCAACAAACTGTGTCTCTACTGTGCCAGCAATGCACATTTCTTGCAGGACTGTCCTGTCCGTAGACCACGTCAGCTTACTGAACCATCTCCTGTTGTTTCCTCTCGGCACTCCAAATCTGTTTATGCTCCAGCATTCCTGTTCTCTGCGAAGAGACCCAATCTGCCAGCTCCAGCCGCCTGTCCTGAGGCACCCATTCCCTCTGTCTCCTGTGCCGAGGTGCCAGCCTCTGTCTCCTGTGCCGAGGTGCCAGCCTCTGTCTCCTGTGCCGAGGTGCCAGCCTCTGTCTCCTGTGCCGAGGTGCCAGCCTCTGTCTCCTGTGCCGAGGTGCCAGCCTCTGTCTCCTGTGCCGAGGTGCCAGCCTCTGTCTCCTGTGCCGAGGTGCCAGCCTCTGTCTCCTGTGCCGAGGTGCCAGCCTCTGTCTCCAGCTCTGAGGTCACATCATCTGCCTCCAGCTTGGAGCCTGCTGCCACTGTGTCCGGTTCCGAGTCTCCTGCCACTGTGTCCGGTTCCGAGTCTCCTGCCACTGTGTCCGGTTCCGAGTCTCCTGCCACTGTGTCCGGTTCCGAGTCTCCTGCCACTGTGTCCGGTTCCGAGTCTCCTGCCACTGTGTCCGGTTCCGAGTCTCCTGCCACTGTGTCCGGTTCCGAGTCTCCTGCCACTGTGTCCTGTTTTGAGTCTTCAGCCACTGTCTCTGTTCCTGAGCTCCAGTCTGCTCCAGAGGGGGCGCTGCCCTTCCAGTCTGCTCCAGAGGGGGCGCTGCCCTTCCAGTCTGCTCCAGAGGGGGCGCTGCCCTTCCAGTCTGCTCCAGAGGGGGCGCTGCCCTTCCAGTCTGCTCCAGAGGGGGCGCTGCCCTTCCAGTCTGCTCCAGAGGGGGCGCTGCCCTTCCAGTCTGCTCCAGAGGGGGCGCTGCCCTTCCAGTCCGCTCCAGAGGGGGCGCTGCCCTTACCGTCCGCTCCAGAGGGGGCGCTGCCCTTACCGTCCGCTCCAGAGGGGGCGCTGCCCTTACCGACTGTTCCAGAGGGGGCGCTGCTCTTACAGTCTGCTCCAAAGGGGGTTCTGTCCCTCCAGCCCGAGTTGCCAGTCCATGCGGTCCAGCCCGAGTTGCCAGTCCATGCGGTCCAGCCCGAGTTGCCAGTCCATGCGGTCCAGCCCGAGTTGCCAGTCCATGCGGTCCAGCCCGAGTTGCCAGTCCATGCGGTCCAGCCCGAGTTGCCAGTCCATGCGGTCCAGCCCGAGTTACCACTTGGTGCTGTCTGCCCTCAGGCTTCTCAAAGTGCTGTCTGCCCTCAGGCTTCTCAAAGTGCTGTCTGCCCTCAGGCTTCTCAAAGTGCTGTCTGCCCTCAGGCTTCTCAAAGTGCTGTCTGCCCTCAGGCTTCTCAAAGTGCTGTCTGCCCTCAGGCTTCTCAAAGTGCTGTCTGCCCTCAGGCTTCTCAAAGTGCTGTCTGCCCTCAGGCTTCTCAAAGTGCTGGCAAGCCTGCCGCCCAGTCCGGGCCAGCTCCCAAGCCTGCCGCCCAGTCCGGGCCAGCTCCCAAGCCTGCCGCCCAGTCCGGGCCAGCTCCCAAGCCTGCCGCCCAGTCCGGGCCAGCTCCCAAGCCTGCCGCCCAGTCCGGGCCAGCTCCCAAGCCTGCCGCCCAGTCCGGGCCAGCTGCCAAGCCTGCCGCCCAGTCCGGGCCAGCTGCCAAGCCTGCCGCCCAGTCCGGGCCAGCTGCCAAGCCTTCCGCCCAGTCCGGGCCCGCTGCCAAGCCTTCCGCCCAGTCCGGGCCCGCTGCCAAGCCAGCCACCCAGTCCGGGCCCGCTGTCAAGCCTGCTGCCAAGCCTGCCGCCCAGTCCGGGTCTCCTGTCAAGCCTGCTGCCAAGTCCGAACCATCCGTTGCCAAGGGTTCCAAGTCTGAGCTACCACCTACCTTTGAGGGGCACCTTTTTCAATTTAGTGCTCTACTGAGGTTTGGTGCTTCTTATTTCCCCTCAGTACCTAGCCTTGTCAGTGACCCAAAGAGGCAAGTTTTGTTTTTATTAACAAATTTTAGAGGAGAGGCTATGGAATGGGCGAACCCTTTGATTGAGACTAATCACCCCACCCTATCTGACTTACCACTATTTGTCGAGGCAGTGATCAACAAGTTTTCACCAACACCTCCCGCTATGCCTTGTTACGGGGCCTCTGTATTGTCAGCAGGTCCACCCATCTCACCTGGCCTAGAGATTTCTTTGTGCTCCACCCAATTGGTTCAAACTGCTGTTCCAGGGAATTCTCGAAAAAAGAAAAAGCAAAAGAAGAGAGCAAGGTCTACAGAGCTTGAACTGGCAGCTGGCATAGTCTCCTTTGCTCATCCACCCATGGACGAGGACTTTTCTGCTGGCCCCCCAATTCTGGACTATGATTCCGATGATTTCAGACATTTTTGGTAATTGGGCGTCTGGAATCCGCCCTTAAGGGAGGGGGTACTGTCATGATCTGCCTACAGCGTATGCATTACATGCTGCCTTGCATGGCAGCTCCTGCCTTTTTGTCATTCTATTATTTGTATTTCTATTTTGTGTTCCAGCAGTACCTCTTTTCACCAGAGGTGCTGCTATCGTGCATTATTCTTGTGCTTAAGGAGTTAACCTGTATGTTCACTAATTATCTCATGCACCTGGGTGTGTCTCATTCCCCTCATATATACCTGATCCTCCCAGCAGTCATTGCTGGTTATTGTTGTCCCATCCTGTGATGTCATTTCCTGTTGTCCTTACCTGATTGTTTCTGGACATTCATGCTACTTGCTGCATCAGCTGGAACCTGGTATTTATCACTGCTCCTTATTACCTGTTGTTATCACCTCTCTGCAAATAAACACAGAGTGTTTTCACCGAATTCATGACTCCTAGCTGTACTTCTGTTTGAGACCCGTGACGCATATCTTCCCAAGCCAAGCTGTACTGCACTAGTGGTTCTGATGCTGTTATTATAGAAACCCCAACAGTCATACACCAATATGCTGAGAGTGCTTTGGCCCCGGTCACGCTGTTTCTTCAGTTATAAGTATCAAATTGTATAGGCTCAGGCCAAGCTGTTGTAATTGTCTTGTCAAACTGTTAATGAATTATGTGGTGCTGTGGCATTTGCTGGAGCAACACTGCCTTAGTTTCTCTTCTCTGTTGTAATAGGTCCAGCCAAGCTGTAGCAAAAGCCAACCTACAAAGTCATCTCTGGTACCACTGGGCGATGATTGGCCTTAATGTCCTTAGGGATTAAAAGTGGAAATTCATTGAGAGCAGCACCATATTGGTTCCTCCTTTCTGTGTTGGTGCCGAAATGTCTGGCTTGATCTAGTGGAAAAACAGTCACCTAAATCTGGATACTAAGGAGGTTTGGCTTCAGTAATGAATAGAGCCTCCCTGTTTTAACCCCTTTCTGTGATTTTGGGACATGAAATGGGCTCCAGCTGATGTTAACTTCCTATCTCCAAGATGGTAGGAAACAGGTATCCAAACAAACAGGGATGGCATTCAATCACAAATCCTGTGATGCATGTGGTAGAACCCATCTGGCTTTATTTAAGAATACGGTCTATCCTATTAATCTCCAACATGTTCAGGAATGACACATATATTATAGTTCCATATTCAATTTCCATGACTGAGAAGATAATGGTAAAATAACAAGACATTGGTCTTAGGTTTGCACTGGAAGAGTTACAGAAATCTGGCAACTAACCTTGATGGGTTCTTCCACGTGCAACAGTGATTTGCATAGGTGTAAAATACACCTCCCAGATGAGACATATACAGTCTCTGGTGTAATAATGATGGTGGACACAAAAATGGTAGTACGCAAGAAGTCTCTCTTAAAATGGGATGAACTGATAAGTACTGTGTCCATGTAAAAGTCCGGGAGGTTTATTTATTAAACTGCGGGATTATAAAAGTGGAGATGTTGCCTATAGCAACCAATCAGATTCTAATTATAATTTATTTTGTACATTCTACAAAATGGCAGCTAGAATCTGATTGGTTGCTATAGGCAACATCTCCACTTTTTCAAACACGCAGTTTAGTAAAGATAGCTCCAGGAGTTTTGTGTCTTTTAAAGGACAAGAGGCAGATAGTGTAGTCTTAGATGAGAGTTCATTTCATCATAATATTTTTTGCAGCAGCTCTTGGATGTCTTGATCCATAAGCAATGATATTGCACATCTCCTAATCCCTCTCAAGATGAATCACAGTGGGAAACAAATTGATTCAAAAAGTCTGGAAGTCCCATAACTGGTGGATGGATCAGCTTTTGACACAGTTTTTCTTAAAAATCTGACTTTATCTTGTAACAGACTTATAAGGGGTCTGTCTCTTTATTTCAGCAGTCTACAACATCAGAGGAATGACTATCTCTTTTTCCTGTTATGAACAGCAGTGACTATGCTTTAACACTATAGATTTATAAGTGTATACTATATTTAAACTAATGTATGTATTATCTTGCACCTGATCTGTTGGGGGTGTCTGCGTTTATTCCAGTGCTCTCCATATTATTGAGATTTGAGGTTACTGCTCCTCAATCACATTACAATCAATGATTCTTCAGCAAGTCTAGAGTCTTCAGACATCTGGCTCTAGTAACTCTTTGGAGTGTTTCCCTTTTGAAGTTAATTAATATATTACTCAAGTCCATCCCATAAAAGGAATTTCTGTCTTCATTCATGTTTTTTCATAGAAACATCCAGTATTTCCTCTTTTAATCTCAGCACATTGTGTGTTAGGAATTGTTACTAGCCCTCATTGATTAAATTCATCTGCGAGTCGATGTTCCTTATGGCTTGTACACAATTAGCTTCCATCTTGCAATTAACAAGGCTTATTTTCCGATCAGAGGCTTAAAGTTTTGAATGCTGCCACATGATCCATTTAACTACAATCATTTGTCCTTTAGGTTGCAGCTTCTGTGTATCCCTGAAATGGTGAAGGCATTTCTCTATTATCTATGACCTGTCTATTTCTTTGGGTAATGAACATTCTGTTATATCAGTCTTCAATCTCACCTCAGGAGTTTCTTTTCTCCCCTGTACTTGCATTCTTCTGGGAGTTCCAGTTCTTCTTGACTGTGTAAATTACTTTTGTATAAGCTCTGTCTCAAACTGCTCTTCTGCTCCTACCTCCTGAGATGCAAAAAGGAGACTGTCTTTCAATTTGATTGCTCTATGTTGAAAATTAATTTTCTTGTGAGATATTTACCAGCTAATATATATTCTCCTCCTTGATGTGACTCTTTAAAATTACTTTGTTGTTATAAAATAAGATCACTTTCAATTTTCAGCATGCTTTTTCTAAAGCGTAAATCCTAGCTGATGGCCTTGACCAAAACTTCCACTCATTCTCTGATTCAGAATAACCTCTTGGTAATTCTATGTCACTGGTGGATGAGGTTGGAATAGCATAATTTGTCTTTCTGTCCTCTTTTACTTTTCTGGATAGAAATATTCAGTTATCCCCTCATAGTAACTTCAGGTTACTTTATACATTGTCTCTAGAAATTAAAATTTTATTGCTAAGTGGCTGGATAGCCTCCTGTCGTAGATATTTTCTGTGGACGGGCAGAATTTCAGAGATTGAAATTTGGACTGATAATATTATCACAGCGCAAGCTTTTCATTTTGTAAACAAAATGATATAATTTTTATTCTTAAAATTTCTTTTGCTGAAGAAATTCAATTATTACTTTAACACTCCTCTATCATTCTTGTGGATTCTTAAAACTTGAAGTACTGTTACTTTAAATGTTCTTTCTCCTGTAGTTCCGGCTGAGGGTTCTTCAGGTGATTTACTTTTTCCTAGATCAGTAATGCACTGCTTAACTTTCTTTAAAATTAACATAGGCTTTATTCTGCCTCAACCACCTCATCCAGTATATAATCAATTAACCATCTGAGATGGCAACAGGTTTTCCCTTTCTCCATGCTCTCTCCTAACACTTTAAAAAACTGGCAGGTTTTAATCAAACCATCTACTGTCACATGAGCTAGACTTCTGCTGTTTTCCCCTTGCATGCTTTCCTCATCTATTCTGAACATTTAACGTTCAGCACCAATGTTCTACTGTGATCAAAATTCTCACCAATACAGTCTTTGGCTAATAAGTCATTAATGCGCCCATACTGAGCTCATCATGCGCTTGTTTTGAACTGCATGTAAATCGGCACTGCACAGTCCCAAAGTCAACAAGGGACAGATCTAAAGATACATGTGGTGTTGACTATGGGTGCAGGTTTACTAAGCTATGCTAGACTAGACACTGCAGGATATGTACAATACCTATGTGGAATATAAAATATCAAAAGAACACACAGAAAAAAATATTATGCAATTATGATACCTGTCAATAATATAGTCATTTATTATAAATAGAAATTTCCCAAAAAATCCCCCCCCCTTGGAAAAAACATTTATTAGGCTGTTCTTAATGTCTACTAGATATAAAACACATTTTCACAGTTGCTCCTGATTGCAGACACAGGTTTTTGCATACATACTCAGCTGTCAGAGTTAAACTAGCCAGCCCAGCTGACTCAGACCCTTTGTCTAATTATTTTTTTCACGGAAAGTGATCAGTATCCCTCAGATAATATGTATTCTCTTATCTACACACTTCTTATTATCAGAGCAACACTGGCTTTCTGTTCATCTGCACACCAACAATGGAATTTTATATCAGGTTGGGTTAAGTTTATTTAATTTTTACTCCAAGCCCAATATTAGGCTTCAATTTTGTTGCACATATGAGGCCTTAGGAGAGCAAAGCATAGAATGGGGTAACTTTGCACTTGGACAAAACCATGCTGCATTGAAGGGGGGTAAATTTAAAATGTTGGGACAGATTTATGGTTGGAGCATGTCCTAAATTAACTTTAAATTTCAGTGTACAAATAAAGGTATCAAGTATTTGTGTGCTACATGACAAAACAGTCACTTTTTAACTTATGTGCAAAATAATAACTTCATTTGCACCCCTTGCATTGTAACATGGTTTGTCCCAGAAAACATTAACTCCTTTTTTTGCCTTATTTTCCTTAATGACTCTGGCCCATAAAGAAAAAAATCAGAGATTAGTAGCAGTCATACTAAATAAAAAAACATTTAAAAAGAGTGTTTATACTCTAATAACAGGTAACCTGTAACTTGCATGCATCAAATACAAACGAGCAAAGAAATTGCAGCACTCCAATGCAGGTAGTTACAACCAGGGGAAGGGTGAAATAGGCAAGCTAGAGAAGGGGAACTAGGGGGAGAGGGGCTGACTGTTATGGTAGAAAAGAGGAGGAAATAGGGGAGGGGTGGGACTAGAAAGGACGACATCTCATTGGTGGCTGGTCCCAGGGGGGGAGCCAGCCACCAGGAAGTACAGCAATGATGGGGCCTGCCCTCTTTACAGCAACTGCTATATTTTAAAAACTCATAAAGAGTGAGGGCTCCGACAGATTATGGAAATAAAAAAAAAAAAAATTGCAGGCCCCCTGGTCAATCAGGTATCATACACTGGTTCCTCTCGTATCTGCCCTGGTTACAACCTATGCATATTTATTATGATAAAGCAACGTTTCAGAGGAGCAATTAATTTAAGCCATTACACACCCAAGTGAAAAAGAATATTTTTATACTGTGTTCACACTGCCTCAAAAACCCGGGTAATTGCCGGGTGTGCCCCAACAACCCGGGTCGAGGCTGAGTGTGAACGGGTCCCCTGCATCTCCAGAGTCATCTCCCAGGAATAAGACTTGTTTCTTTTGCAGGGTGCGAAGATACAGGGTTTTCTGCCCCAATTCTACCCACTCCATTCTGGCTGGCCACCCATGGGTGCCATCCTAGGCCAGGGAAGCCTACTCAGTATCTTCTAAGGTTCTTATTTTTCACTCAGGCTAACACAGTTAGAAAGTAAAGCAATACATTTATTGTAATAAAAACAATCACTAAAAATTTATGTACACACAGTAAATAAGGGAGATTTACCACATCATCTGTCCTTTACCCCACTAGCCTAAGGAGCTACAGTCACCTCAGAATGAATTTATGAATGTCACCTTCCCCCCTGGAGTGGCTCCTTATATCTAGGGTCAAATTTCCACAGTCCTGTCCCGTCCCTGGACAAACCCCTGGGCCTCTCCATGTTAAACATTGGTGAGTGCTGGAGTAGGGGGGTGGGTTGGAGAAGGGAGTGGAATGAGCTGTACTTCCACAGAAACTACCCTGCTAGATGGAATATCTGGACTAGTCTTGTGAGAACAAAGAACACTAAATTACCCCCTCCCCCCCTCACCAGTATCTTGCAACCTGATCCCTACCCATTACCCCCCTCAATCCACTTTAAGGACAATAAATAACAACCTCACTGCCACATCAACAATATACAATAAATATACATATTTACAATGAGTTACAATGTCCCCTTATCCACATGTAATTAGACACTACAGTTGTACTCTGTTGGGCTGGGGAACAAAAGCAAGGGCTATAAATAGTACATGCTATAATCCACATTTTGTGAGAAATGAGGGACAGGCTAGTTAGGGTGATATTAATACCTCGTTTCACCACACAGGGTTATTCCCGGGTCCGACCCAGGTAGATGCCTGTCTGAATGGTGAGACATGGGTTTTTAACCCAGGTCTCACCAAAGACTATTGAAAGTTAATTTAAAAAAAAATCAATATCACAAGAGGAGCAAATCAAAACTCCTCTTGTGATGTTGCCAGGGAGACCCAGGCAGACCTGGGTTCAGTGTGAACCTGGTTGACCTGGGAATTTGCCAGGGTGGAGAATCTGTCATCCGGAAATATCCCAGGTTCGTATACATGGGATATTGCCAGGGGCAATGTGAACACAGCATTAGATAGCAAACATATGTGCCAGAAAACATCAGAGCATACAGTTCTAGGCCTTTAGTAAATCAGTTTCAAAACCACATATCAAACCGTCTGAAAACCTGCGGCTTGATCAAATCTTACCATAAATCTGTTCACAATTTTAAAATATATGCCACCAGCATGATATGAACTGTCGAAGGTGCAAAACTGTACCTTCAGTCTGGAGTTATTCCTAACTCTAAATGAAGCACATTGTTTTCACATGAGTTAAAAGAGAACTATAGAGTATATATTTATTTTTTATGAAGTAGGTATAGTGCTTGTTGATCATTTTATTGTAATATTTTAATGGTGACGACAGTTTGGAACATTTTATCAAATCCATGCTATTTTCAAAATGTACTTCATATTTTTGCCATTTTTAATACATTAATTTACATTTTTTTATACATGGCTTTTATTTCTGTAATGATCAGCAATATCAAATAAATGTGCTAAAATATTTACTGGCATAGAATGTTATAGTTAGTATATTTATGTCATACTGTAATATAAGATACTTTGTTTATCTAAACAATTATTCAACAAATTATGCTAATGTAGTTTATTTTTATAATAAATATCTTATATAGTACTGATTAGCAATAACTAGAGGTAAGGTAACATGCCCTGGACTTATAACATAGTGCACATGTGATCTGTTGCAGAAAATAAAACATTTACATGTGAGACCAGTGCAGCCTCTTTACAGCAATAAGAGGTTTTATATTACTGCAAATCTGTGCTATATTAGCACCATTACACAATACCATAGTGAACAACTGAATTTGTTTTAAAACAGTTATATAACTTAAGAATAATCTTTACCAGAAACAAAATGTGAACACTGCACATAGGGATATGCTGTAGCAAACAGGAATTTCCATCCATAGAATATTGCCTACCGTCATTGAACCACAGTAGCAGTGCAGCAAGTGGAAAGTAAATCCTACTAGGAAACAAATGGTAAGATTTTATTCTCACTCACATATTTTATAGGGAGGTATACAGTAAACATATACCTCAATCTATCACACAGTGCTTAAAATAATAATTTAAATACATATTTAAAATATCACTAATTCCTCAAATGTTTAATTTCCAGATATGATTCATATAGGTATAATACATTATTTAGTGTTATCCTGCTATTCCGCTGCAGCTTTGTTAGTAGGTAAAGAATTATATCCACACTCCATTAGACACAACTAAAGCTATCCTGAAATCTTTAGAATAGTGTCCTACTGGATCTTGATATAGATCAAAAAGTTGACCCTGCAGTCATTTTAGCTGCTGTGACATCACTTTCCTGTCCTTGTGTATGAATCCACACAGTGCATTTGTATAAAGAAAGTCTGAAAGCCTGAGAGTAACAACTGTCTGCCTGTTTATTTAGAGAAGCACCATCCCCTTAACATGTAACCTGCTGCAGGGGGTGAAAAAGAGCATAATGGGCATATTTAGTGAAGTATAAATAGTTCAGTTATTTCAGTTATGTATATATCAGCTCAGTAATACAGAGGCTTTGAAAATATAAATATTTATTGCAAATACTCTCCATTTAGCAAAATGATCATTTTCATTTTATGATCACTAGTCTATAATATACATAACTTAAAAAAAAAGATTTCTTAAAAGTGTTTTCAGCTCTTTCGTGAAACACACAGGAAATCTTCCTTATTAATGCTAAATGTTCTGTGCTACACAGAAGGTCCAGGTGGCTATCCTCCCCCCTGTAAAGTGAGGTCTCAATTTACTGAATTGACTTGTAGGTTTTAACAGTGAATTTTGATCTAGGCTGGCATTGACTTTAATGGTTCATAGACGTTTTCTGCCACCTGGGCAAAGCTCTGTTTCGCCCCATTAGGAAAAGTAGCATAAATGCCATCATCCAGACTTCTTCCCTCCAGTCTGACCCCTCCTATGACCTGTATCTCTTTAGAACACTTTGAAAGATAGGGATCATGAAGCAAATGCAGCCTTTGCATCTGTCCAACGCCATCCAGATGGCATACATGGCACTCTGCCCATGTTACCAAAAGGAAATTTAATAAAAGTTTGCAATATCTTATATGAATAGGTCACTGTTGTTGTTGTGTTATTATGGAGATCTGAAAACACAAAGCTCTAAAACAAAAGTTTACTACTAAGCGTTTCACAAACCTGTGCACTCTTGCACACAATCCCATATGATTTAAAAGTAATTTTGTTGGATCTGAGGATATCACACCAGAACTGACATTTATATTTTTAGTCTGTCCAATAACAGTAGTTATTGACAAATAAATATATCTAATTTTGTATGAAAACCAGCTGCTCTTTACACACCAACATTGTGGAGTCTTCGATACATTTATTTTATGATATGTTTAAACATTTTAATTTACTGATAAATTTTGTAGCTATATGCTGAACATACTAACAGTTTGGTGAACATTAATGATCTTTTTACATTAAGTGGCTTATTTATCAAATTGTCTAATCACTTTATAAAAAAACTATCATTCTCGGCTGGCCAGCACTACTGGCTCAGAACGGTAAGGTTTAACTTGCCACTTTGCCGGCCAGTCTCTGTAGATGTGCGGATGCATGAGTCGGATCATATATGTACAGAGGGACTAAAATTTCAGATTTGGGCAATGTAAAATAATAATAAAAATATTTTTGAAAACTAAAATATAAAAAAATAAAACGTAGACATTGATTAAATGTTTTATTCAAACAAAAATCACTTTTTTATGGTTTAAATTTGTCATCGCCATCCTGAAATGGTGATTTCAGAACAGTTATTGCAGCAGTAAAAGCATTATACTTATTAAATTGTGCTTCTTTACGTAAAGAAGAGAAGACATCTGAGAAGCCAACACTGGCAAAAACTTGAATGCGTGAATGACACCGCTGGCAGGGATTGTGGCCAGCAATAGTAGTGTTAAAACCAGTGGTAACCCTTTGTTCTATAGGACGAAACAAAAAAAGTGCCTGATGTCTGTCGAAAACACCCTTTTTCACCGGCAATAGGCTTTTTCGCCCATTGATAAATTCAGTTGTACATTTCAACTTTACAAAGTATAAATTCTCAAATCAACATTAAACTTGGCTTTTAGTCCCCAGAAAGAGCATTTAAATACAATGGAGGCATTTCTTCAACATCAGCCATGTCCTTTCAACAAGGAGAGCCCTTCAGATCACTGCTGCAATCACTCATAACTTAAAAAAAAAAAAAATCAATATATCCTTCAGATTAAAAATGTTTTTACAGTGGTTTGGATCTATAAGTTATTTGCAGCATAGTCACAAATAATCTTACCATTAAAGATACACAAATAATACAGTACAGTTAAAACAAAACTATTATGAATTACACGAGCCACAGAAAAATTAACCAATTTTAAAATAATTATTCTACAGTAAACTGCCTAAAAGTAACATTGATTTCCCAAACTCACTTTTTCCATGCCACTAAATAAATTTACATTTCACCTAAAGTTAGCTAACCATTATCCTTTATTTTTCTCTAACAAATAGTATACAATAAAGTAGACATTTTATAATAATAGAGTAACATGGAGTGAAACACAATTGGGGAACAGCTTACTATAGATGACAATTTAAAGAAGATGTAGGGTGAAACACAAGTCCTTGTTTTGTATATAGCATTTTTGGAAAACAAAAAAAGAAGAAAATTACATTAACAGATAATACGAACCGATACTAGAAAACAAATTTGGTATGATGGAGGGAAAAAAGCAACTGTCTACCGAACTGTTATGTACAGATCTATGAGTATATAAGGGATTGTACACACAGGTATAATTTATTGTGTTTGTCAGTTGCTCCCTATACATTTAATATGCATCTCTACACACCTTGCATGTTCATCACAATCTTTCAATTGATGTCAAAGGAAACACTTTACAAACACACAGGGCCTGATTAAGGGTTCAGGCCGCCTTAGGCTAATACACTTGTAGCACCCGCTCACCTTCCACGCCACCTTCCTCCCCCCTCTCCAATGCTTATTTTCCCATGTCTTCGAAACTCAGCTCCACTTAGCGGGTCACAGCAATCTTTGTCACTGATTTCGTTTTCATTAAAATCAAAACTGTATAGCAGAACAGAGGAATGAACCAGGGCTACAGAGAGGTGAACATTACCTATATTTTTCTTTCATGTTTTCTTTGTACTTTGAAGAAAAACTATTCTCGTATATTTTATAATTCCAATTTGTACCTTTCCTTGTTAACCCCAAATTGTTTGTGTCTCCTCAAAAGCCACTGCAGATCACTTTTCAAATCAGTTAAAGGATCTATATATAATAATTAAATTGAATTTCTCAATTTTTTTATCATATTAAAAAAAAAAAATCAAGACAGTTGAACATGCTCAAGCCAATTCACAAGTGACTGAGTTGGCTCAGGGATGTGCAAAATGGTTCACACATGTTCAAACATAAATTGTTTATTTTTTTTGCAAACAGCGAAACTGGAATGCAAACTTCAAACAGCAACACAATAGTGTAATGAAGTTTGCAATAAAAAAACTTTTTTATTATTTAAAAATATTAAACAGTGTTTTCAAAACTAAAATTTTTTAAAACACTTATTTTAATTCTAACTGCAAATTTGAACCCTAAATGAGACCCTTGTATTCGAATGGTGATTGGAAAACGCAAACTAGACTCTATAGACAATTGTACACAAACTGGTGCTGGAACTTAAAACCGGTTTGAAATATTCTAGCATCTAGACCAAACTCCATTTAAACCACCTAAGGCATTTGCTGCAGTGTCTTTCTTTATATTGCATTGTTGATGTGAACCTGTTGTTGCTCAGCAGCATGTTTCTTGCACCTCTTACATTAAAAGTAACAAGTTTGAAACCTTCCTGTCTCCTCATCGCTGACTTGACGGGGACTGCTAAACAAGGTTTAACAACAGTGAGAGAGAACAAATTTTAAGTAAGAATGGCTGGGGTTACCTGTTGAATTTTGGTATGGAAACAAAAAATTATAACTGTTCAGCCAATGGGCAATACATAGTAATCCTTTGCAGGTCAGGTGGGTCTTTGCATTCCCAGCAACAATTTTATCACTCTGCAGCTGCTGTGGGGTAACTGTCTGCAGGTTTAACTACGATTTTATGTCCCGGCCACCAGTGCCAGCAGCTGGAAATTGAGCAGATTGCTGGTATTCCTTGGATAGTGTGGATTAGACACATGGGAATACATTTACTAAACTGCGGGTTTGAAAAAGTGGAAATGTTGCCTATAGAAACCAAATCAGATTCTAGCTGTCATTTTGTAGTATGTATTAAATAAATGATAACTAGAATCTGATTGGTTGCTATGGGCAACATCTGCACTTTTTCAAACCCGCAGCTTGATAAATATACCCCATGGGGCCTAATTAATCAAGGAATGAGAAGTGAATGCAAATTGAATTTTTTTTAACAAAAGATGATGGAAAGTGTACGCACATTTGCCTGTATTCAAGTACAAGTGGATCTGAAGAACCATTTCCATGTGAATACGGGTATAAGTATGCTCTGGCTACACGGCACTTGCCATATGCAAGTTAACAGAGCAAGCACAATGCATAAGTCCCAAAAGAAAGTACAGGAGAAAAAAATGAAATACATTAACACCTGTTAATACTATAATCATTATTAAAAATATATTTTAAAAATGTTATCTCTTTTTTTTAACATGAAATACCGAATGTTCTTAATGCCTACATACATTGCCTACAATGCATTTTTTATAGTTGCTCTTAACTGCAACCACATGTTCGGCATAACTATCAGTTGGCACTTACACTTGTCCTTTAGCTGGTGCAAGTGATACGGCTAGAAATCACATACTTTAGAGATTCCCAGAGCTTGATTTGGACAAATGTGTGTACTCTCTAACCTAGGCACACCATTACTGTACCTTGCTTATGTACATGCTCCCCCTCCTCTGTTCCATCTTTGAAATGGTAGGCTGTCAGAAGTGTAATTTGCGTTTGAACATGAGTTGCATGCAGTTGCGTTCACTGGCATGTAGTTCCTTTCTGCACAAAGCAATTTCACCAAAATACGGCACACAACAGAAATCAGGCCCATGATGTGCCAAGTATTGCAGAACAGAAGCACATTTTAATTTTCCATGACAGGATTATTTCATGTCAAAGAACATGAATCTGTAAACTTATAATTGCATGTCTAGACACACGTCAAACCTTATAATGAAACGCTTTAAACACCCAAAGTGACACATATAATAAAGACAGTCCTGAGGTCCTCACTTCGTGACTAGTTTAAGACATAAATAAGGCTAAACCAAGCAATATTGAAAGAGAGAAAAACATTAAAAGTTTAAATGATGTTGATATTTTGCAAAGAAAAAAAAAGCCTTAAAAATGGCAAAACTGTAATTTTCACCAGATTTACAAATTTAGGGCTTCTCCCTATTCATCAAAGCCAGGGGTCTCCAGAAAATCTTCCCCATGCAAAGAAGGACCCTGCACTGGCCTGGCAGGCAGCAAGTCTTCTTTTACCGCTGTCAGCCAGTATAGCCAGAGGATTACTTGGCGAAAATGTATTGCTAAATAGCGGCAACACAGACTTTCTATCCTTTGTGAAAAATGACAATAGAAAATCTTTCATATCACCACTATTTGATAAATAGCCCTCTAAGGGTGGTGGTCTTACAGTGAGTAGTTAGACTTTAATGTGCAATTTATATTGTTCCACCTTCCAAGATCACAATGATTTTACAGGGTATTTCCTAAGACCATGAAGTTACATACACCTTGGCATGTGGTGGCACACATACATACATATATGCAATTCTTAAAAGTAATATTATTGTACTATTTCTCAAAAATAGATTATATATCAAATAATAAAAGGAATGCATATTAATTCTGCCCATTGAATGGCTTCTAAAGCATATGCTCCCTTTAAGGATAATTGGTTAAATATCCTGCATTATGTAAAGATTGTCTGTAACTGAACCCTTCATGTAGATGCCCAATTAAACATACAAAACATGGCATTTCATTTCCTTTATAAATGCACATATTCAGAGAAGACAGATTGGTGAAGTGTATTTCCGTATATTAGAATAATCCATGTATTAGAAAAAGATCAGTTGTTTGAGGCAGAAATCAGCCATAAATGGTTCCGAGCTTGTTTAATGCAACAAAACACACTTAACAAATTACTAACATGTAAATCTGTTTTTCTTGCATGTGAAGTATATATATTCTGAGGCAAGTGGTTCCTTTTATACTTTATTCATAACCACACAGGAGCATTGATAGAAATCTCTTGGGAATGAAGAAATATATTCAGATAATATGCTATCCTTATGTAGCAGTGAAAGATCTATTCATCAGCACAACTGTCTATATTAAAAAGCATTTTCACACATGTGTATTAAACGTCCCAGACCACGGCATGATAAACCATGTTTGTTTTCCAGAAACACAAAGGAATAGATTTATGAATCCTTCTGAAAAGGAAACATTGAAGTGTTGCTCATAGCAACCAATTAGATTCTAACTAGCATTAAATCTAGTACATTCTAGAACAGTATTAACATATAAGCAAGCTAAAACAAACAAAATCTGACACTAAAGCAAGAAGGACCTGGAGGCTGCAGGTGAAAGCTTGGAGGGCCCTAGGTTTGTCTGTTGCCCAACACTGTTCTAGAAAATGATAGCTAGAAGCCTATTGGTGCTATGGGCAGCATCTCCACTTTTCCTTTTTAGAAGGTTCGATATGTCTACCCAAAAAGCTCATCTGTCAAGATTCCTGTATTAAATGTGTCAGGAATCCTGCATTTAGATGCAGGACTTAATATTTATAATTCACTACACAGTGTGGCAAGCACAGATAATGAAAATTCAATGAGATGCAATCTGGTGATCGCAGACATCAAGAGGCAGGGAGAGTTGAACTCCCAAACAGTATTGAAACTTGCTCTTACTGTCATTCCTGTCAGAGTATCTGCTTTGCTGTTCCGAGCTGCAAAGCATATTATCCTGTTTACTGTTGATTCCTGGTTATTGATCTGGCTTGTTCAGAACTTCGTGATATTTGGATTCTGTCTTTGTACTGAGCTCACAGATTAGTTTTAACTTTTGGCCTTTCCTGACTATTCCTCTGCTTACTGATTCTGTTTGTTTAACCTGCATCCTCCTGACTTAGTCTGACTATTCTACCTTCAGAGCTACGTACCTCTAGTGCTCCGCCTACCATGCTAAAGGCCAGCTTGGTGGACCGGGATCTAGTTACTACACACAGCCAAACCCATCCCGCTTTATTGCAGGGTCTGGTGAATACTAGTATTAACTTAGACTCTTATACTCATAAACATTTCCTGTGCAGGAAGCTAATTGAGAAGGAGTTGTGGCAAAGAGAAAGGATATCCGCCTGACTAAAGCAGAAATTACACAGTTATTTTTTAAATCAATTCTATTTTGTGAAGTATGAAAAGTTTAAGAACTGAAGGCTGAATTAAGCATGAAGGATAATATAATCTGTAGGGTGTGTCACAAGGCTTCAGTTAGTACTTCAGGGTCAAAATTTTAACTTGGGGGAGTACGCCCATCTGATGTCACAGGGGAGGGGAGATAGTTATAAATAGGATGGGTGGAGAGAAAATCATTCTCTGGAGTTCCTGGTGTTGGCTGAGTATCATTGCTCTCCCTGCCTGTCTCTTGTGTTTACCTTTTGTGCCTTTATATACTTTGTTTCCTTGTCTCTTTTTATCCTGTACATTTTCTTCTTCCTTTTCCCTATACTTTCTTTTAAGTTTCCTCTTTTATTTCCTCATAAAAGTTTAATAAATAAAAGAAAGGTATATCCCTGTGCCCCTTCATATCTCCCCTTGCCACTTGTACAACACTCCACCCCCTTGTTTCCTTACCTTATTACTCGCTCCTGTGCCTGTGCTATGGAGCTTCAATGTGTATCCCCTCCCGAGCTTCCGCCCGCGGCATTAGTAACCACTGTTCCAAGCCTGCACCCTGGTTCCTGTTTGCGGAGTTCCCCTCTCACCATCCAGGAGGGTGAGTAGCCAGTGCTCTCTCCCACTTCTTCAGCCTGCGGTGAAGGGTTATCCACCCGCCGGGTCTCGCGCCATTTGACCGGAAGTGAGGGCAGTCGGGGGGGGCTGGCAACTCGCGAAATAGGTCATACGGCACATTTTATGCTGGGGGGGAAGAGCAGTGCCCCCCAGCAAATTCATGAGGTGGAGGGGGTGGCCCCCCCTGCTAGGATGTGGTCTAGGCAGATGCATCGCCAGGTAGCTGCAGAAAGTGGTTATATCTCACAGCAGCTGCAGATGGGCAAGTCAGGGATAATGGTCCCTGTGGAACAGTCAGCTGTTATGGCTAGGGAGGGTGGGGGGGGATTGGCAAAGTCATCAGACAGGGAATCGCAGGCCAATCGCTCGGCTGGGGGTCAGGAGTCAGCAGGTATTTCCAAAAACAGAAGGCATAGTGCTGGGTTGTTGTCTTGTAGTGGGGCAGCAGAGTGGAGTGCAATTGTATGGGGCTAAACAGGGTTCAAGCAGGCGAGGGATGAAAGGAGGATGTCTGCATCTTATGCTTCACTGTCCCATTCTTCCATCAGTAAAATGTCTTTCCCAGCAGGTGACGTTGCAGGCGTGGATGATCGATCTGCACCGTCTTCTGCACGGTCGGGAGTGGAAGGTCAGTTTGTTGGTCTCTGAGGTCTGTTACGTTTGGTCAGGTGAAATTCATCGGTTTGATTTAGCAGATGATCGTTCTAGTTTGTCCAAATGCTATAGCTGTAGTATGGACTCTTTTGACTCTGATGCATGTCCCAAGAAGCTGGTGAAGCCCTTGCGCAGGCATTTTGTCATGCATGAAGACAGCAGAGCACCAAGGTGGGCTGAGTGCTAAGTGGGATCCCGGATCACTGGTAATGAAATGGTGCGCTGCGCTAGCATAGCAATATTTCAAGGTGTTCAGGTCTCAGTGTGGGATAGGATATACACAGGCAGGAATATTGACATGTGCTTATCTCTGGCAGATAGTTCAGCCAGCATAGAGGGTCTGACCAAATCATTCCTACCACTAGCGACACGGTGGAATTATCGCGTGGCTTGGCAGAAATGGTGCGAGTTCAGGAACACCATTGCTTAAGGAGGTGGGCATAAGCGCATGTCTGCCTTTGTTTGGGCAGGGTGCAAGGCCAGTAAAACTAAAGTAACAATGTCGATGTCATTAGCTGGAATATCATTCTTTTGCCAGATTGCGGGGTAGACTAATTATACCAGGAGTTTTATAGTCTCGAGGGCATTAAATGGTTGGGTGAGTCCTTGTTGATCAGAGGAGACCGATCAGCAGCGATATCTTGATGGGATTGCTAGATGCTATTTTGGGGATTGTGCATGACGTCTATAAAACTGCTCTCTGTTGCGCTGCTTTTCGTGTTGCTGTTTTCTGGGGCTTTCAGAGTAAGCAAAGTAATTACCTCTTCTTGGTTCGTCCCACTTTCGGGATGCTTGCACAGCATGTGGTGAATTCTCCTTCCTCAGTTTTCTGCAAGGTCAGGAGGTTTAAACCGGACAAGCTGGGTAGAGGATGCTGGGTCACCTTAGTTCCTAGGATGGGCTTCCCTGTTTGCCATATTGTGGTGGATAATGAATTTGGTGGCTCAGGCCATGGTCTGCATCCCTGAGGTCTAGATACCACTCATTTTGACACCCATTCCTTCCGAATAGGGGCGGCAATGTTCGCAGCAATTGCAGGTGCTTCTGGGCAGGCTATTAAGGAGCTAGGCAGATGAAAGCTGATGTTTATAAACGTTATGTACGGCCTTCTCTACTTTCTTGAGCTTTCTTTCTTTGCTTTTACCTACTGCGGGAACACAGGATTTCAGCTGTTTGTTGCCTTTGGAGGCAGGGCGCAAAGGGATTTGTCCATTTTTTCCTCTAAAAAGTGGACTTGATTGGCGCCACAAGGTTTTATGGTGTTACCTTCGCTTGTATCTCCCACTCTCCCTTTGTTTTTTCTTTTTTTGCCTTGTGAGTATGTACTTTTCTGGAAGATGTTCTGCTGGTGCTGACTGGATGCGAGTTTCTTCTCTTGTCTTGCTATCTCTTTCTCAACTTCAATTTATTTCTCTTTTCGGGGGTCTCTGACCAGAGTCCCCTTTTTCTTCCACCATTTGAGTTACTGCTGTTTATGTAGGCTGATCTATGTTGGTTTTCTTCCTGTCTTACAGACCATCAGACCCCACTGCAGATGTGAGTGCTGGTGCCCTCTTATATACATTGGGCTGCATTCCATAAGGCAGCTAGAGACACTTCTGCTTTACCGGGGCCTGTAGTGATAACATGGATAGGCCGTAGGGGTCTACGATGGCCTGGGTGTAGGGGGCTCTTACAGGATGAAATAGCTTCGGCTCCATAAAAAAATTAATTCAGTTACTGCACGTTTAACCAGCTCTTTTGGTGGTCTGCGGATTGAGCACCCGCACATTAGATTTCAGAACCCCTTTACTCTATAGGCAGGATGTAGTGCATTTGAGCGATACAGGCATGGCTTTGTTTATAAGAGAAGTTTATAAGAGTTTAGCGTTGATGGGTGTAGGTATGGTGACGGGCCGTGGCTCTTAAGGATCCGGGCGTGGCCAGAAAAAGCAGTGCAGTCGACGTCCAGTGGTCAGGCGCACAGTACGGTAGTGGGCACACTGAACCTGTCTCTCTTAGAGCGGCCAGTTATAGTCTTCGTCCAAGTACCGCCTTGGTGGGTAGACTTTCTTTAACCCAAACGGATTGCGGTTTCAGTAGTGCCCAGGACAAATGTCCCAGAGGTAGATATGTGCGCCCGGGGTGAGAGTCCCCATTTTTTGGAGGTTGTCCATTAGTTGATGTTGAGACTTCCTGGTTGCCTGGTGGAAGTCTTACTCACTGCTCCTTCTCCACCACCATACTTAAAGTTCTTTAATTTGCCCCACTCACGTCTGTTTAATATTAAAGTACCACTATACCCCATATTATTATTGATTATTATTATTATTATTATTAATCAATTATCCGGGTGTGCCAGGAAACTGGTAAGAAGCAGAAAATACAACAGCAAATACAGGCGAACTAGCTGAGTGAGATGAATAGTCAGCATCAGGGATTTCAGCTAGCAGCTTGCAGTAAGTCCAAGGGAACAAGAACAATAACATCAATGACCAGCAAGGTGCACTGTGGGAAGCAGGCATACCTAGACAGAGACACAGGTGCTATGATTAACCAGGAGCAGAAGATTAACTCCTGCTAGTGATGAAAAAGGCAATAGAACAATAGCAGCACCTCTGGAAAGCCAGTGGTACTGCTTGACTGGCACAATAAACAGAGTCCAACATTGTCCAGCAGACAGGAGCTGCAGAGGCAAAGCAGCATCCTGGGGCGATGCTGCAGTGCAGGCAGAGGCAGATCCTGACATCCTTCTACCATATTATCATGACTGAGTCCATTTTAGGGAAAACGTGTGTAGCTACTGCTTGTATAATCAATGTGTGCCACTGCTCATGAAGTCATGGCCATGGCCCTGTTGGTATGATGTGAGTGGGGCCTTGAGGAGCTTGCCAAAATTACTATATTACTAGGGCCTCATTTGTTTTTAACCTTTTGACATCAAGGAGATAAAATTAAAATTCTAACAAATTATTATCACCATCTAAAAAGCTTAACTCAATATATTAAATTATGTAAAAAAAACAATGTTTATATATGTAATATATATATGTATTATCCTATAATAACTTTTTTTTAACTTAGGATTCCTCACATTTTTAATACGTGTGTAGTGCAGACCAGTATGATTATGAAAGTGTTACTAAGTACGTCACTGTAGTCTTTAGAAGCTATTATGCTTGAATGAGCTTTAATAGTGTTGGGCTAAATCTTAAACACTGTTTATATAGAATTATAATAGCTCACACTCACTAGTCTTTAAATTGGATTTTTTGCTTACAGATGACCATGACCCATTCTCCCCAACACTCCTGTCTAGAATTCAATGATCTATTGCTCGTTTAAAAGTGCTGCAGACCATTGACATTACCAGCAAACCAATTCCCTCATTACAAAGCCTGTAATTGCATTTAGAAGTACTTATTTCAATGATGGACAATGGTTAGGGATAAGTGATTTTCTTCCATAGGCTAAAGCAGACTGGTAAAATTGCTACTGGCAAAAATAACGAGATTGTCCTGGATAACTAATTGCTTAGAATTTTACTAGATCAACATCAATGAAAACCCACTCTTAATCGGGCAATGATTTTACATAGGAAAAGGGAAGTGCAAGGGAACATAGGAGCCTGCTAACACTCCAGATTCAATTATCTTCCATAATGAAAAAAGGAAGACAGGGAAAATATAACCGTAAGAGGAAGATAGGAAACATGTAATCATTTGTTTTTCTGATATCCTTTTTATGTGTGACAGTTTTGCTGTTCATTATTGGCTAAAAGGATAAACTGTCAAAGAGGACCCCAATTGTGTAGACAGTGTTATTTGTATGATTATAATTATGAATTAATTATATTTAATCACTCTATAGAGTGATCTACGGAAAACAGCAGGCCATGGTTTTTGCCTACTTCTGAACAGCAGCAAGTAACAATTTGCATATTAGTACTTGCACTGTATCAGCGGAGGTAGCCATGTTGTGATTTATGATAATGCAGCCTATCAATTCACTAGGAACTAGTGACATCACCTAGGTACATCCAAGTGATTTGGTAGGCCACATTTAATTAATATTAATGTATTACATTGTTTGGCTGCATGATCCATTCACTTTCTATCTGTGTGTAGGCAATAGATTTATTTGTATCTTGCAGCATGGCAAGCTCAAAAATGCAGGTAGATGAGACATTTGACTGATTATTATTATCACAAGTTAACCCGTGCATGATACTCATGCATTCTAGTCAAATCAAGCTACTTAAGGTGTTCTTGTCATGCATTTGGGGCTAGGCCAGGCCTCCTCAGGGGAAGAGCGTTACTTCCCGACGTAAGCGTCCTTTTTTAACGTAGTTTTGTCCACATGTCACCACCTCATTATTTTTCTCCATCACCTCATCCTTCATCTTTATCGCCACATCTATCCAGATGTCTATCCAGACACAGGGATCTTTCTCAGCGGTCCTGAGTATCACACTCCTCTCGCTCTGTCACCCCCGGCAACCACCAACCACTGCCCACTGTCACCCCCGGCAACCACCAACCACTCCCAACTGTCACTTCTCCTTCAAGAAATATATATATATATATATATATATATATATATATATATATATTTTAAATCTTTATAAACACTTTTAACAATTAACAAATTAAATTAACAAATTAAAAACATCTTAGTATACCAAATTTCAGCCCTTTCTGAGTTTTTTTCCCCACACACACTAATAATTTAGTAGGTCAGTGTATAACTCCGCCCAGCAGGTGGCGCTGCAGCTTGGTTTTTTTTTTCCACACACAGACACACGCCACTAGGCTTTTATATAGTAGATACTTATTATTAATCAATTAGAATCAGTAGTACATGATTTGTTTCTGAGGGCAGGTGATGAATTACTGATTGTGAAGTGATATTATAAAATGTTGTTATAAACAAAATGTCCTTAATATGGACTTAATAAAAATATGTAACTGTTAAGTAATGGCAAAAACTAGCTAGATTTCTCGCTAGTCATTTTCTTTAGAAATAGTCACATTTAAAAAAATAAAAATAAAAACAACAAATATGCCCTTCTAACCCCTAAAAGCTGCCATAACGCCTAGAAAAGGGAAAGGTGTTTGCGAGTGGCTTGTGATCATCTCATACTTGCCAACTTTCTAAACCTCTGCTCTGGGAGATCCTGGAGCAGAGGGGTCATGTGACAGGGGGTAGGAGAGGACATGGTTGGATGCCTGCTCTCTCGGGAGTCTGAAAGGACTTCCCGAAATACGGGAGCCTCCTGGAAATTCCGGGAGAGTAGGTAAGTATGGATCTTCTCAATCCGCTGATCCCCTCCCAACCAGTGGCGGATCCAGGGGGGGCGATCGGGGCGATCGCCCCCCCTAGCAGGGGCTTGCTGCTGACGGCTGCACACTGTGCAGGTCCGTTCAGCATTGACAGTATGCTGCCCGGCTGCTCTGATTGTGTTTTAAACACAATCAGAGCACCGGGACAGCACACTGCCAATGCTGAACGGACCTGCACATACTGTGCAGCCATCAGCAGCTTTAGAAATTAGAAAGGGGCGGGGCCTAAATCACCCCCCCTAAAATCGCCCCGGGAAGAGCAGTTGCCTAGATCCGCCCCCGCTCCCAACCCCATGGTTTTTACTTATACAAGGTGGTAGTTCAGCTTTAAACATTTCTAAGGCTATTAAAGAACAATAGAAAAAAACCTCATGACACATACATACTAATGCACATACAGTTAACTTCCAGAGTAGTAGATGTTACACAATACTCTAAAATTTGAAATATAATATTCAATTTAAACTAAAACATTAGTCTTTCCCCCTCCCCATATAGAAACCGGAGTGACATTTTATATTCCCATGTTCAAGACATCCACTGTGGTGTAAAAAGGGGAGTTGAGTAGAGGGACAAGAGGTAGGGTGGAGCACAAAAAGAGCAATGGGGTTCAATATCCCCCTACCACATCTCATAACACAAAATAGGGACATTTAAAATAAATCTGCCTTTGTTCTGTCCAGAAGGTGAAGGAGTGGACGACTCACAGCAGAACAGTAAATCAATTGGTGTCAATGGATGGTGAAGCACCCAGTTCTCTGGCTGTTGTCCCCCAAAGCACATGCACCGGTTACTTTGTCCGTGCTACATACCTGATTTATCAAATAGCACTGAACTTCGTTGGTTACATTTTAATAATTAATAATGGTGATAGGTAGTTTTCTGACACTGATATAAGTGGCAATAAAAAAACAGTCCTATCGCCTTGTATTAGTAACTAGGCAAAGCATAATTTAAAAAAATTAAAAGCAAGAATGTTGTCATGTGTGCATCACCTGAAGTGTTCCTGTGTCACACTATATAAAACAAAGTCTATTTTACAAATCATCATCATCATCAACATTTATTTATATAGTGTCAGCTATTTCTGTGGTGCTTTACAATTGGGAACAAACATAGTAATAAAACAATACTTTGTAATACAGACAGAGAGGTAAGATGGCCCTCCTTGCAAGTTTACAATTTATGGGTTAATGGGATTTCGATGCATCAGATTAAGTGATATATATTGTATATTGGTCCAGCCAGAATGCAAAGGTAAAAAGTGCTTAGTGGACTATATGATCTAGCCACACAGCAAATTTTGGTCAGGGCGTCAGAGGGTTATTGTCTTGTGTGAACTGTGTAGAGGTTGGTAATAGGGTAACCTAGTTAAGTTAAGAAGGTGGTTGAGGAATATTATAAGCTTGCCTGAAGAGGTGGGTTTTCAGAGAATGTTTCAAAGTTTGAAGACATGTGGAATGTCTGATTAGGAATTCCACAAAGTGGGTGCAGCCCGAAAGAAGACGGTCACATATTTGGAATTGGCTAGAGCTCTTTAGACCTGCCTGACTTAGCTCTACCTCCCGGAAGGTGCGGAGTCTAACGACTCGAATGGTTTCAACGAGTGACCCCCGCAAGGCGATATGGACTTTGCTGCTTTCGTGATGCAGGTCTCAGCCCCCTGGTAGATGTTAGACGAGGTCTAGTGGAGATTAAGAGGTAGAAAAGAAGTTGATGCTCTGAGTAGGTGAACTTGGATAAAAGGTCCGGAGTCTATGGCCCGGTAAGTACTAAGTCCAGATAAGATTCAATAGCTAATACAAGTATTGGTGGAAATATGGTTCTGCGGCGAGATGTACACTTAGGTCCAGATACGCGAGAGGCAGGTAAGCTGGACCAGGAAATGTACAGTGTTGGTGGCAGGAATTCACAGGATATAAATATGGCAGTACAGGTACTAGATGTACACTTGGGTCCATGTATGCTTGGAAGCACAGAAGCTGGATGAGGAGTGGTACAGCATTCACGGCAGGGGTCGACGTTCTATTTATGAAGCAGTACAGGTACTGGCGATCATTGTGGTTCTGCGGATTAATGTACACTTAGGTCCAGATATGCTTAGGAGCACTGAAGTTGGATCAGGAGGAGTACAGCGTTCACGGCAGGGATTCACGTTCTATAAATAAAGAAATACAGATACTAGCAATGATTGTGGTTCTGCGGATTAATTTACACTTAGGTCCAGATATGCTTAGGAGCACTGAGGCTGGATTAGAAGGAATACAGCATTCACGGCAGGGATCCAGGTAGAGCAGAGTACACTGTATAAATAAAGCAGGGAAGGCAGGGGTGCGGCCATGTAAACGCTCCAGATACAACTGGCTGGAACTACGGAAATAGCTGTCAGGGCAGACAGGAGCCACGATTAACATCCACACACTAGGATAGACTCAAAGAACTGGCAATCAATAAGGAAAAAGGGGTGTTTTAAATAGTGTAACCAATAGAGGGCGCCTGGCAATGAAAGTGAATGAGAGCTGTCAAAAGGTCGAACTGCGCATGCACAGACCAGGAGAAAGATGACCCCGGGCCGAGGAAAAACAGCGTCTCTCCGAGAGAGACCACCCATTGCGGACCCCCCAGTCAAGTGATTCGGGACCCGACTGAGCAATCGGCGGGCCCGGAGTTTGACAACGACCTTAAACGGGGAATGGAAACATGTAATGAGAGTGGAAGAGAGACGCAGATCTTGTGCAGAACGGAGGTTTCGAGTTGGGAGATATTTTGAAGCAAGTAAGGAGATAAATGTAGGTGTAGTTTTGTTGATGGTCTTGTATGTGTACTTTTCTCTTCTCAAACATACAAAACAAACAGTAATTTTGCAGTTAATTCTTCAAAATAGCGGGACCAGAAACACTGCTAATAAATTATAAAGCCAAGCATATTCTTGCAATTTCCAAGTGAAATGTATGTTGAGGACAAATATGATAATTGGCAGGTAAATCGCACTATTAGTTGATATTTATTCTCCAACTCAGAAAAACAGTATTGTTATATGATACTTGGATTAATTCACTTGGACCTCCTACTGCTTTAAGTGTCATTTCAAGAATAGATTGTACTGTACTGTGCACATTAATGTAGACACTAAATTATTTTCCCCATTCAATGATATGGAAATATACATGTCAGATTACAACATTAACAGATGTGACAGAATGACAGTGTTTTTGTACAAAAGATAATTCTGTAATGTTGCATTTTCTATTTGCAGTGGATTATTTTGCAGCTTTATTGAATATTTTGTGCGGTTAGTGTCACTGAGGCATTTTCATCAGTGGGTGAAGGACCCTATTACTAGTGAAAACAG